>NC_091161.1:10559062-10629062 GCF_040958095.1 Procambarus clarkii | reverse complement strand
AAAATATGCAGTCTGCCCACCCTTCTCTTTCTTGCCTTATTTTTGTTGCCTGGTCGTAGAATTCAAGTAACCCTGTGAGGCAGGACCTGCCATCCCTGAATCCATGTTGATGCTGTGTTACAAAGTTCTTTCGCTCCAGATGTTCCACTAGCTTTCTTCGCACAATCTTCTCCATCAACTTGCATGGTATGCAGGTTAGGGACACTGGTCTGTAATTCAGTGCCTCCTGTCTATCCCCTTTCTTGTATATCGGGACTACGTTAGCTGCTTTCCAAATTTCTGGCAGTTCCCCTGTTGCCAGTGATTTGTTATACACCATGGAGAGTGGGAGGCACAGTTCTTCTGCTCCTTCCTTTAGTATCCAAGGGGAGATTCCATCTGAACCTATAGCCTTTGTCACATCCAATTCTATTAAACACTTCCTTACTTCCCCGCTGGTAATCTCAAACTCTTCCAGTGGTTCCTGGTTAGCTATTCCCTCTCTTATCTCTGGGATTTCTCCTTGCTCCAAGGTGAAGACCTCCTGGAATTTCTTATTCAGTTCCTCACACACTTCATTGTCGTTTGTAGTGAATCCTTCTGCCCCTAACCTTAATTTCATAACCTGTTCCTTTACTGTTGTTTTTCTCCTGATGTGGCTATGCAACAATTTAGGCTGAGTCTTTGCCTTGCTTGCGATGTCATTTTCGTATTGTCTTTCTGCCTCTCTTCTCATCCTAACATATTCATTCCTGGCATTCTGGTATCTTTCTCTGCTCTCCAGTGTCCTGTTATTCCTATAGTTTCTCCATGCCCTTTTACTTTGCTGCTTAGCTAGCCTACATCTCTGATTAAACCATGGGTTTCTCATCTTCATTTCACTGTTTTCCTTTTGGACTGGGACAAACTTGTTTGCTGCATCCTTGCATTTTTGCGTGATGTATTCCATCATATCTTGGGCCGTCTTTTCCCTGAGCTCTGTTTCCCATGCTATATCTGCTAGGCATTTTCTTATCTCCTCATAGTTTCCCTTTCGGTATGCTAACCTTTTGGTTTCGGTATCCCATCTCGAGTTCAATAACCCTTCTTCAATCAGGTACTCAAACACCAGTACACTGTGGTCGCTCATTCCTACTGGGTCCTCAAAACTGATTTCTCTTATGTCAGAGTCGCTTTAGTCACACACACACACACACTTATGTGTGTGTGTGTGTGTGTGTGTGTGTGTGTGTGTGTGTGTGTGTGTGTGTGTGTGTGTGTGTGTGTGTGTGTGTGTGTGTGTGTGTGGGTGTGTGTGTGTGTGTGTGTGTGTGAGTGTGTGTGTGTGTGTGTGTGTGTGTGTGTGTGTGTGTGTGTGTGTGTGTGTGTGTGTGTGTGTGTGTGTGAGTGTGTGTGTGTGTGTGTGTGTGTGTGTGTGTGTGTGTGTGTGTGTGTGTGTGTGTGTGTGTGTGTGTGTGTGTGTGGGTGTGTGTGTGTGTGTGTGTGTGTGTGAGTGTGTGTGTGTGTGTGTGTGTGTGTGTGTGTGTGTGTGTGTGTGAGTGTGTGTGTGTGTGTGTGTGTGTGTGTGTGTGTGTGTGTGTGTTTGTGTGTGTGTGTGTATGTGTGTGTGTGTGTGTGTGTGAGTGTGTGTGTGTGTGTGTGTGTGTGTGTGTGTGTGTGTGTGTGTGTGTGTGTGTGTGTGTGTGTGTGTGTGTGAGTGTGTGTGTGTGTGTGTGTGTGTGTGTGTGTGTGTGTGTGTGTGTGTGAGTGTGTGTGTGTGTGTGTGTGTGTGTGTGTGTGTGTGTGTGTGTGTGTGTGTGAGTGTGTGTGTGTGTGTGTGTGTGTGTGTGTGTGTGTGTGTGTGTGCGCGTGTGTGTGTGTGTGTGTGTGTGTGTGTGTGTGTGTGTGTGTGTGTGTGTGTGTGTGTGTGTGTGTGTGTAACTTGATGAATAACTCATGAAAATAAGCATCCATTAGCACACTTTCTCCACACTCAAAAAATATATATATTAAAAATGCCAAATAAATTATAATTTAATAAATTATCAATGGCAAATTTTCTAATTAAATATAAGTGATTGAAACTCTTAGATAATATATTACCTCACTCCTTCCTGAGGCAGAGATTCGCTTAAAGTGTGTTAAATACTTGTATAATAATGATCTCTGAGTCTAATCCTCTTAATCTGGCATTTGTACAATTATCCTCTGAGACTGAGAGATTAATAGAGAGATAGACGGGAACACACCAGTATATATACATATCATACATTCTTAATTCTTTGGTTCATGCATACTCTTACTTTATGCTTAGTCGCGTGAGTGTATACATACATACACATACACATACACACTCACACACACACACACACACACACACGCACGCACACACACACACAGATTATATAGATTATACAGAGGAGGGTATAGATTCATTCCTCTCAATGTTTGCTGACGACGCCAAAATTATGAGAAGGATTAAGACAGAGGAGGACAGCTTTAGGCTTCAAGAAGACCTGGACAAGCTGCCGGAATGGTCGAACAAATGGTTGTTAGAGTTTAAACCAAGCAAATGTAATGTAATGAAGATAGGGGTAGGAAGCAGGAGACCAGATACAAGGTATCATTTGGGAGATGAAATACTTCAAGAGTCAGAGAGACAGAAAGACCTGGGGGTTGATATCACGCCAGACCTGTCCCCTGAAGCTTATATCAAGAGGATAACATCAGCAGCATATGCCAGGTTGGCAAACATAAGAACGGCCTTTAGAAACTTGTGTAAGGAATCATTCAGAACTTTGTATACCACATATGTCAGACCAATCCTGGAGTATGCAGCCCCAGCATGGAGTCCATATCTAGTCAAGGATAAGACTAAACTGGAAAAGGTTCAAAGGTTTGCCACCAGACTAGTACCCGAGCTGAGAGGTATGAGCTACGAGGAGAGACTACGGGAATTAAACCTCACTTCGCTGGAAGACAGAAGAGTTAGGGGGGACATGATCATAACATTCAAGTTTCTCAAGGGAATTGATAGGGTAGATAAAGACAGGCTATTTAACACAAGGGGCACACGGACAAGGGGACACAGGTTGAAACTGAGCGCCCAAATAAAAATATTTGTAGATAAAGGAACTTCCAGAATCCAGAAACTGAGGATCGCCGAGGCGTAGAGCGCGGAGGAAGAGAGACGAGGACACTTTTCTTAACAGAAGGAGGATGATAGTAGGGAAAAGAAGTCAATATACTTGTCACTATGTATGGGTTTGTGGTAGACAGAGAAAGAGAACCCGGACACAGAGCTGTGAATGTCAGGAAGGGGAAGGAGGACCATTAGATTCCTATTCAACTTTGAAATGGGTGGAAGGAGCCAGATTGTTAAGAGAGGAGAGAAATAGACGAGGACATACGCTTCTGTCTCTACCCCTGTCACTATTACTGTATCTCCACCTGTCACTATTACTGTATCTCCACCTGTCACTATTGCTGTATCTCCACCTGTCACTGTTACTGTATCTCCACCTGTCACTATTACTGTATCTCCACCTGTCACTGTTACTGTATCTCCACCTGTCACTATCACTGTATCTCCACCTGTCACTATCACTGTATCTCCTGCTGTCACTATCACTGTATCTCCACCTGTCACTATCACTGTATCTCCACCTGTCACTATCACTGTATCTCCACCTGTCACTATCACTGTATCTCCACCTGTCACTATTACTGTATCTCCACCTGTCACTATCACTGTATCTCCACCTGTCACTATCACTGTACCTCCACCTGTCACTATCACTGTATCTCCACCTGTCACTATCACTGTACCTCCACCTGTCACTATCACTGTATCTCCACCTGTCACTATCACTGTATCTCCACCTGTCACTATCACTGTATCTCCACCTGTCACTATCACTGTATCTCCACCTGTCACTATCACTGTACCTCCACCTGTCACTATCACTGTATCTCCACCTGTCACTATCACTGTACCTCCACCTGTCACTATTACTGTATCTCCACCTGTCACTATCACTGTATCTCCACCTGTCACTATCACTGTATCTCCACCTGTCACTATCACTGTATCTCCACCTGTCACTATCACTGTATCTCCACCTGCCACTATCACTGTATCTCCACCTGTCACTATCACTGTATCTCCACCTGTCACTATCACTGTATCTCCACCTGTCACTATTACTGTATCTCCACCTGTCAATATCACTGTATCTCCACCTATCACTATCACTGTATCTCCACCTGTCACTTTCACTGTATCTCCACCTGTCACTGTTACTGTATCTCCACCTGTCACTATCACTGTATCTCCACCTGTCACTATCACTGTACCTCCACCTGTCACTATCACTGTATCTCCACCTGTCACTATCACTGTACCTCCACCTGTCACTATCACTGTATCTCCACCTGTCACTATCACTGTATCTCCACCTGTCACTATCACTGTATCTCCACCTGTCACTATCACTGTATCTCCACCTGTCACTATCACTGTATCTCCACCTGTCACTATCACTGTATCTCCACCTGTCACTATCACTGTATCTCCACCTGTCACTATCACTGTACCTCCTCCTGTCACTATCACTGTACCTCCACCTGTCACTATCACTGTACCTCCACCTGTCACTATCACTGTATCTCCACCTGTCACTATCACTGTACCTCCACCTGTCACTATCACTGTACCTCCACCTGTCACTATCACTGTACCTCCACCTGTCACTATCACTGTATCTCCACCTGTCACTATTACTGTATCTCCACCTGTCACTATCACTGTATCTCCACCTGTCACTATCACTGTATCTCCACCTGTCACTATCACTGTATCTCCACCTGTCACTATCACTGTATCTCCACCTGTCTTTAATATCTCAGAGTTCTCGTCTCGTCTTGAAAGGGAGAGGAAATAAAACATGGAAGAAAAGCAATGTCAGGGGAGACTAAGGAAAAGATAAAGCAAGGAATATGAAGACAAAAGCAAAAAATGGACTCTAAATAGAAGTGATAAGACATGAAAGAGAAAATGAAGAAGCAGAGAGAGAGAGACTTTGATAAGAGATTGAATGGAATAATACAGATGATTAAAACGAAACTGCAAAAGAGAAGTAGAAATATAGTGAGAATTTTTAGAACAAAATATATATATATATATATATATATATATATATATATATATATATATATATATATATATATATATATATATATATATATATATATATATATATATATATATATAACATTGAAGAAGTACGTAATTTCAGAGCCAGTGCGGGAGCAAGACAGTGCTAGGTGACTGAACTGTCACACGTCAGACAAATAATTATGATACAAACGGGAAGAACAAATCATTGAGGTGATAGCAGTAGTGGAAACAAAACTAACTGGTATATCAGAGAAATAGTCCCAAGGATACCATTCACCGGGGCTCTCGGAGACTCGAACAGTGGACCCCAAGTGAGGCAGAAGCTCACACACGAAGGATTTGTTATAATCCCCAAAAAGTTAAAAAATTATGAGGCGAGGAGTGTCATTGCTGTTAAAAGAAAATGGAATTTTAAAGGAATTTCCGCTGATAAGAGAAGTAACAACTGTGATTGTACTGTGAGAACCATTCACAGTGTTGGAACTGTCACTAGACGGTGTATGATGAATGAGGAAGTCATTGTAGGTAAATTACTACATGTTTATTGTAAACATGATATTAAGATGGGAACATTGTCAGGTAATAATGAAAGAACAGGAGCATGGAGCCAGGTTCGTCCATTCATGCATGTGTAAGTGAGAACACTCACTCACACACACACTCACACACACACTCACACACACACTCACACACACACTCACACACACACTCACACACACACACACACTCACACACACACTCACACACACACTCACACACACACTCACACACACACTCACACTCACGCACACACTCACACACACTCACACTCCATGCTGGGTGCTGTTAAATTTCTCCATTTCTCTCAATGTTTGCGGACGATGCTAAAATTATGAGAAGGATTAAAACAGAAGAGGACTGTTTGAGGCTTCAAGAAGACCTAGACAAACTGAAGGAATGGTCGAACAAGTGGTTGTTAGAGTTTAACCCAACCAAATGTAATGTAATGAAGATAGGTGTAGGGAGCAGGAGGCCAGATACAAGGTATCATCTGGGAGAGGAAATTCTTCAGGAGTCAGAGAAGGAAAAAGACTTGGGGGTTGATATCACGCCAGACCTGTCTCCTGCAGCACATATCAAGCGGATAACATCAGCGGCATATGCCAGGCTGGCCAACATACGAACGGCATTCAGAAACTTGTGTAAAGAATCATTCAGAACTTTGTATACCACATATGTCAGGCCAATCCTGGAGTATGCAGCCCCAGCATGGAGTCCATATCTAGTCAAGGATAAGACTAAACTGGAAAAGGTTCAAAGGTTTGCCACCAGACTAGTACCCGAGCTGAGAGGTATGAGCTACGAGGAGAGACTACGGGAATTAAACCTCACTTCGCTGGAAGACAGAAGAGTTAGGGGGGACATGATCACCACATTCAAGATTCTGAAGGGGATTGATAGGGTAGATAAAGACAGACTATTTAACACCAGAGGCACACGCACTAGGGGACACAGGTGGAAACTGAGTGCCCAAATGAGCCACAGAGATATTAGAAAGAACTTTTTTAGTGTCAGAGTGGTTGACAAATGGAATGCATTAGGAAGTGATGTGGTGGAGGCTGACTCCATACACAGTTTCAAGTGTAGATATGACAGAGCCCGATAGGCTCATGAATCTGTACACCTGTTGATTGACGGTTGAGAGGCGGGACCAAAGAGCCAGAGCTCAACCCCCGCAAACACAACTAGGTGAGTACAACTAGGTGAGTACACACACACTCTCACACACACACACTGGGGGCTGGGTGGCTGAGTGGACAGCGCTCTAGACTCGTCGTTCAAGGGACCGGGGTTCGATCCCCGTACTCGGCGGAGACAGATGAGCAGAGTTTCCTTAATCCTGATGACACTGTTACCTAGCAGTAAATAGGTACCAGGGAGTTAGACAGCTGCTATGGGCTGCTTCCTGGGTGTGTGTGTGTAGAAAAAAAATAGCTAGTTAGTAGTTAGTAACAGTTGATTGATCGACAGTTGGGAGGCGGGACCAAAGAGCCAGAGCTGAACCCCCGCAAGCACAAAAAGGTGAGTACAAATAGGTGAACACACGCACACACGCGAAAATAAGCAGATGGCGCCATCCAAAAGTCATTAGTGGTGGGATATCCTGCAAGAATTACTGGATAACGAGAACTGACAACCCTTGACAACTGTGAGACGTTGTCCATCATGACTGAGCCTTCATAATTGTTGTCTGTCTCTCTCTCTCTCTCTCTCACCAGGTGAGGCTCAACACCCTCACTTTCTCTCAGTGTGAGGATAAAGTCCATCACTTTCTCTCAGTGTGAGGATAAAGTCCCTCACTTTCTCTCAGTGTGAGGATAAAGTCCATCACTTTCTCTCAGTGTGAGGATAAAGTCCCTCACTTTCTCTCAGTGTGAGGATAAAGTCCATCACTTTCTCTCAGTGTGAGGATAAAGCCTCTCACTTTCTCTCAGTGTGAGGATAAAGTCCATCACTTTCTCTCAGTGTGAGGATAAAGTCCATCACTTTCTCTCAGTGTGAGGATAAAGTCCATCACTTTCTCTCAGTGTGAGGATAAAGTCCCTCACTTTCTCTCAGTGTGAGGATAAAGTCCATCACTTTCTCTCAGTGTGAGGATAAAGCCTCTCACTTTCTCTCAGTGTGAGGATAAAGTCCATCACTTTCTCTCAGTGTGAGGATAAAGTCCATCACTTTCTCTCAGTGTGAGGATAAAGTCCATCACTTTCTCTCAGTGTGAGGATAAAGTCCATCACTTTCTCTCAGTGTGAGGATAAAGTCCCTCACTTTCTCTCAGTGTGAGGATAAAGTCCCTCACTTTCTCTCAGTGTGAGGATAAAGTCCCTCACTTTCTCTCAGTGTGAGGATAAAGTGCCTCACTTTCTCTCAGTGTGAGGATAAAGTCCATCACTTTCTCTCAGTGTGAGGATAAAGTCCATCACTTTCTCTCAGTGTGAGGATAAAGTCCCTCACTTTCTCTCAGTGTGAGGATAAAGTCCCTCACTTTCTCTCAGTGTGAGGATAAAGTGCCTCACTTTCTCTCAGTGTGAGGATAAAGTCCATCACTTTCTCTCAGTGTGAGGATAAAGTCCATCACTTTCTCTCAGTGTGAGGATAAAGTCCATCACTTTCTCTCAGTGTGAGGATAAAGTGCCTCACTTTCTCTCAGTGTGAGGATAAAGCCTCTCACTTTCTCTCAGTGTGAGGATAAAGTCCCTCACTTTCTCTCAGTGTGAGGATAAAGTGCCTCACTTTCTCTCAGTGTGAGGATAAAGTCCCTCACTTTCTCTCAGTGTGAGGATAAAGTCCATCACTTTCTCTCAGTGTGAGGATAAAGCCTCTCACTTTCTCTCAGTGTGAGGATAAAGTCCCTCACTTTCTCTCAGTGTGAGGATAAAGCCTCTCACTTTCTCTCAGTGTGAGGATAAAGTCCCTCACTTTCTCTCAGTGTGAGGATAAAGTGCCTCACATTCTCTCAGTGTGAGGATAAAGTGCCTCACTTTCTCTCAGTGTGAGGATAAAGTCCCTCACTTTCTCTCAGTGTGAGGATAAAGTCCATCACTTTCTCTCAGTGTGAGGATAAAGCCTCTCACTTTCTCTCAGTGTGAGGATAAAGTCCATCACTTTCTCTCAGTGTGAGGATAAAGTCCATCACTTTCTCTCAGTGTGAGGATAAAGTCCATCACTTTCTCTCAGTGTGAGGATAAAGGCCCTCACTTTCTCTCAGTGTGAGGATAAAGTCCATCACTTTCTCTCAGTGTGAGGATAAAGTCCCTCACTTTCTCTCAGTGTGAGGATAAAGTCCATCACTTTCTCTCAGTGTGAGGATAAAGTCCATCACTTTCTCTCAGTGTGAGGATAAAGTCCATCACTTTCTCTCAGTGTGAGGATAAAGGCCCTCACTTTCTCTCAGTGTGAGGATAAAGTCCATCACTTTCTCTCAGTGTGAGGATAAAGTCCATCACTTTCTCTCAGTGTGAGGATAAAGTCCATCACTTTCTCTCAGTGTGAGGATAAAGGCCCTCACTTTCTCTCAGTGTGAGGATAAAGTCCATCACTTTCTCTCAGTGTGAGGATAAAGTCTCTCACTTTCACCACTGGACCCAAAATTTTGCTTGAATTTAGAAATATAATTTTTTTTACATGATTTTGGTATTAATTTACATAATTAATGATTTCACGCAAAAATGGTTTGGTTAATCGGATGAAATGTTATTCATATTACGTTAATAATTCGTCAATTGGGGCAAGATTTTTGTCCAGCACACACACACACACACACACACACACACACACACACACACACACACACACACACACACACACACACACACACACACACACACACACACACACACACACACACACACACACACACACACACACACACACACACACATCCTCTTTCTAATTTACGTAAATGATATGTTTACAGGAGTGGAATCATACATGTCGATGTTTGCAGATGACGCAAAATTAATGAGAAGAGTTGTGACAGACGAGGATTGTAGGATCCTCCAAGAGGACTTAAACAGGCTGCAGAGATGGTCAGAGAAATGGCTACTGGAGTTTAACACCAGTAAATGTAAAGTTATGGAAATGGGATCAGGTGACAGGAGACCAAAGGGACAGTACACAATGAAGGGGAACAGCCTACCTGTAACGATTCGAGAAAGAGACCTGGGAGTGGATGTGACACCTAATCTAACTCCTGAGGCACATATAAATAGGATAACGACAGCAGCGTACTCTACACTGGCGAAAATTAGAACTTCATTCAGAAACCTAAATGAGGAAGCTTTTAGGGCGCTTTACACTGCCTACGTGAGACCCGTCTTAGAGTATGCCGCGCCATCATGGAGCCCCCACCTGAAGAAACACATAAAGAAACTGGAGAAGGTTCAGAGGTTTGCGACGAGGCTTGTCCCAGAGCTACGAGGGATGGGATATGAAGAGCGGCTGAAGGAACTGAACCTTACGACACTAGAGAAAAGAAGGGAGAGAGGAGATATGATAGGGACATATAAAATACTCAGGGGAATTGACAAAGTGGAAATAGATCAAATGTTCACACGTAATAATAACAGAACGAGGGGACATGGGTGGAAACTGGAAACTCAGATGAGTCACAGAGATGTTAGGAAGTTTTCTTTTAGCGTGAGAGTAGTAGAAAAATGGAATGCACTTGGGGAACAGGTTGTGGAAGCAAATACTATTCATACTTTTAAAACTAGGTATGATAGGGAAATGGGACAGGAGTCATTGCTGTAAACAACCGATAGCTAGAAAGGCGGGATCCAAGAGTCAATGCTCGATCCTGCAAGCACATATAGGTGAGAACATATAGGTGAGTACACACACACACACACACACACACCACACACACACACACACACACACACACACACACACACACACACACACACACACACACACACACACACACACACACACACACACACACACACACACACACACACACACACACACACACACACACACACACACACACACACACACACACACACACACACACACACACACACACACACACACACACACACACACACACACAGGGTAGATATTGTCTTACAGGCTTGATAGAATTCTACGATCAGGGGACAAAGATTAAGCAAGAAAGAGAGGGCTGGGCGGACTGCATTTTCTTGGATTGTCGGAAAGCCTTTGACACAGTTCCGCATAAGAGGCTGGTACATAAGCTGGAGAGACAGGCAGGTGTAGCTGGTAAGGTGCTCCAGTGAATAAGGGAGTACCAAAGCAATAGGAAGCAGAGAGTTACAGTGAGGGGTGAGACCTCAGACTGGCGTGAAGTCACCAGTGGAGTCCCACAGGGCTCTGTACTTGGACCTATCCTGTTTCTGATATACGTAAATGATCTCCCAGAGGGTATAGACTCATTCCTCTCATTGTTTGCTGACGACGCCAAAATTATGAGAAGGATTAAGACAGAGGAGGACAGCTTGAGGCTTCAAGAAGACCTGGACAAGCTGCAGGAATAGTTGAACAAATGGTTGTTAGAGTTTAACCCAAGCAAATGTAATGTAATGAAGATAAGTGTAGAGAGCAGGAGGCCAGATACAGGGTATCATTTGGGAGATGAAATACGTCAAGAGTCAGAGAGGAATCTTGTATAAGGAATCTTTCAGAACATTATATACCACATATGTCAGACCAATCCAGGAGTATGCAGCCCCAGCATGGAGTCCATATCTATTCAAGCATAAGACTAAACTGCAAAAGGTTCAAAGGTTTGCCACCAGACTAGTACCCGAGCTGAGAGGTATGAGCTACGAGGAGTGACTACGGGAATTAAACCTCACGTCACTGGGAGACAGAAGAGTTAGAGGGCAAATACTGGGTGAAGACCTGGGTAAATACTGGGTAAATACAGGGGTAAAGACCTAATAAATACTTTGTGAAGACCTGGGTAAATACTGGTTTTTAAACAGGGTTGTTGATTTTTGGAACAAATTACCGGGTAACATAATAGACATGAGATCCCTTGATTGTTTCATGCGAAGGTTAAACATATATATAAATTAATTTGGGAGTACTGATGAGTACGTAATTATTTTCCTCTTATTATGAAATGATGAGACGGATGATGATAAGGCTAAAGTGAACACCAACTGAGTTGGGTTGTTGGTTGTAAATTAGGCTGGTGTTGGTGACCATGTGTGACGGACTCGTCACCCTTGTCAGGGGGTTGGGTGGCAGGTTCAGCGCCATCTACGAGTCCGCACCCGTACTGCCCCAGAATCGTACGTCAAATGGACGACGCCATCTAGTGGTGGCAGGAAGATACCAGCAAGAGGTGCTAGATTCCTATCCTAGTTAGCTCAAGAAGTAGCTGGTGCTGACCTCTAGTGAGGTGGCGCTTAGACAATCAGCGCCATCTGTTGAAGAAAGAGTTGGATGTCTATGTCAGCGTACGTAAGTGTCGCTGCCTACTGTCCCAGTGTACTGATGACGTGTCTATATCCACAGAGTCGACGTAGGGCTGCTGTGAGACTGGGACAGTCAGTCTACCCAGGGCAGCCAAGGTCCCTACACCAGTCTGCTTTACGGAAGCAGTGAGCCGCCGCCGGAAGAGAACTGAGAAGTGTTCTACTGTCTACCTGTGGAGTGGCAGTGACAGGATTCGCCGTAGCCGGGGCTGGCTAGTAGAAGAGACGACTGACTAAGGTGCTGAAGAGGAGAGTAACCAGCGAGTTGCACGAAGCTCCTGCCTAGGGCTCGCTACCCTAGTATTTTGCACGTTAAGTGGCCCAGCAGCGCGAGGCTGATTGGTATCTGCCAGCACCGGGCTGGACTGTGGTTGTGGGCCTTCACGAGGAAGCACTTAGTGAAACTGAGGTTTGGCTGGCCCGTGGCCAGGGTAGACTCATTGTTGTGTCCCGGTACCTGCTGAGGACAGCACTGCGGATAACCCGGTAGCTTACAAGACAACAACGCCAGAATTGAAGAGCGCTTAGTGTTCCATGAGACTTTTATACATATTAGGTGTACTAATACTTTTGTTAGGAATATTTACGAGGTGATGGAAGAAGTTATCATATGTAAATATGTCGACATTTTATGAAGTGTAGTATTTAATGCATCCCCCCCTTTTTTTTTTTTTTTTTTTTTTTTTTTTTTTTAGATATATACAAGAGTTGTTACATTCTTGTACAGCCACTAATACGCGTGGCGTTTCGGGCAGGTCCCTGGAATATGATCCCTGCCGCGAAGAATCGTTTTTCATCCAAGTACACATTTTACTGTTGAGTTAAACAGAGGCTACAGTTAAGGAATTGCGGCCAGTAAACCCTCTCCGGCCAGGATACGAACCCAGGACATAGCGCTCGCGGAACGCCAGGCGAGTGTCTTACCACGGAGACTACTTAACTGCAGTTTTACTTACATTTCCGAGCTCACTCCTTGAAAGCCACTACTAACTTGGGGCCGGATACCAAAACTTTAGTACCACCAGAAAAGAACCCGGTTGCGACCCATAGTAGCCGTAACACCATGTAAGCCGTTGTTAGTGACCTTGTAAGCTGGTGACACTGATAAACTAAGCCGGAGTATCAAGACCGTCCAAGGCAGTCACAATCATCCCGTGAGTCGTGTTCCAATAATGATCATATTTATTTTGTAAGAAAACAGTAAGTAACAATATATTTTGAGCGGAGGTAGGACAAAATAACACTAAGTTATATTAGTAAAAACAACATGAATAGATGGATTGATGACAACGTAGATTATTGATTATTTGATGTACGAGTAGAGAGTGATGGGGGAATGTTCGCCCGAGCGATGGGGGGAGTGTTCGCCCGAGCGATGGGGGGAATGTTCGCCCGAGCGATGGGGCAGTGTTCGCCCGAGCGATGGGGGAGTGTTTGCTCGTGCGATGAGGCAGTGTTCACTCGAGCAATGGGGAGAGTGTTCGCCCGAGCGATAAGGTAGTGTTTGCTCAAACGATGGGGGAGTGTTCGCTTGAGCGATTGGGTAGTGTTTGCTCAAGCGATGGGGCAGTGTTCGCTCGAACGATGGGGTAGTGTTCGCTCAAGCGATGGGGGAGTGTTCGCTCGAGCGATGGGGGAGTGTTCGCTCGAGCAATGTTAGAGTGTTCGCTCGAGCGATGCTCTTCCCAGAAAGCGATGAAGTAACTTGCTGCAGTTGGGGTGAAAGGTCGCAGCTGCACCAACTTCCTCAACTGCATCCCAGCTGGAAATTAAAGTTTCCACTCTCCAGGAACTGCTAAGAGACGCTGTTTCCCGCCAAAATCATTACCGATTGCGTTCTTTTATCGAGGTGTAAAATGGCTCCCACACCGGTGGGTGCATGTACCTCCATCAGGCAGTGGGAGACAGGGGGAGAATATTCACCTAGATGTACTTGTAGGATCAAGTGTCAGCTCCTGGGCTTGGTCTTGTGCGCCTTCATTACCTTCTGAGCCCCGTAAAACCAGCAGTGGATCATGCAATGCGGTGACTGGCGAATCCCTTGTTCCTTATGACTCGTCTGAGCCTCAATTTGTTTTCCAGGTTTACTGGAATGTAGATGTTGTTGAATTTATATATTGATGTATTATTTTGGTCCAACAAGATGACACCTTCTAGAGCTCTGATGTAACCCTAGACGATGCTCTACGAGTCATGAGACCTAGAGTAACCAATAGGAGGAGACCTGTGACGTTATAAGTCAGTAAGACTCCTGGCTATTGGGTAGAGCCAATCAGTAGCCTGAGTGACGTAAGAGGATCACAACGTCAGACTCTGTACTCTGAGGTCCCCCTGTGAGCCAGACCAGGAAGGCTTTAACAGTGTAGATCTCTATACGGATCAGTAATACCAGAGGGACCTCTCCAAGCAGCACAAGTCGAGGAGAACAGTGAGTGCTGTGTCGTGCGGCAGGAAGTTATTGTGTATGTTACGGTACATGTTAGGTGTTGACGCTCCATTATCTGGAGGTCTTCTTGGAACCAACTGGTCGACGACCGGGCCGCGGGGACGCTAAGCCCCGAAAACACCTCTAGGTGAAACCTCAACACCAGGTAACAGGTGTTGTAACAACACGTCAACAGGTAACCAACACCAAGTCAGTGTTGCTGGAGGAACAACAGAGAGTATTAGCGACGTGTTTCACAAACACAAACTTCTAATAGAACGTCGCATTTTGACGTATACTTTTCCTAAGGCCAAAAACTGTCGTAGTAGAAGATGGCAGCGGCTCACGAAATTGACGTACTGTCCCGTTTTCTTCTTTGGGTCCTCTGATAGGTTAGGATAAGGGCACCTTAGTACGGCAGTTTCTTGACGTTGGGGGAGTGATATAACAGCCCGGGTGGCCAGGTAATGTGAGCACTGGAACAACTGGCTGTGCTCAAACTGGTTGCCAATGCCCTTTTATTTGTGTCAATGTAAAAGAACATATCCACAAGGGCCGTGACGAGGATTCGAACCTGCGTCCGGGAGCATCCCAGACGCTGCCTTAATCGACTGAGCTACGACAGGGTTAAAAGTGTCAATGTGTCAATGTGACATCTATAAAAGATAGTGTCTGTCTGTCTGAGGTTAAAGGGCAGATGTTCTAGGCTAGACTCAATAAAATTTGCAGAATTAAATGTGATTTTATGGTGTCATAAGAGTTCTGGATTAGCCCCCCCCCCCCCAAGCCACCCTTTGAGGGGGGGATGCTCCTCCTACAGCACCTTCACAACGACGCTGCATGTGAAATTAGTCGCCTGATATCCGTAGAGTTTAACTTTCTTTTAAAAATTTTTGATTTCAGATAATGATTGAAGTTCAGAGTACAAGTTTTGTTTACAGCGATGGAGGGGTATATCAGAGATCTGTTAGGGAGGGAGGAGACGAGGAGGGGGTGTGTGGGGGGGAGGGGGTGTGTGGGGGAGACCTGGGCATCGCCGGGTAGCCCATCTAGGTAACATAAGACAATCTGCTTCTCAGTTCTGTACCCCACTTTCTGTGGCTCCATCATTGTTACGTGTCTCCAGCTGCCTCCCCCCACAGTGGGGGAGGTTGTCCTCCACCTCCCCCCACAGTGGGGGAGGTTGTCCTCCACCTCCCCCCACAGTGGGGAAGGTTGTCCTCCACCTCACCCCACAGTAGGGGAGGTTGTCCTCCACCTCACCCCACAGTAGGGGAGGTTGTCCTCCACCTCCCTCCACAGTAGGGGAGGTTGTCCTCCACCTCCCTCCACAGTAGGGGAGGTTGTCCTCCACCTCACCCCACAGTAGGGGAGGTTGTCCTCCACCTCACCCCACAGTAGGGGAGGTTGTCCTCTACCTCCCTCCACAGTAGGGGAGGTTGTCCTCCACCTCACCCCACAGTGGGGGAGGTTGTCCTCCACCTCACCCCACAGTGGGGGAGGTTGTCCTCCACCTCCCCCCACAGTGGGGGAGGTTGTCCTCCAACTCCCCCCACAGTGGGGGAGGTTGTCCTCCACCTCACCCCACAGTGGGGGAGGTTGTCCTCCACCTCACCCCACAGTGGGGGAGGTTGTCCTCCACCTCACCCCACAGTGGGGGAGGTTGTCCTCCAACTCCCCCCACAGTGGGGGAGGTTGTCCTCCACCTCACCCCACAGTGGGGGAGGTTGTCCTCCACCTCCCCCCACAGTGGGGGAGGTTGTCCTCCAACTCCCCCCACAGTGGGGGAGGTTGTCCTCCAACTCCCCCCACAGTGGGGGAGGTTGTCCTCCAACTCACCTCACAGTGGGGGAGGTTGTCCTCCAACTCCCCCCACAGTGGGGGAGGTTGTCCTCCACCTCACCCCACAGTGGGGGAGGTTGTCCTCCACCTCACCCCACAGTGGGGGAGGTTGTCCTCCACCTCACCCCACAGTGGGGGTGGTTGTCCTCCACCTCACCCCACAGTGGGGGAGGTTGTCCTCCAACTCCCCCCACAGTGGGGGAGGTTGTCCTCCACCTCACCCCACAGTGGGGGAGGTTGTCCTCCACCTCCCCCCACAGTGGGAGAGGTTGTCCTCCACCTCACCCCACAGTAGGGGAGGATGTCCTCCACCTCACCCCACAGTAGGGGAGGTTGTCCCTCCCTACCTTTCCCTAAAGGAAGCTTCCGTCCCCTTGTCTCACAACCTCAAGGAAAGCCTCTCCTTATCTCTCTACCTCAAGGGGTAATCGCTCCCCCAATTGGGTAAGACAACACCTGCGACAAGAAACCTGATTGGCATCTCCGGGGTCGTCTTAGATGGTGTAAAAATATGCCGTGAGTGGACCGGTGGTTGCAAGGGAACACGGGTTGTGGTGTGAGCTGTTGCTCGCATGCAACATGAGACCTGACTCGAGGTCTTGTGTCTCTTTATAGCTTCTGCCTGTGGTGACGCCTTGCTCGCTCCGAGTGATACAGGCTTGGCTCAGAGGGTATCACTTCAGCTTGACTCAGCGGGTATCTCTTCTGCTTGGATCTGGTGGTATCTCTTCTGCTTGGTTCAGGTGGTATCTCTTCTGCTTGTTTCAGGTGGTATCTCTTCTGCTTAGTTCAGGTGGTATCTCTTCTGCTTGGTTCAGGTGGTATCTCTTCTGCTTGGTTCAGGTGGTATCTCTTCTGCTTGGCTCAGGGGGTATCACTTCAGCTTGACTCAGGGGGTATCTCCTCTGTTTGGTTCAGGTGGTATCTCTTCTGCTTGGTTCAGGGGGTATCTCTTCTGCTTGACTCAGGTGGTATCTCTTCTGCTTGACTCAGGTGGTATCTCTTCTGCTTGACTCAGGGGGTATCTCTTCTGCTTGACTCAGGGGGTATCTCTTCTGCTTGACTCAGGGGGTATCTCTTCTACTTAACTCAGGGGGTATATCTTCTGCTTGGCTCAGGGGGTATATCTTCTGCTTGGCTCAGGGGGTATCTCTTCTACTTGACTCAGGTAGTATCTCTTCTGCTTGGCTCAGGTGATATCTCGCCTGCTTGACTCAGGTGATATCTCACTTGCTTAGAAGATATCTCGCCTGCTTGAGAAGATATCTCGCCTCATGTATCTTAAGGAGTCGAATGATTCCTTAATATACCATTTCGTTGTCCACCTGCTGGGGCATAAGAAATATTAATAGAGAGTTTTGCTTGATAAGGTTGTGATATTCTGAAGACATTAATTGTAAACAAAAAATTATATATAAGTTTTGAGTTATATTTTGTTTGCTGATTTCTGAATGTTTTTTTTTTCCTTTTTGGTACTTTGTGAAGAGAACATATAATGCACTATTTTTGTTTGTTTTCTTTAGCGTTTCTTGTTAGTTAGATGATTATCAAGTCAACGATAAATATATGTCGAGGAGAATTTTTGCATCTGGTTGTGTTTACGTCGCTTAGTCTCCGCGACCGTCTCATTTATTGTGTTTACGTCGCTTAGTCTCCGCGACCGTCTCATTTATTGTGTTTACGTCGCTTAGTTTCCGTCACCGACGGAGACTACACATCTTCCTACACATTTTTCTTGACAAAAAATCTTAATAACTCGTCTCTGGACTGGCTCCGGGATTATCTCGCGTTACAATTTGCTGAAGAACGTATAACTTCTTCCACCCACTACCTTGTAAGTTATCTTGAGGTTATCTTGAGATAATTTCGGGGCGTAGTGTTTCCGCAGCCCGGTCCTCGACCAGGCCTCCACCCCCAGGAAGCAGCCCGTGACAGCTGACTAACACCCAGGTACCTATTTACTACTAGGTAACAGGGACATTAGGGTGAAAGGAACTCTGCCCATTGTTTCTCCCCGGCGCCTGGGATCGAACCCGGGACCACAGGATCATGCGTCCAGTGTTCTGTTCGCTCAGCCGCTGGCTGTAATATCAACCTCTTACCCTAGTTTTTTTCTGGAAATGTATTGAATAGGATTATCAGACGTGTCTTGAAAAGTCCCAATCGCTGTTTTAATTTTTGCATTTATGCCGTAAAGAAGTAACATATTTTATGTTGAAAAACACGAATCATGTGTTTCTGTTAAACACTATCATGTGAATCATGTGTTTCTGTTAAACACTATCATGTGAATCATGTGTTTCTGTTAAACACTATCATGTGAATCATGTGTTTCTGTTAAACACTATCATGTGAATCATGTGTTTCTGTTCTGCTAGTGAGCCTAGTAACTCTAGAGGATTCGTTAGTACTCAGTCTAGAGAATTTGTAACCATCTGTACCACAGGACCTTGAAAGGTCAATGTGGATCATTAACCACCATCCAGGTAGGTCTCTGGTGGTCAGTCATAGAGTGCAACACCTTCCCTGCAGCAGACGGCGCCAGTGTTCTTGCAGCAGTTAAGCAACAGCACTTGCAGCAATCACTTGGCCACTCCTTGGGTTAGGACCCCTCCGTCGTGAAGGTCAGGCAGCGCCACCACAGCCAGCACAGGGCATCTTAGCTTCCCGTCCAAGACTTAATCAGGTGATTGAAGGATTATATAGCACATGGAGAGTTATATGTGTGTGTGTGTGTGTGTGTGTGTGTGTGTGTGTGTGTGTGTGTGTGTGTGTGTGTACTCACCTAGTTGTGCTTGCGGGGGTTGAGCTCTGGCTCTTTGGTCCCGCCTCTCAACCGTCAATCAACAGGTGTATAGGTTTCTGAGCCTACTGGGCTCTATCATATCTATCACACACACACATATATGTGTGTGTGTGTGTGCGTGTATGTGTGTGTGCGTGTGCGTGTGCGTGTGCGTGTGTGTGTGTGTGTGTGTGTGTGTGTGTGTGTGTGTGTGTGTGTGTGTGTGTGTGTGTGTGTGTGTGTGTGTGTGTGTGTGTACATATAGAGTTGTGTGTGTGTGTGTGTGTGTGTGTGTGTGTGTGTGTGTGTGTGTGTGTGTGTGTGTGTGTGTGTGTGTGTGTGTGTGTGTGTGTACACGTATAGTACACACACGACCCAGACAAGTACAAACCCAAACACCCTACCTAACCCATCGAGTCCGATTCCATAGAAAACGTGAATATTTTTGAGCCCAAACATTTCTAAAAAGGTTTCATATCTAGCCTTAGTTACGAGCAGGTAAAATGACCCATCACTCAGCATACTCACCCGTCACCATGACCCAGCACTCAGCATACTCACCCGTCACCATGACCCAGCACTCAGCATACTCACCCGTCACCATGACCCAGCACTCAGCATACTCACCCGTCACCATGACCCAGCACTCAGCATACTCACCCGTCACCATGACCCAGCACTCAGCATACTCACCCGTCACCATGACCCAGCACTCAGCATACTCACCCGTCACCATGACCCATCACTCAGCATACTCACCGTCACCATGACCCAGCACTCAGCATACTCACCGTCACCATGACCCAGCACTCAGCATACTCACCCGTCACCACGACGGGTGAGTATGCTAACAATGGTACACCCGTTATCTAGTGACAAAGGATGCTACACTACAACTAGCTACACAACAACTAGCTACACTACAACTAGCTACACAACAACTAGCTACACTACAACTAGCTACACAACAACTAGCTACACTACAACTAGCTACACTACAACTAGCTACACAACAACTAGCTACACTACAACTAGCTACACTACAACTAGCTACACTACAACTAGCTACACTACAACTAGCTACTCTACAACTAGCTACACTACAACTAGCTACTCTACAACTAGCTACACTACAACTAGCTACACTACAACTAGCTACACTACAACTAGCTACACTACAACTACACTACAACTAGCTACACTACAACTAGCTACACTACAACTAGCTACACTACAACTAGCTACACTACAACTAGCTACACTACAACTAGCTACACTACAACTAGCTACACTACAACTACACTACAACTAGCTACACTACAACTACACTACAACTACACTACAACTAGCTACACTACAACTAGCTACTCTACAACTAGCTACACTACAACTAGCTACACTACAACTACACTACAACTACACTACAACTAGCAACACTACAACTAGCTACACTACAACTAGCTACACTACAACTACACTACAACTAGCTACACTACAACTAGCTACACTACAACTAGCTACACTACAACTAGCTACACTACAACTAGCTACACTACAACTACACTACAACTAGCTACACTACAACTAGCTACACTACAACTACACTACAACTAGCTACACTACAACTAGCTACACTACAACTAGCTACTCTACAACTACACTACAACTAGCTACACTACAACTAGCTACACTACAACTACACTACAACTAGCTACACTACAACTAGCTACACTACAACTAGCTACTCTACAACTAGCTACTCTACAACTACACTACAACTAGCTACACTACAACTAGCTACACTACAACTAGCTACACTACAACTAGCTACTCTACAACTAGCTACACTACAACTACACTACAACTAGCTACACTACAACTACACTACAACTAGCTACTCTACAACTAGCTACACAACAACTAGCTACACTACAACTAGCTACACAACAACTAGCTACACTACAACTAGCTACACAACAACTAGCTACACTACAACTACACTACAACTAGCTACACTACAACTACACTACAACTAGCTACTCTACAACTAGCTACACAACAACTAGCTACACTACAACTAGCTACACAACAACTAGCTACACTACAACTAGCTACACAACAACTAGCTACTCTACAACTAGCTACACTACAACTAGCTACACTACAACTAGCTACACTACAACTAGCTACACAACAACTAGCTACACAACAACTAGCTACTCTACAACTAGCTACACTACAACTAGCTACACTACAACTATCTACACAACAACTAGCTACACTACAACTAGCTACACTACAACTAGCTACACTACAACTAGCTACACTACAACTAGCTACACTACAACTAGCTACACAACAACTAGTTACACTACAACTAGCTACACTACAACTAGCTACTCTACAACTAGCTACACAACAACTAGCTACTCTACAACTAGCTACACTACAACTAGCTACACTACAACTACACTACAACTAGCTACACTACAACTAGCTACACTACAAGCTACACTACAACTAGCTACACTACAACTAGCTACACTACAACTAGCTACACTACAACTAGCTACACTACAACTAGCTACACTACAACTAGCTACACTACAACTAGCTACACTACAACTAGCTACACTACAACTAGCTACACTACAACTAGCTACACTACAACTAGCTACACTACAACTAGCTACACTACAACTAGCTACACTACAACTAGCTACACTACAACTAGCTACACTACAACTAGCTACACTACAACTAGCTACACTACAACTAGCTACACTACAACTAGCTACACTACAACTAGCTACACTACAACTAGCTACACTACAACTAGCTACACTACAACTAGCTACACTACAACTAGCTACACTACAACTAGCTACACTACAACTAGCTACACTACAACTAGCTACACTACAACTAGCTACACTACAACTAGCTACACTACAACTAGCTACACTACAACTAGCTACACTACAACTAGCTACACTACAACTAGCTACACTACAACTAGCTACACTACAACTAGCTACACTGCAACTAGCTACACTACAACTAGCTACACTACAACTAGCTACACTGCAACTAGCTACACTACAACTAGCTACACTACAACTAGCTACACAACAACTAGTTACACTACAACTAGCTACACTACAACTAGCTACACTACAACTACACTACAACTAGCTACACTACAACTAGCTACACTACAACTAGCTACACTACAACTAGCTACACTACAACTAGCTACTCTACAACTAGCTACTCTACAACTAGCTACACTACAA
The DNA here is from genome assembly GCF_040958095.1 of Procambarus clarkii. Classification (NCBI taxonomy): domain Eukaryota; kingdom Metazoa; phylum Arthropoda; class Malacostraca; order Decapoda; family Cambaridae; genus Procambarus; species Procambarus clarkii. The sequence goes on along the minus strand of NC_091161.1, from coordinate 10,606,591 downwards.
CTAGCTACACTACAACTAGCTACACTACAACTAGCTACACTACAACTACACTACAACTAGCTACACTACAACTACACTACAACTAGCTACACTACAACTAGTTACACTACAACTAGCTACACTACAACTAGCTACACTACAACTAGCTACACTACAACTAGCTACACTACAACTAGCTACACTACAACTAGCTACACTACAACTAGCTACACTACAACTACACTACAACTAGCTACACTACAACTAGCTACACTACAACTAGCTACACTACAACTAGCTACACTACAACTAGCTACTCTACAACTAGCTACTCTACAACTAGCTACACTACAACTAGCTACACTACAACTAGCTACACTACAACTAGCTACACTACAACTACACTACAACTAGCTACACTACAACTACACTACAACTAGCTACACTACAACTAGCTACACTACAACTAGCTACACTACAACTACACTACAACTAGCTACACTACAACTACACTACAACTAGCTACACTACAACTAGCTACACTACAACTAGCTACACTACAACTAGCTACACTACAACTAGCTACACTACAACTACACTACAACTAGCTACACTACAACTAGCTACACTACAACTAGCTACACTACAACTACACTACAACTAGCTACACTACAACTACACTACAACTAGCTACACTACAACTAGCTACACTACAACTAGCTACACTACAACTAGCTACACTACAACTAGCTACACTACAACTACACTACAACTAGCTACACTACAACTAGCTACACTACAACTAGCTACACTACAACTACACTACAACTAGCTACACTACAACTACACTACAACTAGCTACACTACAACTAGCTACACTACAACTAGCTACACTACAACTAGCTACACTACAACTAGCTACACTACAACTACACTACAACTAGCTACACTACAACTAGCTACACTACAACTAGCTACACTACAACTACACTACAACTAGCTACACTACAACTACACTACAACTAGCTACACTACAACTAGCTACACTACAACTAGCTACACTACAACTAGCTACTCTACAACTACACTACAACTAGCTACACTACAACTAGCTACACTACAACTACACTACAACTAGCTACACTACAACTAGCTACACTACAACTACACTACAACTAGCTACACTACAACTAGCTACACTACAACTAGCTACTCTACAACTACACTACAACTAGCTACACTACAACTAGCTACACTACAACTACACTACAACTAGCTACTCTACAACTAGCTACTCTACAACTACACTACAACTAGCTACACTACAACTAGCTACACTACAACTAGCTACACTACAAATAGCTACACTACAACTAGCTACACTGCAACTTGCTACACTACAACTAGCTACACTACAACTAGCTACACTACAACTAGCTACACTACAACTACACTACAACTAGCTACACAACAACTAGCTACACTACAACTACACTACAACTAGCTACACTACAACTACACTACAACTAGCTACTCTACAACTAGCTACACAACAACTAGCTACTCTACAACTACACTACAACTAGCTACACTACAACTAGCTACACAACAACTAGCTACACTACAACTAGCTACACTACAACTACACTACAACTAGCTACACTACAACTAGCTACACAACAACTAGCTACACTACAACTAGCTACACAACAACTAGCTACTCTACAACTAGCTACACTACAACTAGCTACTCTACAACTAGCTACACTACAACTAGCTACACAACAACTAGTTACACTACAACTAGCTACACTACAACTAGCTACACAACAACTAGTTACACTACAACTAGCTACACAACAACTAGCTACACTACAACTAGCTACACAACAACTAGCTACACAACAACTAGCTACACTACAACTAGCTACACTACAACTAGCTACACAACAACTAGTTACACTACAACTAGCTACACTACAACTAGCTACACAACAACTAGTTACACTACAACTAGCTACACTACAACTAGCTACACTACAACTAGCTACACTACAACTAGCTACACAACAACTAGTTACACTACAACTAGCTACACTACAACTAGCTACACAACAACTAGCTACACAACAACTAGCTACTCTACAACTAGCTACACTACAACTAGCTACACTACAACTAGCTACACTACAACTAGCTACACTACAACTAGCTACACTACAACTACACTACAACTAGCTACACTACAACTAGCTACACTACAACTACACTACAACTAGCTACACTGCAACTAGCTACACTACAACTAGCTACACTACAACTAGCTACACAACAACTAGTTACACTACAACTAGCTACACTACAACTAGCTACACAACAACTAGCTACACTACAACTAGCTACACTACAACTACACTACAACTAGCTACACTACAACTAGCTACACTACAACTACACTACAACTAGCTACACTACAACTAGCTACACTACAACTACACTACAACTAGCTACACTACAACTACACTACAACTAGCTACACTACAACTAGCTACACTACAACTAGCTACACTACAACTAGCTACACTACAACTAGCTACACTACAACTAGCTACACTACAACTAGCTACTCTACAACTAGCTACACTACAACTAGCTACACTACAACTAGCTACACTACAACTACACTACAACTAGCTACACTACAACTAGCTACTCTACAACTAGCTACTCTACAACTAGCTACACTACAACTAGCTACACTACAACTAGCTACACTACAACTAGCTACACTACAACTACACTACAACTAGCTACACTACAACTACACTACAACTAGCTACACTACAACTAGCTACACTACAACTAGCTACACTACAACTACACTACAACTAGCTACACTACAACTACACTACAACTAGCTACACTACAACTAGCTACACTACAACTAGCTACACTACAACTAGCTACACTACAACTAGCTACACTACAACTACACTACAACTAGCTACACTACAACTACACTACAACTAGCTACACTACAACTAGCTACACTACAACTAGCTACACTACAACTACACTACAACTAGCTACACTACAACTACACTACAACTAGCTACACTACAACTAGCTACACTACAACTAGCTACACTACAACTAGCTACACTACAACTAGCTACACTGTAACTTGCTACACTACAACTAGCTACACTACAACTAGCTACTAGTTCACTAAAACACTAGAGTCACATGGAAAATACTGGAGGGTCAGGTCCCTAATCTACACAGTAAAATAACAACGTACTGGAGTGAACGCTATGGAAGAAAATGTAGAATAGAACCAGTGAAGAGTAGAGGTGCCATAGGCACAATCAGAGAACACTGAACATCAGAGGTCCAGTGAAGAGTAGAGGTGCCATAGGTACAATCAGAGAACACTGTATAAACATCAGAGGTCAAGTGAAGAGTAGAGGTGTCATAGGCACAATCAGAGAACAATGTATAAACATCAGAGGTCCAGTGAAGAGCAGAGGTGCCATAGGCACAATCAGAGAACACTGTATAAACATCAGAGGTCCAGTGAAGAGTAGAGGTGCCATAGGGACAATCAGAGAACACTGTATAAACATCAGAGGTCCGCGGTTGTTCAATACCCTCCCAGCGAGCATAAGAAATATTGCCACCGGGCTGTGGTGGGTATGTGGGCCTGCGGGCCGCTCCAAGCAACAACCTGGTGGACCAAACTCTCAGATCCATACGAGCAACTATACTCGTCTTTGATGCATTCTTCATATCTTCACTTTAATTACAGGTTGAGAAGCCACAGTGTGGAGTGATCAGCGGAGGAGGGCGATTGTGATCTGAAAAGTGTGTAGCGTGATAGAGATCTCTCATCTCCCCTCTGCTGACTGAGGGTGTGTGTGTGTGTTTGTGTGTGTGTGTGTGTGTGTGTGTGTTTGTGTGTGTGTGTGTGTGTGTGTGTGTGTGTGTTTGTGTGTGTGTGTGTGTGTTTGTGTGTTTGTGTGTGCGTGTTTGTGTGTGTGTGTGTGTGTGTGTGTGTGTGTGTGGGTGTGTGTAATTACCTAAGTGTAGTTACAGGATGAGAGCTACGCTCGTGGTGTCCCGTCTTCCCAGTCTGTGTGTGTGTGTGTGTGTGTGTGTGTGTGTGTGTACTCACCTAGTTGTACTCACCTAGTTGTGTTTGCGGGGGTTGAGCTCTGGCTCTTTGGTCCCGCCTCTCAACCGTCAATCAACAGGTGTACAGATTCCTGAGCCTATCGGGCTCTGTCATATCTACACTTGAAACTGTGTATGGAGTGAGCCTCCACCACATCACCCCCTAATGCATTCCATTTGTCAACCACTCTGACACTAAAAAAGTTCTTTCTAATATCTCTGTGGCTCATTTGGGCACTCAGTTTCCACCTGTGTCCCCTTGTGCGTGTTCCCCTTGTGTTAAATAGACTGTCTTTATCTACCCTATCAATCCCCTTCAGAATCTTGAATGTGGTGATCATGTCCCCCCTAACTCTTCTGTCTTCCAACGAAGTGAGGTTTAATTCCCGTAGTCTCTCCTCGTAGCTCATACCTCTCAGCTCGGGTACTAGTCTGGTGGCAAACCTTTGAACCTTTTCCAGTTTAGTCTTATCCTTGACTAGATATGGACTCCATGCTGGGGCTGCATACTCCAGGATTGGCCTGACATATGTGGTATACAAAGTTCTGAATGATTCTTTACACAAGTTTCTGAATGCCGTTCGTATGTTGGCCAGCCTGGCATATGTCGCTGATGTTATCCGCTTGATATGTGCTGCAGGAGACAGGTCTGGCGTGATATCAACCCCCAAGTCTTTTTCCTTCTCTGACTCCTGAAGAATTTCCTCTCCCAAATGATACCTTGTATCTGGCCTCCTGCTCCCTACACCTATCTTCATTACATTACATTTGGTTGGGTTAAACTCTAACAACCATTTGTTCGACCATTCCTTCAGCTTGTCTAGGTCTTCTTGAAGCCTCAAACAGTCCTCTTCTGTTTTAATCCTTCTCATAATTTTAGCATCGTCCGCAAACATTGAGAGAAATGAATCGATACCCTCCGGGAGATCATTTACATATATCAGAAACAAGATAGGACCGAGTACAGAGCCCTGTGGGACTCCACTGGTGACTTCACGCCAATCGGAGGTCTCACCCCTCACCGTAACTCTCTGCTTCCTATTGCTTAGATACTCCCTTATCCACTGGAGCACCTTACCAGCTACACCTGCCTGTCTCTCCAGCTTATGTACCAGCCTCTTATGCGGTACTGTGTCAAAGGCTTTCCGACAATCCAAGAAAATGCAGTCCGCCCAGCCCTCTCTTTCTTGCTTAATCTGTGTCACCTGATCGTAGAATTCTATCAAGCCTGTAAGGCAAGATTTACCCTCCCTGAATCCATGTTGGCGATTTGTCACGAAGTCCCTTCTCTCCAGATGTGTTACCAGGTTTTTTCTCACGATCTTCTCCATCACCTTGCATGGTATACAAGTCAAGGACACTGGCCTGTAGTTCAGTGCCTCTTGTCTGTCGCCCTTTTTGTATATTGGGACCACATTCGCCGTCTTCCATATTTCTGGTAGGTCTCCCGTCTCTAGTGATTTACTATACACTATGGAGAGTGGCAAGCAAAGTGCCTCTGCACACTCTTTCAGTACCCATGGTGAGATCCCATCTGGACCAACCGCCTTTCTAACATCCAGATCCAGCAGGTGTCTCTTGACCTCCTCTCTCGTAATTTCGAACTCCTCCAAGGCCGCCTGGTTTACCTCCCTTTCTCCTAGCACAGTGACCTCACCCTGTTCTATTGTGAAGACCTCCTGGAACCTCTTGTTGAGTTCCTCACACACCTCTCTGTCATTCTCTGTATACCTGTCCTCGCCTGTTCTAAGTTTCAATACCTGTTCTTTCACTGTTGTTTTCCTTCTGATGTGACTGTGGAGTAGCTTTGGTTCGGTCTTGGCTTTGTTTGCTATATCATTTTCAAAATATTTCTCTGCTTCTCTTCTCACCCTGACGTACTCATTCCTGGTTCTCTGGTATCTCTCCCTGCTTTCTGGTGTTCTGTTATTCCGGAAGTTCCTCCACGCCTTTTTGTTCAGTTTCTTCGCTTCCATACATGCCCTATTATACCATGGATTCTTCTGTTGCTTCTCGGATTTTTCCCTTTGGGCCGGGATGAACCTGTTTACTGCCTCCTGACACTTTTGGGTAACATAGTCCATCATACCCTGTACAGACTTGTCTCTGAGGTCTGTGTCCCAAGGTATTTCACTTAGGAAACTTCTCATCTGTTCATAATTCCCCTTTCGGTATGCCAGCCTTTTGATTCCTAGTTCTTTTTGGGGGAAGATAAGTCCTAGCTCTACCAGGTACTCAAAGTTCAATACACTGTGGTCACTCATTCCCAAGGGCGCTTCCATCTTAACTTCCCTTATATCCCATTCATTTAGGGTAAATATCAAATCAAGCATTGCTGGTTCATCTTCTCCTCTCATTCTTGTTGGCTCTTTGGTATGCTGGCTTAGAAAGTTTCTTGTTGCCACGTCCAGCAGCTTAGCTCTCCATGTTTCTGGTCCTCCATGCGGGTCTCTGTTCTTCCAATCTATCTTCCCATGGTTGAAGTCTCCCATAATTAGTAGTCCAGATCCATTCCTGCTAGCAACAGAAGCTGCTCTTTCTATTATGTTAATGGTGGCCATGTTGTTTCTATCATATTCCTGTCTAGGTCTTCTGTCATTTGGTGGTGGATTATATATGACTGCGACTATAATTTTTTTCCCTCCATTTGTTACAGTACCTGCTATGTAGTCACTGAAACCTTCACAGCCCTGAATATCCATCTCCTCAAAATCCCAGCCTTTTCTTACCAGCAGAGCTACACCACCCCCACCTCTTCCTTCCCTCTCTTTCCGCATAACATAATAGTCCTGTGGGAACACTGCATTTGTTATTGTTTTCGTGATCTTTGTTTCTGTGAGGGCTATTATGTCTGGGTTTTCCTCTAGTACCAGTTCTCCAAGCTCATTTGCTTTATTTGTAATTCCATCTATGTTAGTGTACATCGCTTTGAGGCTCACTTTCTTCTGTCCCTTCTCAAATCGCCTCCTTGGTGAGTGTTCTGCTGGTGGGGGAGGCTGTTCCATGGGTGTGAGGACCTGTGAGGTGGGTAACAGGATCTCAGAGGATACTGGAATGAGGGGCGGGGGATCCAGTGAAGGGGGAGGGACAGGGAGGGTATGGAGTGAAAGGGGAGGGAGGACGGGAAGGAAAGGGGGGGAGGGAGGACTCGGGAGGAGGGGAGGGGTAGAAGGGTGGGGATTGGGTGTGGGGGGAGGGAGATTTGTGTGTGTGTGTGTGTGTGTGTGTGTGTGTGTGTGTGTGTGTGTGTGTGTGTGTGTGTGTGTGTGTGTGTGTGTGTGTGTGTGTGTGTGTGTGTGTTGTGTGTGTGTACTCACCTAGTTGTGTCTGCAGGATCGAGCATTGACTCTTGGATCCCGCCTTTCGAGCATCGGTTGTTTACAGCAATGACTCCTGTCCCATTTCCCTATCATACCTAGTTTTAAAATTATGAATAGTATTTGCTTCCACAACCTGTTCCTGAAGTGCATTCCATTTTCCCACTACTCTCACGCTAAAAGAAAACTTCCTAACATCTCTGTGACTCATCTGAGTTTCAAGCTTCCATTTATGTCCCCTCGTTCTGTTACTATTCCGTGTGAACATTTCGTCTATGTCCACTCTGTCAATCCCTCTGAGTATTTTATACGTTCCTAACATGTCCCCCCCTCTCCCTTCTTCTTTCTAGTGTCGTAAGGCACAGTTCCCTCAGGCGCTCCTCATACCCCATCCCTCGTAGCTCTGGGACGAGTCTCGTTGCAAACCTCTGAACCTTTTCCAGTTTCATTATATGCTTCTTCAGATGGGGACTCCATGATGAGGCGGCATACTCTAAGACTGGCCTTACGTAGGCAGTGTAAAGCGCCCTAAAGGCCTCCTTACTTATGTTTCTGAATGATGTTCTAACTTTTGCCAGTGTAGAGTACGCTGCTGTCGTTATCCTATTTATATGTGCCTCAGGAGATAGATTAGGTGTTACGTCCACCCCCAGGTCTCTTTCACGCGTCGTTACAGGTAGGCTGTTCCCCTTCATTGTGTACTGTCCCTTTGGTCTCCTATCTCCTAGTCCCATTTCCATAACTTTACATTTGCTCGTGTTGAATTCCAGTAGCCATTTCTCTGACCATCTCTGCAACCTGTTCAGGTCCTCTTGGAGGATCCTGCAATCCTCATCTGTCACAACTCTTCTCATCAACTTTGCATCATCCGCAAACATCGACATGTAGGACTCTACGCCTGTAAACATGTCGTTAACATATACAAGAAATAGAATTGGTCCCAGCACCGATCCTTGTGGTACTCAGCACCTTGTGCGTTTGTGTGTTTGTTTGTTTGTGTGTGTGTGTTTGGGGGATTGGATTCTTTGTCTTCCTCTCTCTCTCCGTCTCTGTCTGTCTGTCTGTCTGTGTCTGTCTGTCTGTCTGTCTGTCTGTCTGTCTGTCTGTCTGTCTGTCTGTCTGTCTGTCTGTCTGTCTGTCTGTCTGTCTCCTTCACACTAACCACCTCGCCTCAACCCCCCCCCCAATTGCGTGTCAAAGTTGTAATCACTGACTCGACCAGACACCTGTCCTCAACACCTGTCTTCAACACCTGTCCTCAACACCTGTCCTCATCATCTGTCCTCATCATTTGTCCTCAACACCTGTCCTCAACACCTGTCCTCAACATCTGTCCTCAACATCTGTCCTCAACATCTGTCCTCAACATCTGTCCTCAACACCTGTCCTCATCATCTGTCCTCAACATCTGTCCTCAACATCTGTCCTCAACACCCGTCCTCAACACCTGTCATCAACACCTGTCCTCAACACCTGTCTTCCACACCTGTCCTCAACACCTGTCCTCAACACCTGCCCTCAACACCTGTCTTCAACACCTGCCCTCAACACCTGTCCTCAACACCTGTCATCAACACCCGTCCTCAACACCTGTCCTCAACACCTGTCCTCAACACCTGTCATCAACACCCGCCCTCAACACCTGTTCTTGAGTTAACTTCTATCCTAACCCCATATATAACCACCTATCCTAACCCCAGATATAACCCCCTATCCTAACCCCATATATAACCACCTATCCTAACCCCAGATATAACCCCCTATCCTAACCCCATATATAACCACCTATCCTAACCCCATATATAACCACCTATCCTAACCCCATATATAACCATATATCCTAACCCCATATATAACTATATATCCAAACCCCATATATAACCATATATCCTAACCCCATATATAACTATATATCCTAACCCCATATATAACTATATATCCTAACCACATATATAACCATATATCCTAATCCCATATATAACCATATATCTTATATGGTCTCCATAAATAGATGGAATTCTACCCTCAGGACCCGAGGGTCACAATAGGCGGGTGAAACTGTGCAATTCGTCATTTAATCCTCACACGAGGACAGAGTGTGGTTAAGTCTGCTTCCAGTCTCCAATCACCAGTCTCCTATGGTGACTGGTGATTGGTTCAGTGCGGTGTTTGGTGCTGGTGATTGGCTCAGGGGGGGTGTTTGGTGACTGGTGATTGGTTCAGTGCGGTGTTTGGTGCTGGTGATTGGCTCAGGGGGGGTGTTTGGTGCTGGTGATTGGTTCAGTGCGGTGTTTGGTGCTGGTGATTGGCTCAGGGGGGGTGTTTGGTGACAGGTGATTGGTTCAGCGTGGTGTTTGGTGACAGGTGATTGGTTCAGCGTGGTGTTTGGTGACAGGTGATTGGTTCAGCGTGGTGTTTGGTGACAGGTGATTGGTTCAGCGTGGTGTTTGGTGACAGGTGATTGGTTCAGCGTGGTGTTTGGTGACAGGTGATTGGTTCAGCGTGGTGTTTGGTGACAGGTGATTGGTTCAGCGTGGTGTTTGGTGACAGGTGATTGGTTCAGCGTGGTGTTTGGTGCTGATGATTGGCTTAGTGTTGTGACTGGTGATTGGTTCAACGCGGCGTTTGGAGACAAGCTGAGGCTCCGTGAGCTGTCACCAATCATCAATCACCCAATTACACTAATTACCAGATGTTGGCGATCATAAAACATCTGTGTGAAGGTCACCAGGCCGCTCACTGGGCAGTTGTTTACACGGCTCAGATGTTTCTACCACGTCACGGCGAAAAGATATCTTTAGATATCCCTTTTTTTCCTATACTTGTCGTGGTTTTTGTCGTTTTTTGGATATTAATTGCTCTTGTGTGATTTTTTTTTGTTTGTTAAGCCTACGTAACAATGCTACATAGTTGTTGTTGTTAAAGATTCGTTACCTGGAACAAAAAGTTCCAAGTAGCACGGTCTATGGTGACCCCGTAGACGCTACATAGTCGCAGAACGTGTGTCTGTGTGTGTTGCAAAGTGACTTCAGCAACACAAAACGGGAACACAATATCCTCTATCACATCCTGAATTTCAGGAGGATATCCTGAAACACAAGTGGTTCAGGATGTCCTCTACAGCACAATTAGTTGGGGAGCCGGTCGGCCGAGCGGACAGCACGCGGGACTTGTGATCCTGTGGTCCCGGGTTCGATCCCAGGCACCGGCGAGAAACAATGGGCAGAGTTTCTTTCACCCTATGCCCCTGTTACCTAGCAGTAAAATACACCTGACTTTCCTCCTCAGCTCTCTCTTGCCTATTTATTGCCTGTCCCTACCTCCTCATCACAATCGACTTGAGAATGGTCCAGGACGGACCGAAACGTCGTCGTCCCTTCAATTTCTAGTGTGTGGTCTGGTCAACATACTTCAGCCACGTTATTGTGACTCATCGCCTGCAGTAAAATAGGTACCTGGGTGTTAGTCAGCTGTCACGGGTTGCTTCCTGGGGGTTCAGGCCTGGTCGAGGACCGGGCCGCGGGGACACTAAAAGCCCCGAAATCATCTCAAGATAACCTCAAGATAACCAAACTTCTCAATACTTCTCTCTAGTTCATGATATCCTTCGCCACAATAAGGTTTCTGGAGATAACTCAGAGATATCCTAATATTCCACAGTTTCTTGCAAGTTAGTCTCCCAGGGATGAAGTTATGTTGACCAAACTCCAGGAACAAAGACGGGAAGTGTCCGGTCACCAGGCGGCGACGAAGGGTTCACTAGTCATTTCCTCATCAACACTTTTAAGTTGGGTTACAAAGACTTACAAGAGAAAGGAATATATTGATCTGTATCTCGTGGGGAGATGTAGAGAGTGAGGGGAGATGGTTCATATATTTAGTGTGAGGGAGAGGATGGTAGAGTGAGGCAGCAGACACACTTAAGGCCTCAAAACACGGCAGACACACTTAAGGCCTCAAAACACAGCAGACACACTTAAGGCCTCAAAACACAGCAGACACACTTAAGGCCTCAAAACACAGCAGACACACTTAAGGCCTCAAAACACAGCAGACACACTTAAGGCCTCAAAACACGGCAGACACACTTAAGGCCTCAAAACACGGCAGACACACTTAAGGCCTCAAAAAGCAGCAAAGAAGACTGCTGAAGTCTGCATCAGCCTCAGAGACACCTGACTCCCCTCAGAGAGAAGTTTCTCAGAGACGCCAGTCACTCCCAAATCTTGAGCTGTTGTTCTATTGTGATTTAAAAGTTTAAACAAAGAGATGAAATTCTAATCTTTATCAACAACTCATGCATCTGTGTATGAGTTACGATGAGCAGATGAGGGCTGGGGCGAGTCCTTGATATATGAGCTTGATGTCAGGGTTTTCTTCCTATTGGGGAGTGTTGTACATGCTGCTATGGCGGTGTGTCCACTCGCAGGATGAGTGGCGCTGCCCAATACTGTCACTATGGCGGTGTGTCCACTCACAGAATGAGTGACGCTGCCCAATACTGTCACTATGGCGGTGTGTCCACTCACAGGATGAGTGGCGCTGCCCAATACTGTCACAATGGCGGTGTGTCCACTCACAGGATGAGTGGCGCTGCCCAATACTGTCACTATGGCGGTGTGTCCACTCACAGAATGAGTGACGCTGCCCAATACTGTCACTATGGCGGTGTGTTCACTCACAGGATGAGTGACGCTGCCCAATACTGTCACTATGGCGGTGTGTCCACTCACAGGATGAGTGGCGTTGCCCAATACGGTCACTATGGCGGTGTGTCCACTCACAGGATGAGTGGCGCTGCCCAATACTGTCACTATGGCGGTGTGTCCACTCACAGGATGAGTGGCGCTGCCCAATACTGTCACTATGGCGGTGTGTCCACTCACAGGATGAGTGACGCCGCCCAATACTGTCACTATGGCGGTGTGTCCACTCACAGGATGAGTGGCGCCGCCCAATACTGTCACTATGGCGGTGTGTCCACTCACAGGATGAGTGGCGTTGCCCAATACGGTCACTATGGCGGTGTGTCCACTCACAGGATGAGTGGCGCTGCCCAACACTGTCACTATGGCGGTGTGTCCACTCACAGGATGAGTGACGCTGCCCAATACTGTCACTATGGCGGTGTGTCCACTCACAGGATGAGTGGCGCTGCCCAATACTGTCACTATGGCGGTGTGTCCACTCACAGGATGAGTGACGCTGCCCAATACTGTCACTATGGCGGTGTGTCCACTCACAGGATGAGTGGCGCTGCCCAATACTGTCACTATGGCGGTGTGTCCACTCACAGGATGAGTGGCGCTGCCCAATACTGTCACTATGGCGGTGTGTCCACTCACAGGATGAGTGGCGCTGCCCAATACTGTCACTATGGCGGTGTGTCCACTCACAGGATGAGTGGCGCTGCCCAATACGGTCACTATGGCGGTGTGTCCACTCACAGGATGAGTGGCGCTGCCAATACGGTCACTATGGCGGTGTGTCCACTTACAGGATGAGTGGCGCTGCCCAATACGGTCACTATGGCGGTGTGTCCACTCACAGGATGAGTGGCGCTGCCCAATACTGTCACTATGGCGGTGTGTCCACTCACAGGATGAGTGGCGCTGCCCAATACTGTCACTATGGCGGTGTGTCCACTCACAGGATGAGTGGCGCTGCCCAATACTGTCACTATGGCGGTGTGTCCACTCACAGGATGAGTGACGCTGCCTAATACTGTCACTATGGCGGTGTGTCCACTCACAGGATGAGTGACGCTGCCCAATACTGTCATTATGGCGGTGTGTCCACTCACAGGATGAGTGACGCTGCCCAATACTGTCACTATGGCGGTGTGTCCACTCACAGGATGAGTGACGCTGCCCAATACTGTCACTATGGAGGTGTGTCCACTCACAGGATGAGTGACGCTGCCCAATACTGTCACTATGGTGGTGTGTCCACTCACAGGATGAGTGGCGCTGCCCAATACTGTCACTATGGCGGTGTGTCCACTCACAGGATGAGTGGCGCTGCCCAATACTGTCACTATGGCGGTGTGTCCACTCACAGGATGAGTGGCGCTGCCCAATACGGTCACTATGGCGGTGTGTCCACTCACAGGATGAGTGGCGCTGCCCAATACGGTCACTATGGCGGTGTGTCCACTCACAGGATGAGTGGCGCTGCCCAATACTGTCACTATGGCGGTGTGTCCACTCACAGGATGAGTGGCGCTGCCCAATACTGTCACTATGGCGGTGTGTCCACTCACAGGATGAGTGGCGCTGCCAAATACTGTCACTATGGCAGTGTGTCCACTCACAGGATGAGTGACGCTGCCTAATACTGTCACTATGGCGGTGTGTCCACTCACAGGATGAGTGACGCTGCCCAATACTGTCACTATGGCGGTGTGTCCACTCACAGGATGAGTGACGCTACCCAATACTGTCACTATGGCGGTGTGTCCACTCACAGGATGAGTGGCGCTGCCCAATACTGTCACTATGGCGGTGTGTCCACTCACAGGATGAGTGACGCTGCCCAATACTGTCACTATGGCGGTGTGTCCACTCACAGGATGAGTGACGCTGCCCAATACTGTCACTATGGCGGCGTGTCCACTCACAGGATGAGTGGCGCTGCCCAATACTGTCACTATGGCGGCGTGTCCACTCACAGGATGAGTGGCGCTGCCCAATACTGTCACTATGGCGGTGTGTCCACTCACAGGATGAGTGACGCTGCCCAATACTGTCACTATGGCGGTGTGTCCACTCACAGGATGAGTGACGCTGCCCAATACTGTCACTATGGCGGTGTGTCCACTCACAGGATGAGTGGCGTTGCCCAATACTGTCACTATGGCGGTGTGTCCACTCACAGGATGAGTGGCGCTGCCCAATACTGTCACTATGGCGGTGTGTCCACTCACAGGATGAGTGACGCTGCCCAATACGGTCACTATGGCGGTGTGTCCACTCACAGGATGAGTGGCGTTGCCCAATACGGTCACTATGGCGGTGTGTCCACTCACAGGATTAGTGACGCTGCCCAATACTGTCACTATGGCGGTGTGTCCACTCACAGGATGAGTGGCGCTGCCCAATACTGTCACTATGGCGGTGTGTCCACTCACAGGATGAGTGGCGCTGCCCAATACTGTCACTATGGCGGTGTGTCCACTCACAGGATGAGTGGCGCTGCCCAATACTGTCACTATGGCGGTGTGTCCACTCACAGGAGGAGTGACGCTGCCTAATACTGTCACTATGGCGGTGTGTACACTCACAGGAGGAGTGACGCTGCCCAATACTCTCACAATGGCGGTGTGTCCACTCACAGGATGAGTGGCGCTGCCCAATACTGTCACTATGGCGGTGTGTCCACTCACAGGATGAGTGGCGCTGCCCAATACTGTCACTATGGTGGTGTGTCCACTCACAGGATGAGTGGCGCTGCCCAATACTGTCACTATGGCGGTGTGTCCACTCACAGGATGAGTGGCGCTGCCCAATACTGTCACTATGGCGGTGTGTCCACTCACAGGATGAGTGGCGCTGCCCAATACTGTCACTATGGAGGTGTGTCCACTCACAGGATGAGTGGCGCTGCCCAATACTGTCACTATGGCGGTGTGTCCACTCACAGGATGAGTGCCGCTGCCCAATACTGTCACTATGGCGGTGTGTCCACTCACAGGATGAGTGACGCTGCCCAATACTGTCACTGTGGTGGTGTGTCCACTCACAGGATGAGTGGCGCTGCCCAATACTGTCACTATGGCGGTGTCCACTCACAGGATGAGTGACGCTGCCCAATACTGTCACTATGGCGGTGTGTCCACTCACAGGATGAGTGACGCTGCCCAATACTGTCACTATGGCGGTGTGTCCACTCACAGGATGAGTGGCGCTGCCCAATACTGTCTCTATGGCGGTGTGTCCACTCACAGGAGGAGTGACGCTGCCTAATACTGTCACTATGGCGGTGTGTACACTCACAGGAGGAGTGACGCTGCCCAATACTGTCACAATGGCGGTGTGTCCACTCACAGGATGAGTGGCGCTGCCCAATACTGTCACTATGGCGGTGTGTCCACTCACAGGATGAGTGGCGCTGCCCAATACTGTCACTATGGTGGTGTGTCCACTCACAGGATGAGTGGCGCTGCCCAATACTGTCACTATGGCGGTGTGTCCACTCACAGGATGAGTGGCGCTGCCCAATACTGTCACTATGGCGGTGTGTCCACTCACAGGATGAGTGGCGCTGCCCAATACTGTCACTATGGAGGTGTGTCCACTCACAGGATGAGTGGCGCTGCCCAATACTGTCACTATGGCGGTGTGTCCACTCACAGGATGAGTGCCGCTGCCCAATACTGTCAGTATGGCGGTGTGTCCACTCACAGGATGAGTGACGCTGCCCAATACTGTCACTGTGGTGGTGTGTCCACTCACAGGATGAGTGGCGCTGCCCAATACTGTCACTATGGCGGTGTCCACTCACAGGATGAGTGACGCTGCCCAATACTGTCACTATGGCGGTGTGTCCACTCACAGGATGAGTGACGCTGCCCAATACTGTCACTATGGCGGTGTGTCCACTCACAGGATGAGTGGCGCTGCCCAATACTGTCACTATGGCGGTGTGTCCACTCACAGGATGAGTGCCGCTGCCCAATACTGTCACTATGGCGGTGTGTCCACTCACAGGATGAGTGACGCTGCCCAATACTGTCACTATGGTGGTGTGTCCACTCACAGGATGAGTGGCGCTGCCCAATACTGTCACTATGGCGGTGTGTTCACTCACAGGATGAGTGACGCTGCCCAATACTGTCACTATGGCGGTGTGTCCACTCACAGGATGAGTGCCGCTGCCCAATACTGTCACTATGGCGGTGTGTCCACTCTCAGGATGAGTGACGCTGCCCAATACTGTCACTATGGTGGTATGTCCACTCACAGGATGAGTGGCGCTGCCCAATACTGTCACTATGGCGGTGTGTCCACTCACAGGATGAGTGGCGCTGCCCAATACTGTCTCTATGGCGGTGTGTCCACTCACAGGAGGAGTGACGCTGCCTAATACTGTCACTATGGCGGTGTGTACACTCACAGGAGGAGTGACGCTGCCCAATACTGTCACAATGGCGGTGTGTCCACTCACAGGATGAGTGGCGCTGCCCAATACTGTCACTATGGCGGTGTGTCCACTCACAGGATGAGTGGCGCTGCCCAATACTGTCACTATGGTGGTGTGTCCACTCACAGGATGAGTGGCGCTGCCCAATACTGTCACTATGGCGGTGTGTCCACTCACAGGATGAGTGGCGCTGCCCAATACTGTCACTATGGCGGTGTGTCCACTCACAGGATGAGTGGCGCTGCCCAATACTGTCACTATGGAGGTGTGTCCACTCACAGGATGAGTGGCGCTGCCCAATACTGTCACTATGGCGGTGTGTCCACTCACAGGATGAGTGCCGCTGCCCAATACTGTCAGTATGGCGGTGTGTCCACTCACAGGATGAGTGACGCTGCCCAATACTGTCACTGTGGTGGTGTGTCCACTCACAGGATGAGTGGCGCTGCCCAATACTGTCACTATGGCGGTGTCCACTCACAGGATGAGTGACGCTGCCCAATACTGTCACTATGGCGGTGTGTCCACTCACAGGATGAGTGACGCTGCCCAATACTGTCACTATGGCGGTGTGTCCACTCACAGGATGAGTGGCGCTGCCCAATACTGTCACTATGGCGGTGTGTCCACTCACAGGATGAGTGCCGCTGCCCAATACTGTCACTATGGCGGTGTGTCCACTCACAGGATGAGTGACGCTGCCCAATACTGTCACTATGGTGGTGTGTCCACTCACAGGATGAGTGGCGCTGCCCAATACTGTCACTATGGCGGTGTGTTCACTCACAGGATGAGTGACGCTGCCCAATACTGTCACTATGGCGGTGTGTCCACTCACAGGATGAGTGCCGCTGCCCAATACTGTCACTATGGCGGTGTGTCCACTCTCAGGATGAGTGACGCTGCCCAATACTGTCACTATGGTGGTATGTCCACTCACAGGATGAGTGGCGCTGCCCAATACTGTCACTATGGCGGTGTGTCCACTCACAGGATTAGTGACGCTGCCAAATACTGTCACTATGGCGGTGTGTACACTTACAGGATGAGTGACGCTGCCCAATACTGTCACTATGGCGGTGTGTCCACTCACAGGATGAGTGACGCTGCCCAATACTGTCACTATGGCGGTGTGTCCACTCACAGGATGAGTGACGCTGCCCAATAAACTCGCCCCTCGGGGTAAAATTGATAAATTTAAGTGTGATCAAGGCATTCACACTGCCTACTGGACTACTGGGCCTACACATAATGAGTACAAGGCCTACTCAGGTGAGTACTAAGGGTACTAGAGTACACAGGGGATTACTAAAAGTACAAGTGTATTATTTGACCTTCATATGATGAATACTAAACCTCTATCAAAGCCTCTACGGGATCACCTTAGCCCGTGCTGCTTGGAACTTTTTGTTCCAAGTTGTGAATCTTAGGCAACACTAAGCCTATAGCGAGGGTACTAAGCCTACAACAGAGGATTATTAATAGTTTAATACTAAACTATTAATATAATACAATATTATTAGTATAGGCCTAATCAGTAGGCCTATACAGGAGTGTACGTTGCATGGAGGTGAAGTGGTCTGACGTATGTGGCCGGCTGGCATCCGGCTCTCCTGGTGCACTTCTCAACCCCATAACTGATGACCAAGGTTCGAATCTCTGTTATGTTTAGTTCTCCTTGTCTGTAAGCTGAACGGACTTGAAACTTGACTCCACACGGACTTTCTCTCTCAAAATACAATGGAAAATACAGAAAAATCACTTGGTCTGAGTACATAGAGGCGAGTGTATGTTCAGAGTGCTTTATTTCACTCGTGTTCAGGCCTCACATATATGACACCACACATGTGAGTCCACACACATGTGAGTCCACACACATGTGAGTCCACACACCTGTGAGTCCACACACCTGTGAGTCCACACACATGTGAGTCCACACACATATGTGAATCCACACACCTGTGAGTCCACACACATGTGAGTCCACACACATGTGAGTCCACATACATGTGAGTCCACATACATGTGAGTCCACACACCTGTGAGTCCACACACCTGTGAGTCCACACACATGTGAGTCCACACACATGTGAGTCCACACACATGTGAGTCCACACACATGTGAGTCCACACACATGTGAGTCCACACACACATGTGAGTCCACACACGTGTGAGTCCACACACCTGTGAGTCCACACACCTGTGAGTCCACACACATGTGAGTCCACACACATATGTGAATCCACACACCTGTGAGTCCACACACATGTGAGTCCACACACATGTGAGTCCACACACATATGAGTCCACACACATATGTGAATCCACACACATGACTTTAATTGTAAGCAAACATGGCTGCCCCCAATTGGCTGGTCCAACTGAACTTGGTACTACGCATTTTTGTAGCCAATATATATTTTGTATTTGTATATCATTTGTAATATATATATATATATATATATATATATATATATATATATATATTTATATATATATATATATATATATATATATATATATATATATATATATATATATATATATATATATATATATATATATATATATATTTTCCAGTAACATTAGTTTATATTTGTTATGGGCGAAATGTTAGTTATATAAAATTTATCCCTTTAACTACTCCAATAGGGTTAAAGTCACACTAATTATTTTGGAAAATGTTGAAAAGTGAGTTTGTGACTTTAGGAAAGTCAAAATCTCACTTTTCCTTTCAGTTCAGCAAAATACTAAAAGAATTTTGTTGAACCCGAACCATTACATCTCCCTAATTACCGTCCAGATCATGTGATGAATTGAAACATTGTCGAGAAAATTATTTTCTTTGGATTTCTTGATAAAAACATGATTTTTGGCAGACTGTAAACATGGTTACGCAAGCACTTACGAACCTGGGGCCAGATTCACGAAGCAGTTATGCAGGCACTTGCGAAGCTGAGGCCAGATTCTTGAAGCGGTTATGCAAGCACTTACGAACCTGGGGCCAGATTCACGAAGCAGTTATGCAGGCACTTGCGAACCTGAGGCCAGATTCTTGAAGCGGTTATGCAAGCACTTACGAACCTGGGGCCAGATTCACGAAGCAGTTATGCAGGCACTTGCGAACCTGAGGCCAGATTCTTGAAGCGGTTATGCAAGCACTTACGAACCTGGGGCCAGATTCACGAAGCAGTTATGCAGGCACTTGCGAACCTGAGGCCATATTCTTGAAGCGGTTATGCAAGCACTTACGAACTTGGGGCCAGATTCACGAAGCGTATAAGCAAGCACTTACGAACCTGGGGGCCAGATTCACGAAGCGTATAAGCAAGCACTTACGAACCTGGGGGCCAGATTCACGAAGCAGTTACGCAAGTACTTACGAACCTGGGGCCAGATTCACGAAGCAGTTAGGCAAGCACTTACGAACCTGAGGCCAGATTCTTGAAGCGGTTATGCAAGCACTTACGAACTTGGGGCCAGATTCACGAAGCTGTTACGAAAGCACTTACGAACCTGGGGGCCAGATTCACGAAGCAGTTACGCAAGCACTTACAAACCTGTCCATCTTTTCTCAATCTTTGGCGGCTTTGTTTACAATTATTAAACAGTTAATGAGCTCGGAAGCACCAGGAGGCTGTTTATAACAATAACAACAGTTGATTGGCAAGTTTTCATGCTTGTAAACTGTTTAATAAATGTAACCAAAGCCGTCAAAGATTGAGGAAAGGTGTACACGTTCGTAAGTGCTTGTGTAACTGCTTCGTGAATCTGGTCCCAGGTTAGTAAGTGCTTGGACAACTGCTTCATGAATCTGGCCCCCAGGTTTGTAAGTGCTTGCTTAACTGCTTCGTGAATCTGGCCCCAGGTTCGTAAGTGCTTGCTTAACTGCTTCGTGAATCTAGCCCCAGGTTCGTAAGTACTTGCCAAACTGCTTCGTGAATCTAGCCCCAAGTTCATAAGTGCTTGCGTAACTGCTTCGTGAATCTGGCCCCATGTTCGTAAGTGCTTGCGTAACTGCTTCGTGAATCTGGTCCCAAACCAGGGGACTGAGTCATTGGTTGTCTCAGCTACTCTTCTGGCAGAAGACAATGGTGGTAGCAGTGATATACAATGGTGGTAGCAGGGGTATACAATGGTGGTAGCAGGGATATACAATGGTGGTAGCAGGGGTATACAATGGTGGTAGCAGGGATATACAATGGTGGTAGCAGGGATATACAATGGTGGTAGCTGGGATATACAATGGTGGTAGCTGGGATATACAATGGTGGTAGCTGGGATATACAATGGTGGTAGCTGGGATATGCAATGGTGGTAGCTGGGATATACAATGGTGGTAGCTGGGATATACAATGGTGGTAGCAGGGATATACAATGGTGGTAGCAGGGATATACAATGGTGGTAGCAGGGATATACAATGGTGGTAGCTGGGATATGCAATGGTGGTAGCTGGGATATACAATGGTGGTAGCTGGGATATACAATGGTGGTAGCAGGGATATACAATGGTGGTAGCAGGGATATACAATGGTGGTAGCTGGGATATACAATGGTGGTAGCAGGGATATACAATGGTGGTAGCAGGGATATACAATGGTGGCAGCAGGGATATACAATGGTGGTAGCTGGGATATACAATGGTGGTAGCTGGGATATACAATGGTGGTAGCAGGGATATACAATGGTGGTAGCAGGGATATACAATGGTGGTAGCTGGGATATACAATGGTGGTAGCTGGGATATGCAATGGTGGTAGCAGGGATATACAACAAGGGGGGGCGGAAATACTGGTAAAAGAAGGACTTAATCCCGAGTTATCCCACTGCTGGAGTTCATACCTGGATTAAATGACGTGGGTTCATCCAATAGGTTGTGTCAGCCAGCCTAACTGTCAGCCAGCCTGACTGTCAGCCAGCCTAACTGTCAGCCAGCCTGACTGTCAGCCAGCCTAACTGTCAGCCAGCCTGACTGTCAGCCAGCCTAACTGTCAGCCAGCCTGACTGTCAGCCAGCCTGACTGTCAGCCAGCCTGACTGTCAGCCAGCCTGACTGTCAGCCAGCCTGACTGTCAGCCAGCCTGTCAGCCAGCCTGACTGTCAGCCAGCCTAACTGTCAGCCAGCCTGACTGTCAGCCAGCCTAACTGTCAGCCAGCCTGACTGTCAGCCAGCCTGACTGTCAGCCAGCCTGACTGTCAGCCAGCCTGACTGTCAGCCAGCCTGACTGTCAGCCAGCCTGTCAGCCAGCCTGACTGTCAGCCAGCCTAACTGTCAGCCAGCCTGACTGTCAGCCAGCCTAACTGTCAGCCAGCCTGACTGTCAGCCAGCCTGTCAGCCAGCCTGACTGTCAGCCAGCCTGACTGTCAGCCAGCCTGACACCCATCCTATCTGTCAGTTGGTAAGTTAGACTGTCATTCTTGTATGACAGTCAGTCAGACATTCAATTATTTTTCCAGTTAAGCTCTGATGAAAGGTGGTGTGGGAAGACGAGGCTTATATTCTCTGTCTCTCTCTGTCTCTGTCTCTCTCTCTCTCTCTCTCTGTCTCTCTGTCTCTCTCTCTCTCTCTCTCTCTCTCTCTCTCTCTCTCTCTCTCTCTCTCTCTCTCTCTCTCTCTCTCTCTCTCTCTCTCTCTCTCTCTCTCTCTCTCTCTCTCTGTCTCTCTCTCTCTCTGTCTCTCTGTCTCTCTCTCTCTGTCTCTCTGTCTCTCTCTCTCTCTCTCTCTCTCTCTCTCTCTCTCTCTCTCTCTCTCTCTCTCTCTCTCTCTCTCTCTCTCTCTCTCTCTCTCTCTCTGTCTCTCTCTCTCTCTGTCTCTCTGTCTCTCTCTGTCTCTCTGTCTCTCTCTCTCTGTCTCTCTGTCTCTCTCTCTCTCTCTCTCTCTCTCTCTCTCTCTCTCTCTCCTCCTCCTCACACCAGCGACAACATTCTTCACAACACAAAAACGACAAATCGCATAACAACATTTTTCTACCATAAGATATTCAACAAACTACAAAGACACTTTTGTGTGACACGGCCCAAAAGTTTCTGGCGCGCCGGTGACAGGGCGCCTGCAGGTATGGAATATAATTTGCATCCTAAGTAAGGTGGCAAAATGTTATTCATTCCACACTCTTACTCATACTGCCTGACTCACTCCACACCCTTCCTCACACCTCCTGACTCACTCCACACCCTTCCTCACACCTCCTGACTCACTCCACCCCCTTCCTCACACCTCCTGACTCACTCCACCCCCTTCCTCACACCTCCTGACTCACTCCACACCCTTACTCCACACCTGACTCACTCCAGACCCTACTCCACACCTGACTCACTCCACATTCTTACTCCACACCTGACTCACTCCACACCCTACTCCACACCTGCTAAGAAGCAAAACAATGCAAGACTGTTGATCTTTGCAGAATGAATTAGATAATTTTGTCATTAAAATAAAAGAAATGTAGATGTTTCTGGATATGAAATAAAGTGAGAAGAGCCGAGAGTGGATATAGATAGAGTGATACTCTAGATAGATAGAGGGAGTGATACTCTAGATAGATAGAGGGAGTGATACTCTAGATAGATAGAGGGAGTGATACTCTAGATAGATAGAGGGAGTGATACTCTAGATAGATAGAGGGAGTGATACTCTAGATAGATAGAGGGAGTGATACTCTAGATAGATAGAGGGAGTGATACTCTAGATAGATAGATAGAGTGATAAAGATAGAGGAAAAAGAGGAAAATATCTATATAAGATTTTAGAGTCTTGCTCTACAGGTACCCATCAGAGTGTACCACCACAGGTACCCATCAGAGTCTACCACCACAGGTACCCATCAGAGTGTACCACCACTGGTACCCATCAGAGTGTACCACCACAGGTACCCATCAGAGTCTACCACCACAGGTACCCATCAGAGTGTACCACCACAGGTACCCATCAGAGTCTACCACCACAGGTACCCATCAGAGTGTACCACCACTGGTACCCATCAGAGTGTACCACCACAGGTACCCATCAGAGTGTACCACCACTGGTACCCATCAGAGTGTACCACCACTGGTACCCATCAGAGTGTACCACCACAGGTACCCATCAGAGTCTACCACCACAGGTACCCATCAGAGTGTACCACCACTGGTACCCATCAGAGTGTACCACCACAGGTACCCATCAGAGTCTACCACCACAGGTACCCATCAGAGTCTACCACCACTGGTACCCATCAGAGTCTACCACCACTGGTACCCATCAGAGTCTACCCACACAGGTACCCATCAGAGTCTACCACCACTGGTACCCATCAGAGTCTACCACCACTGGTACCCATCAGAGTCTACCCACACAGGTACCCATCAGAGTCTACCACCACTGGTACCCATCAGAGTCTACCACCACTGGTACCCATCAGAGTCTACCACCACTGGTACCCATCAGAGTCTACCCACACAGGTACCCATCAGAGTCTACCACCACTGGTACCCATCAGAGTCTACCACCACTGGTACCCATCAGAGTCTACCACCACTGGTACCCATCAGAGTCTACCACCACTGGTACCCATCAGAGTCTACCACCACAGGTACCCATCAGAGTGTACCACCACAGGTACCCATCAGAGTGTACCACCACAGGTACCCATCAGAGTGTACCACCACAGGTACCCATCAGAGTGTACCACCACTGGTACCCATCAGAGTGTACCACCACTGGTACCCATCAGAGTGTACCACCACTGGTACCCATCAGAGTCTACCACCACAGGTACCCATCAGAGTGTACCACCACAGGTACCCATCAGAGTGTACCACCACTGGTACCCATCAGAGTGTACCACCACTGGTACCCATCAGAGTCTACCACCACAGGTACCCATCAGAGTGTACCACCACAGGTACCCATCAGAGTGTACCACCACTGGTACCCATCAGAGTCTACCACCACAGGTACCCATCAGAGTCTACCCACACAGGTACCCATCAGAGTGTACCACCACAGGTACCCATCAGAGTCTACCACCACTGGTACCCATCAGAGTCTACCACCACAGGTACCCATCAGAGTGTACCACCACAGGTACCCATCAGAGTCTACCACCACAGGTACCCATCAGAGTCTACCCACACAGGTACCCATCAGAGTCTACCACCACTGGTACCCATCAGAGTCTACCACCACTGGTACCCATCAGAGTCTACCACCACAGGTACCCATCAGAGTGTACCACCACTGGTACCCATCAGAGTGTACCACCACAGGTACCCATCAGAGTCTACCACCACAGGTACCCATCAGAGTCTACCACCACAGGTACCCATCAGAGTCTACCCACACAGGTACCCATCAGAGTGTACCACCACAGGTACCCATCAGAGTCTACCACCACAGGTACCCATCAGAGTCTACCACCACAGGTACCCATCAGAGTGTACCACCACTGGTACCCATCAGAGTCTACCCACACAGGTACCCATCAGAGTCTACCACCACAGGTACCCATCAGAGTCTACCACCACAGGTACCCATCAGAGTCTACCACCACTGGTACCCATCAGAGTCTACCACCAAGGTACCCATCAGAGTCTACCACCACAGGTACCCATCAGAGTCTACCACCACAGGTACCCATCAGAGTCTACCACCACAGGTACCCATCAGAGTGTACCACCACAGGTACCCATCAGAGTGTACCATCACAGGTACCCATCAGAGTCTACCACCACAGGTACCCATCAGAGTCTACCACCACAGGTACCCATCAGAGTCTACCACCACAGGTACCCATCAGAGTGTACCACCACAGGTACCCATCAGAGTGTACCATCACAGGTACCCATCAGAGTCTACCACCACAGGTACCCATCAGAGTCTACCACCACAGGTACCCATCAGAGTCTACCACCACAGGTACCCATCAGAGTCTACCACCACAGGTACCCATCAGAGTCTACCACCACAGGTACCCATCAGAGTCTACCACCACTGGTACCCATCAGAGTCTACCACCACAGGTACCCATCAGAGTCTAACACCACTGGTACCCATCAGAGTCTACCACAACAGGTACCCATCAGAGTCTACCACCACTGGTACCCATCAGAGTCTACCACAACAGGTACCCATCAGAGTCTACCACCACAGGTACCCATCAGAGTCTACCACCACAGGTACCCATCAGAGTCTACCACCACAGGTACCCATCAGAGTCTACCACCACAGGTACCCATCAGAGTCTACCACCACAGGTACCCATCAGAGTCTACCACCACAGGTACCCATCAGAGTCTACCACTACAGGTACCCATCAGAGTGTACCACCACAGGTACCCATCAGAGTCTACCACCACAGGTACCCATCAGAGTCTACCACCACAGGTACCCATCAGAGTCTACCACCACAGGTACCCATCAGAGTCTACCACCACAGGTACCCATCAGAGTCTACCACCACAGGTACCAATCAGGGAAAATCACCAAGCCATCACGGCTATATAGCACTGGGAAGGGGTCAGGATAAGGATTAGGGATGGGACGGAGGGAAGGAATGGTGCCTAACCACTTGTGTGGACAGTCGGGGATTGAACCCAGACCTGCATGACGCTAGACCCTCACTCTACCGTCCACCACAAGTGATTGGTGAACTGACTCGGGTGAAAAAGAATCCATATTCAAAGCAGGTGACGCAGATGAATGACCGAGATGGTAGGAAATTCGTCTTCAGCGTCAGACGTCTCAATAGATGGAATTAATTAGATGAAACAAATCCACAAGGGCCGTGATGAGGGTTCGAACCCACGTCCGGGATAATGAAATAAGATGAAAAATGCGTCGACACCATAACCACAAGGGGTTGTAAATATGTCCTACTCACCAAGAACATTTAGCTGAGTATATGTAGGTGAGTATATGTAGGTGAGTATATGTAGGTGAGTATATGTAGGTGAGTATATGTAGGTGAGTATATGTAGGTGAGTATATGTAGGTGAGTATATGTAGGTGAGTATATGTAGGTGAGTATATGTAGGTGAGTATATGTAGGTGAGTATATGTAGGTGAGCATATGTAGATGAGTATATGTAGGTGAGTATATGTAGGTGAGTATATGTAGGTGAGTATATGTAGGTGGGTATATGTAGGTGAGTATATGTAGGTGAGTATATGTAGGTGGGTATATGTAGGTGAGTATATGTAGGTGAGTATATGTAGGTGAGTATATGTAGGTGAGTATATGTAGGTGAGTATATGTTGGTGAGTATATGTAGGTGAGTATATGTAGGTGAGTATATGTTGGTGAGTATATGTTGGTGAGTATATGTAGGTGAGTATATGTAGGTGAGTATATGTAGGTGAGTATATGTAGGTGAGTATATGTAGGTGAGTATATGTAGGTGAGTATATGTTGGTGAGTATATGTAGGTGAGTATATGTAGGTGAGTATATGTAGGTGAGTATATGTAGGTGAGTATATGTAGGTGAGTATATGTAGGTGAGTATATATAGGTGAGTATATGTAGGTGAGTATATGTAGGTGAGTATATGTAGGTGAGTATATGTAGGTGAGTATATGTAGGTGAGTATATGTAGGTGAGTATATGTAGGTGAGTATATGTAGGTGAGTATATGTTGGTGAGTATATGTAGGTGAGTATATGTAGGTGAGTATATGTAGGTGAGTATATGTAGGGGAGTATATGTAGGGGAGTATATGTAGGGGAGTATATGTAGGTGAGTATATGTAGGTGAGTATATGTAGGTGAGTATATGTAGGTGAGTATATGTAGGTGAGTATATGTAGGTGAGTATATGTAGGTGAGTATATGTAGGTGAGTATATGTAGGTGAGTATATGTAGGTGAGTTTATGTAGTTGAGTATATGTAGGTGAGTATATGTAGGTGAGTATATGTTGGTGAGTATATGTAGGTGAGTATATGTAGGTGAGTATATGTAGGTGAGTATATGTAGGGGAGTATATGTAGGGGAGTATATGTAGGTGAGTATATGTAGGTGAGTATATGTAGGTGAGTATATGTAGGTGAGTATATGTAGGTGAGTATATGTAGGTGAGTATATGTAGGGGAGTATATGTAGGGGAGTATATGTAGGTGAGTATATGTAGGTGAGTATATGTAGGTGAGTATATGTAGGTGAGTATATGTTGGTGAGTATATGTAGGTGAGTATATGTAGGTGAGTATATGTTGGTGAGTATATGTAGGTGAGTATATGTAGGTGAGTATATGTAGGTGAGTATATGTAGGGGAGTATATGTAGGGGAGTATATGTAGGTGAGTATATGTAGGTGAGTATATGTAGGTGAGTATATGTAGGTGAGTATATGTTGGTGAGTATATGTAGGTGAGTATATGTAGGAAGGATCTTCTCAACATTCCAATTGTTTAATAACAGATATTTCTTGAATATCGGTATTTCTTGGAGAAGTATTTCTTTTTTAACAACAATATTGGAGTTCTGTCACGTGTTTTGTTATCCTATTTTTAAATAAATAAAACAGGACTACCAGACCTCGTTATTGTGTGGGGGGGGGGAGTAGTCACCTAGTTGTGCTTGCGGGGGTTGAGCTCTGGCTCTTTGGTCCCGCCTCTCAACTGTCAATAACTGTGTGTGTGTGTGTGTGTGTGTGTGTGTGTGTGTGTGTGTGTGTGTGTGTGTGTGTGTGTGTGTGTGTGTGTGAGTGTGTGTGTGTGTGTGTGTGTGTGTGTGTGTGACATTTTTGTTTGTAAAAAAATTACAAAATTAGCTTACACCAGGAGGTTCTAATCTAAGATAACTACCTTGTGGTCCTTGGGCTCCCTGACGGAACCTGTACATCAAGATCACTTCTCAATACGTTGGTCCACATCTGTCCAACATCTGTCCCACACCTGTCCCACATCTGTTCTACATCTGTCCCATATCTGACGTCTGCTTCACAACATACACAAATATATTTTTCACACATAGGACTGTAACTTTCTACAAAACACATCAGATGTACACAGGTGACTGGTCCAGGACGGACCGGGGGTAATGGTCCAGCACGGACCGGGGGTTGTGGACCTGTCACGTACCTGGATGATATCTTGGTAGGTGGTGGGAGGGTAGCAAGATATCTTGGTAGGTGGTGGGAGGGTAGCAAGATATCTTGGTAGGTGGTGGGAGGTAGCAGGATATCATGGTAGGTTGTGGGAGGTAGCAGGATATCATGGTAGGTGGTGGGAGGTAGCAGGATATCATGGTAGGTGGTGGGAGGTAGCAGGATATCATGGTAGGTTGTGGGAGGTAGCAGGATATCATGGTAGGTGGTGGGAGGTAGCAGGATATCATGGTAGGTGGTGGGAGGTAGCAGGATATCTTGGTAGGTTGTGGGAGGTAGCAGGATATCATGGTAGGTGGTGGGAGGTAGCAGGATATCATGGTAGGTGGTGGGAGGTAACAGGATATCTTGGTAGGTGGTGGGAGGTAGCAGGATATCTTGGTAGGTGGTGGGAGGGTAGCAAGATATCTTGGTAGGTGGTGGGAGGGTAGCAAGATATCTTGGTAGGTGGTGGGAGGTAGCAGGATATCATGGTAGGTGGTGGGAGGTAGCAGGATATCATGGTAGGTGGTGGGAGGTAGCAGGATATCTTGGTAGGTTGTGTGAGGTAACAGGATATCATGGTAGGTGGTGGGAGGTAGCAGGATATCATGGTAGGTGGTGGGAGGTAGCAGGATATCATGGTAGGTGGTGGGAGGTAGCAGGATATCTTGGTAGGTGGTGGGAGGTAGCAGGATATCTTGGTAGGTGGTGGGAAGTAGCAAGATAGCTTGGTAGGTGGTGGGAAGTAGCAAGATATCTTGGTAGGTGGTGGGAGGGTAGCAAGATATCATGGTAGGTGGTGGGAAGTAGCAAGATATCTTGGAAGGGACTGGAATATATCAAGATATCAACAAGAACAGCAGACATAACCATTTACCATAATGACCCAACAACAGTATGGAACCATTAAGTAATTAACACATTAATAAAACACTCCTTCAGAGAAGCCACTCTCAAGCAGGCCCCCTTAATTAACCCCTAATTCTAATTACAACTCTTGCGTCATTGACAATTTACGTTAAGATGACGTTAAAATGTACTTCGTCTTGTGCTAGTTAACGCTAGTATAATTTTAGATGCTAAAATTAGATGCACAATCGACTTGAGAATGGTCCAGGACGGACCGAAACGTCGTCGTCCCTTCACCTTCTAGTGTGTGGTCTGGTCAACATACTTCAGCCACGTTATTGTGACTCATCGTCTTCATATGGATACTGAATTGATATTTATAGGAACATTTATCACTTTCAATTTCAATTTCAATTTAAAACCATTTGCAACATTTTTTTTTTTACTTTCTCTCGTCTGAAACACTGAGGAATGTTGCCAAGAGTCAGGAACACTGAGGAATGTTGTCAAGAGTCAGGAACACTGAGGAATGTTGTCAAGAGTCAGGAACACTGAGGAATGTTGTCAAGAGTCAGGAACACTGAGGAATGTTGCCAAGAGTCAGGAACACTGAGGAATGTTGTCAAGAGTCAGGAACACTGAGGAATGTTGTCAAGAGTCAGGAACACTGAGGAATGTTGCCAAGAGTCAGGAACACTGAGGAATGTTGTCAAGAGTCAGGAACACTGAGGAATGTTGTCAAGAGTCAGGAACACTGAGGAATGTTGTCAAGAGTCAGGAACACTGAGGAATGTTGCCAAGAGTCAGGAACACTGAGGAATGTTGTCAAGAGTCAGGAACACTGAGGAATGTTGTCAAGAGTCAGGAACACTGAGGAATGTTGCCAAGAGTCAGGAACACTGAGGAATCTTGCCAAGAGTCAGGAACACTGAGGAATGTTGTCAAGAGTCAGGAACACTGAGGAATGTTGCCAAGAGTCAGGAACACTGAGGAATGTTGTCAAGAGTCAGGAACACTGAGGAATCTTGCCAAGAGTCAGGAACACTGAGGAATGTTGCCAAGAGTCAGGAACACTGAGGAATGTTGCCAAGAGTCAGGAACACTGAGGAATGTTGTCAAGAGTCAGGAACACTGAGGAATGTTGTCAAGAGTCAGGAACACTGAGGAATGTTGCCAAGAGTCAGGAACACTGAGGAATGTTGCCAAGAGTCAGGAACACTGAGGAATGTTGTCAAGAGTCAGGAACACTGAGGAATGTTGCCAAGAGTCAGGAACACTGAGGAATGTTGCCAAGAGTCAGGAACACTGAGGAATGTTGTCAAGAGTCAGGAACACTGAGGAATGTTGCCAAGAGTCAGGAACACTGAGGAATGTTGTCAAGAGTCAGGAACACTGAGGAATGTTGCCAAGAGTCAGGAACACTGAGGAATGTTGTCAAGAGTCAGGAACACTGAGGAATGTTGCCAAGAGTCAGGAACACTGAGGAATGTTGCCAAGAGTCAGGAACACTGAGGAATGTTGTCAAGAGTCAGGAACACTGAGGAATGTTGTCAAGAGTCAGGAACACTGAGGAATGTTGTCAAGAGTCAGGAACACTGAGGAATGTTGTCAAGAGTCAGGAACACTGAGGAATGTTGTCAAGAGTCAGGAACACTGAGGAATGTTGTCAAGAGTCAGGAACACTGAGGAATGTTGTCAAGAGTCAGGAACACTGAGGAATGTTGTCAAGAGTCAGGAACACTGAGGAGTGTTGCCAAGAGTCAGGAACACTGAGGAATGTTGTCAAGAGTCAGGAACACTGAGGAATGTTGCCAAGAGTCAGGAACACTGAGGAATGTTGCCAAGAGTCAGGAACACTGAGGAATGTTGTCAAGAGTCAGGAACACTGAGGAATGTTGTCAAGAGTCGGGAACACTGAGGAATGTTGTCAAGAGTCAGGAACACTGAGGAATGTTGTCAAGAGTCAGGAACACTGAGGAATGTTGTCAAGAGTCAGGAACACTGAGGAATGTTGTCAAGAGTCAGGAACACTGAGGAATGTTGTCAAGAGTCAGGAACACTGAGGAGTGTTGTCAAGAGTCAGGAACACTGAGGAGTGTTGTCAAGAGTCAGAAACCCTACTATATGGGTGTGGGAGAAAGGGGGGGGGGGTAGACTACGATAACCTTCCTGGTTCTTGAAGTAGGCAGAATGTAAATATGTGTTAATTGGCTGTTGATTGCTGGTTTTGACTTTTTAATGTGTAGTGCCTCGCTGATGTCGAGCCTCCTCCGAAGACTCGACAATATCTCAAGTACGTTGACAACCTTCGGTGCTGATCCTCTGATCCAGGACCGAAACGTCAAGAAACTGACAACATTACTCAGAGGACCTATGGCGATTCCTCGACCTAGAGATGGCTTTGTTACGGACCCGTCACCTTCGTGACAATTTCAGCGCCATCTATGAGTCTGCACTCCAACCCTCCTGATATTGGACGCTATGTAGAGCACGCCATCTATTGGTGGTGGCGTGACAGTGGCAAATGGCTCTGGTTTACTGCCTTGGTCAGACAGAGGTCGTTGTGGATGACCTCTGGTGGTGGGCGTATCAAGATCAGCGCCATCTGTTGTGCTACGAGCATAATGTCAACTCCCCAGTGAGTTAGTGTTACCTCCTGGTTTCCCCCAGTGTACCGTCCTGTTAACTGATGACGTGTCATGTCCACAGAGGTGACGTGTGGTGACAGTCGTACTGAGGAAGGCAGTTTACCTTGGCAGTCCACGTACTCTCCGCCTGGTCTTGGAAGAAGACTGAGGAAGCTGCCGTCGATCTACGCAGTGTGTTAGCTGCTCTATGACGTGGGTTGGTAACCATCGGCGTCCCCGGGAACTGGCTCAGGAGAGTAACAGACGACAGTGAGGTGCCTGTCGTGAAGTGCCGCTAGCCGGTCACTAGAGGCTTCTGCCAGGGGTTAGCTACCCCTGTATGTTAGTTTGTGACCCCGATCAGCGTGTGGCTGAGGTCCTCTGCCAGCGAGTGGCAGGAGAGTGATAGCGGGGTATAGGCACCTCGTGATACTGTGTCGGTGGGCCGGCCCACGTAAGTGGTGAACTCGCCAGTGTTTCCCAGTACGAGTGGACGAGGTACTGGGTGGTGGAAACACTGGGGTTGGTGAACACTGCGTGTGTACACTTTTGGTGTCCTGTGTGAAAGCGACACTGCTGTAAATAAGTATAGTACTAACATATTTAATATATTTTAAAGGTATAAGTGTAAATTCATTGGTGAAGGGACTAGTGTTTTGTTCACCCCCTACCACCCCCCTTTTTTATCCATTGCATTATATAGCCAGATCTTGAAAGCGTACTACCGACTTGGGGTCGTATACCACAAACAAGGTTCATTCATCTAGAACCCGGTTACTGGTCCATAGTGACCGTAACATAACTAAACCTTGTTGGAATCTACCTCACTGAGGACCAAATCACTCTCTTAAATTTGGGAATTTACTCTCACGTTATGTCCAGACCAAGTGAGATGGCCTGGAAAGACGAGTTGGAGATTCTATTGGACGACATATTCGACCTCGAGGCGCAAAAGAAGGTCACCACTAAAGATACCTTACAAGCAG
Organism: Procambarus clarkii; assembly: GCF_040958095.1. Taxonomy (NCBI): domain Eukaryota; kingdom Metazoa; phylum Arthropoda; class Malacostraca; order Decapoda; family Cambaridae; genus Procambarus; species Procambarus clarkii. The sequence goes on along the minus strand of NC_091161.1, from coordinate 10,573,454 downwards.
AACTTATTGCGGAAGGAGGAAAGATTCGAGGCAACTACAGAAGCACCATACTGTCCCCCGAGCTCAAAGCGGCAACTAAGAGCCTTCGTGAGAACAAGGAGATTCTTAAAAAAGACGAATATCAGGCAAAAATGAACCTCATTCCCTCCGACCAAACTAAATTTCAAAGGGTAACGAAGGACACTACAGCCGAATTGAAAACGAAGGTAAACAGATTGAGCGAAACTGTGAACATCAAGAAATCTGGGCTCCACCTGCCAAAGGTTATCGGGGAATACAAACCTGATTATGCATATGTGAACTTCAAGACCCACAAACCTGGAAACCCACTTCGGCTGATCATCACCCACACCCACATACAGACTGGCAAAGCGACTCAACTGCTTGCTGACTCCTTATGTGCCTTGTGCTTTTAGTCTGAACTCTCCAAAGGAATCTGTTGACTTAATGCATGGAGCACGGGCTACAGGGATAAGAGCCTCTCTGGATGTGTAGTCGCTGTTTACCAACGTGCCTGTGGACGAAACAATCAGGATGATGATGGACAGTGTGTATCGTGATCCAGCTTGTACTACTCTTGACATACCAGAGAGCATACCATGGAAGTTACTGAAAGCCTGCACTAAAGAGGCACCCTTCTTGAGTCCAGATGGACACATGTATAAGCAAGTAGATGGGGTCGCCATGGGTTCTCCCCTAGGTGTCCAGTTTGTGAACTTCTACATGGGTACCATCGAGCAAAAAGTCTTAGTCGACATGAACTTGAAACCGGCCATATACTGCAGGTATGTTGACAACATTTTTACACAGGTACCTGATGTCAGACGTCTGCAGCAGCTTAAGAAGGCATAGCTTCGGTTACCATCATCTTTTATCCGGTCGTTATGGTCGAGTGGTGAAGGTATCCTGTATGCCAGATGCATAGTGCTCCTGGCAGTATGGGTTCGAGTCATTTCTGGGGTGTGAGTTTTCGGTTTTATATATATATATATATATATATATATATATATATATATATATATATATATATATATATATATATATATATATATATATATATATATAATATATATAAAGAATCTCGTCACCAAATTAGAAAAAGAACGAGACTTTAATAACAACCCCCCCCCCCCACCTCCACCACCCCCCCCAGCCCCCCCCACCTCCACCACCCCCCCCACCTCCACCACCCCCAGCCCCCCCCACCTCCACCACCCCCCCCCCCACCTCCACCACCCCCAGCCCCCCCCACCTCCACCACCCCCCCCCACCTCCACCACCCCCAGCCCCCCAAACAAAAAAAATAAAAACTCATCAGAAAATATCAGGAGAAGAAAGCGGTCATCTTGGAGAATATTACTGATATTCCTGAGAACCCAGGAACGTCTAGTCTTTACTCCCACTCTCCCTCCCTCCCAGCTACCCTCCCTTCCCTCCCTCCCTTCCCTCCCTCCCTCCATCTCTACTTCCCTCCCTCCCTCCCTCCCTCCCTACCACCCTCCCATGTCACCTGAGTGACAAAGTTTTGAGTAAAAGAAGATATGAAAAAACCTTCCTTCTCGCTCCACCTTCCCCCCTGTCCACCGACCCAGGACCTCCCCCCCCCTTCCATCCCTTCCTACCCCCTCCACCTATCCCTCACACCCTATCCCTTCCCCCCCCCCAACCCCAGTCAGGTGTGTGTTATTGAGAGTCTGGCACAGGACAGTCAGGTGTCACCACGCTGACTCACAGGTCACCAGTCACCACACTGACTCACAGGTCACCAGTCACCACACTGACTGACTCACAGGTCACCAGTCACCACACTGACTGACTCACAGGTCACCAGTCACCACACTGACACACTCACAGGTCACCAGTCACCACACTGACTGACTCACAGGTCACCAGTCACCACACTGACTGACTCACAGGTCACCAGTCACCACACTGACACACTCACAGGTCACCAGTCACCACACTGACACACTCACAGGTCACCAGTCACCACACTGACTGACTCACAGGTCACCAGTCACCACACTGACACACTCACAGGTCACCAGTCACCACACTGACTGACTCACAGGTCACCAGTCACCACACTGACTGACTCACAGGTCACCAGTCACCACACTGACACACTCACAGGTCACCAGTCACCACACTGACACACTCACAGGTCACCAGTCACCACACTGACTGACTCACAGGTCACCAGTCACCACACTGACACACTCACAGGTCACCAGTCACCACACTGACACACTCACAGGTCACCAGTCACCACACTGACTCACTCACAGGTCACCAGTCACCACACTGACACACTCACAGGTCACCAGTCACCACACTGACTGACTCACAGGTCACCAGTCACCACACTGACTCACAGGTCACCAGTCACCACACTGACACACTCACAGGTCACCAGTCACCACACTGACTCACTCACAGGTCACCAGTCACCACACTGACTCACTCACAGGTCACCAGTCACCACACTGACTCACTCACAGGTCACCAGTCACCACACTGACTCACTCACAGGTCACCAGTCAGGGGATCACTTGAGAATCCTCAGTTACATAGGCTAACAATATGCAAATCGGAAACAAAGATAATAAATAAGTCTATCAATAAACCGTTTTCTGTATTACTTCTCGGTGAAACCTTTAAAGAAAATGAAAATATTTAAGTGTAACTATGATATACAAGACGCCGAATATTTACAATTCATAAATAATATAATAATTTAATATTATATTAATATTAATAATATATTAACTATATAGAAAGTTAATAATAATAGTTATAGACAAGTGTAGTATCCAAGGGAAAGGTAAATATATTGCCTATATAATTGTAATATAGTCGTCCGGGTTATGGGAAGCTTCAACAGAACTTTTATATTAAATCATGATTACCATGATAATATATAGTACTCAGCTTGTTGTGCTTGCTGGGGGTTGAGCTCTGGCTCCCTGGTCCCGCCTGTGAGCTAGGAACTGTGTGGTGGACGGCCGCGTGTTATGTCTGATGGTCGAGTGGATTAAGGTGTCCTGTACATACCAGTTGCGTTGCTCCTGGCAGTATGGGTCCGAGTTACTTCTGGGGTGTGAGTTTTCAGTTATATATATATATATATATATATATATATATATATATATATATATATATATATATATATATATATATATATATATATATATATATACATATGTAGACAAGCTGCTAAAGTGTGGTTTGTTCACTTGAGTCTTGAAGCTCACTTTAACACTTCACAGTGTTGTAACAGGGTGTGGGAGAGTAGCATTTTTCGTGTTGACTTAGAGGCGACGTTGGTAGCGTTCCCTGCCGTTCCCAGACGTTCCCTGATGTTCCCTGGCGTTCCCTGCCGTTCCCTACCGTTCCCTGTTGTTACTTGTCGTTCCCTGGTGTTCCCTGCCGTTACTTGTCGTTCCCTGGTGTTCCCTGCCGTTACTTGTCGTTCCCTGGTGTTTCCTGCCGTTACTTGTCGTTCCCTGGTGTTCCCTGCCGTTACTTGTCGTTCCCTGGTGTTCCCTGCCGTTACTTGTCGTTCCCTGGTGTTCCCTGCCGTTACTTGTCGTTCCCTGGTGTTTCCTGCCGTTACTTGTCGTTCCCTGGTGTTCCCTGCCGTTACTTGTCGTTCCCTGGTGTTCCCTGCCGTTACTTGTCGTTCCCTGGTGTTCCCTGCCGTTACTTGTCGTTCCCTGGTGTTCCCTGCCGTTACTTGTCGTTCCCTGGTGTTCCCTGCCGTTACTTGTCGTTCCCTGGTGTTCCCTGCCGTTACTTGTCGTTCCCTGGTGTTCCCTGCCGTTACTTGTCGTTCCCTGGTGTTCCCTGCCGTTACTTGTCGTTCCCTGGTGTTCCCTGCCGTTACTTGTCGTTCCCTGGTGTTCCCTACCGTTACTTGTCGTTCCCTGGTGTTCCCTGCCGTTACTTGTCGTTCCCTGGTGTTCCCTGCCGTTACTTGTCGTTCCCTGGTGTTCCCTGCCGTTACTTGTCGTTCCCTGGTGTTCCCTGCCGTTACTTGTCGTTCCCTGGTGTTCCCTGCCGTTACTTGTCGTTCCCTGGTGTTCCCTGCCGTTACTTGTCGTTCCCTGGTGTTCCCTGCCGTTACTTGTCGTTCCCTGGTGTTCCCTGCCGTTACTTGTCGTTCCCTGGTGTTCCCTGCCGTTACTTGTCGTTCCCTGGTGTTCCCTGCCGTTACTTGTCGTTCCCTGGTGTTCCCTGCCGTTCCCTGGCGTTACTTGTCGTTCCCTGGCGTTCCCTGGTGTTACTTGTCACGAACAAGGGGACACAGGTGGAGACCGAGTACCCAAATGAGCCACAGAGACAATCATTAAGAAGTGATGTGGTGGAGGCTGACTCCATACACAGTTTCAAGTGTAGATATGATAGAGCCCAATAGGCTCAGGAACCTGTACACCTGTTGATTGACAGTTGACAGGCGGGACCAAAGAGCCAGAGCTCAACCCCCGCTAACACAACTAGGTGAACTAGGTGAGTACACACACACACACAGACACACACACACACACACAGACACACACACACAGACACACACACACACACACACACACACACACACACACAGACACACACACACACACACAGACACACACACACACACACACAGACACACACACACACACACACACACACACACACACACACACACACACACACACACACACACACACACACACACACACACACACACATGACTGATGACTGGGAGTTCACAGTCCGCGGGTGGACCACCAGACAGGTTGTTCATACTTAACTTTCCTGCTTCGCCCCGCCCCCCCCTGGGCACACAAGTTACTGCCCCAGCACCACTACCCTTTACTGAGGGCCGGACCCCGGGGGAGAGGCCTGGGGGAACTGGGGCGCGTCCCCACCACGGGGGGCAGCTGGGGGCGCGCCCCCACCACGGGGGGCAGCTGGGGGCGCGCCCCCACCACGGGGGGCAGCTGGGGGCGCGTCCCCACCACGGGGGGCAGCTGGGGGCGCGCCCCCACCACGGGGGGCAGCTGGGGGCGCGCCCCCACCACGGGGGGCAGCTGGGGGCGCGTCCCCACCACGGGGGGCAGCTGGGGGCGCGTCCCCACCACAGGGGGAAGAGGTACACTTGGTGAGTTAAGTCTCACCAATAACTAAAATCAGTTAAATAATGAATAAATAACATGTCCTCTCATACTCAGATGAAACATGTTTTTATCCTGTTTTTTAACAATAATTCAGAATTAAAGAGTTAGATTACTAGCCAGTTAGAGTGGCCACGTGGGAACAGCATCAGAGAATATTAAACAACTCTCTGAACCATTCTGGTGCGTCTCTAACGACTAAATTGGCTGAAAATTGGATTTCTCTTCAAAAATCCGCCTCGTCGTTAGCTGAAACGAGGCGCACTTTTAATAACAACTTCACTAATATATTCCGGTGGAATTCTAAGTATCTGGGAATCTGAAAATTATTCTTGATGTAAAGTTGGGTTTGTGTAGGAAGGTGTTGGGGGGATTATAGTTATCTTGAGGTTATCTTGAAATGATTTCGGGGCTTTAGTGTCCCCGCGGCCCGGTCCTCGACCAGGCCTCCACCCCCAGGAAGCAGCCCGTGACAGCTGACTAACACCCAGGTACCTATTTTACTGCTAGGTAACAGGGGCATAGGGTGAAAGAAACTCTGCCCGTTGTTTCTCTCCGGCGCCTGGGATCGAACCCAGGACCACAGGATCATAAGTCCAGTGTGCTGTCCGCTCGGCCGACCGGGTGCCCTAGTATCAGGGTGTTGTGCAGTGTGCCGCGGGCTGGCAGTATCCTCCAATGTGTGCACTAATTTGCATATACATGGTAGAGAATAACCAGGTTGGTTTGTGTATACTGATGAATTGGCGAGTGTATGGTTAGACCTTGTTAGCTTAGACGACCATAGCTCACTCCCTCACTCTCTCCATCACTCCCTCCAGCACTCCCTTCAGCACTCCCTCCATCACTCCCTCCATCACTCCCTCCGGCACTCCCTCACTCTCTCCATCACTCTCTCCCTCACTCCCTCCATCACTCCCTCCAGCACTCCCTCACTCTCTCCATCACTCCCTCCATCACTACCTCCAGCACTCCCTCACTCTCTCCCTCACTCCCTCCATCACTCCCTCCAGCACTCCCTCACTCTCTCCCTCACTCCCTCCATCACTCCCTCCCTCTCCCTTTCTCTCTACCTTCCTACCTCATAGTCTCCCTCCATCCCATTTTCCTATTCTCCCTCCCTCGGAGTCTCCTACCTTCCCTCCTATTCTTCCATTCTTCCTTCCATTCTTCGTCACCGTTACTGACGTCCAGTTAACGTTCTCGACGTCCAGTTAACGTTCTCGACGTCCAGTTAACGCTCTCGACGTCCAGTTAACGCTCTCGACGTCCAGTTAACGCTCTCGACGGCCAGTTAACGCTCTCGACGTCCAGTTAACGTTCTCGACGTCCAGTTAACGTTCTCGACGTCCAGTTAACGCTCTCGACGTCCAGTTAACGCTCTCGACGGCCAGTTAACGCTCTCGACGTCCAGTTAACGCTCTCGACGTCCAGTTAACGCTCTCGACGTCCAGTTAACGTTCTCGACGTCTAGTTAACGTTCTCGACGTCCAGTTAACGTTCTCGACGTCCAGTTAACGTTCTCGACGTCCAGTTAACGTTCTTGACGTCCAGTTAACGTTCTCGACGTCCAGTTAACGTCCAGTTAACGTTCTCGACGTCCAGTTAACGTTCTCGACGTCCAGTTAACGTTCTCGACGTCCAGTTAACGTTCTCGACGTCCAGTTAACGTTCTCGACGTCCAGTTAACGTTCTCGACGTCCAGTTAACGCTCTCGACGTCCAGTTAACGTTCTTGACGTCCAGTTAACGCTCTCGACGTCCAGTTAACGTTCTCGACGTCCAGTTAACGTTCTCGACGTCCAGTTAACGCTCTCGACGTCCAGTTAACGTTCTCGACGTCCAGTTAACGCTCTCGACGTCCAGTTAACGTTCTCGACGTCCAGTTAACGTTCTCGACGTCCAGTTAACGTTCTCGACGTCCAGTTAACGCTCTCGACGTCCAGTTAACGTTCTCGACGTCCAGTTAACGTTCTCGACGTCCAGTTAACGTTCTCGACGTCTGGTTAACGCTCTCGACGTCCAGTTAACGTTCTCGACGTCCAGTTAACGTTCTCGACGTCCAGTTAACGTTCTCGACGTCCAGTTAACGTTCTCGACGTCCAGTTAACGTTCTCGACGTCCAGTTAACGTTCTCGACGTCTGGTTAACGTTCTCGACGTCTGGTTAACGCTCTCGACGTCCAGTTAACGCTCTCGACGTCTGGTTAACGCTCTCGACGTCCAGTTAACGCTCTCGACGTCCAGTTAACGCTCTCGACGTCCAGTTAACGCTCTCGACGTCCAGTTAACGCTCTCGACGTCTGGTTAACGCTCTCGACGTCTGGTTAACGCCGATAACAGCACAACAATGAGTAGGAAAACACTCTATGGAGAATCAACCCCACATTCCAAACATCATAGGCGACTAGTTGTGTCAAGACCAGCCAACTCCCTTATAGAAGAGCACGGGGTTCGAACCCCCGCCATTCACACTGTCTGTCTGAACCTTTCCCACCCTTCTAAACCCCCCTCTTTCCCCCTTCCTCTTATCCCCCCCCCTCACGCCCCCCCTTACACGCCCCTCCCCTCTCACACGCCCCCCCCCTCACGCCCCCCCCCCTCACCCCCATAAGTAATTGCCCCCAACAGCTCATTACTCGACTCTCCTGATCTGTGACTTAATGTACTAATGACACATATTGGTAATCTATAATTACCACCTGACTCCTTGGAGGCTTGGAGGGGTCTGGCTTCTTGGAGGCGTAGAGGGTTCTGGCTCCTTGGAGACTTGGAGGGTTCTGGCTCCTTGGAGGCTTGGAGGGGTCTGGCTCCTTGGAGGCTTGGAGGGATCTGGCTCCTTGGAGGCTTGGAGGGGTCTGGCTCCTTGGAGGCTTGGAGGGATCTGGCTCCTTGGAGGCTTGGAGGGGTCTGGCTCCTTGGAGATTTGGAGGGTTCTGGCTCCTTGGAGGCTTGGAGGGTTCTGGCTCCTTGGAGGCTTGGAGGGGTCTGGCTCCTTGGAGGCTTGGAGGGATCTGGCTCCTTGGAGGCTTGGAGGGGTCTGGCTCCTTGGAGGCTTGGAGGGATCTGGCTCCTTGGAGGCTTGGAGGGGTCTGGCTCCTTGGAGGCTTGGAGGGGTCTGGCTCCTTGGAGGCTTGGAGGGGTCTGGCTCCTTGGAGGCTTGGAGGGGTCTGGCTCCTTGGAGGCTTGGAGGGATGTGGCTCCTTGGAGGCTTGGAGGGATGTGGCTCCTTGGAGGCTTGGAGGGGTCTGGCTCCTTGGAGGCTTGGAGGGGTCTGGCTCCTTGGAGGCTTGGAGGGGTCTGGCTCCTTGGAGGCTTGGAGGGGTCTGGCTCCTTGGAGGCTTGGAGGGGTCTGGCTCCTTGGAGGGGTCTGGCTCCTTGGAGACTTGGAGGGGTCTGATTACTTGGAGACTTGGAGGGGTCTGGCTCCTTGGAGACTTGGAGGGGTCTGGCTCCTTGGATACTTGGAGGGGTCTGGCTCCTTGGAGGCGTGGAGGGGTCTGGCTCCTTGGAGGCTTGGAGGGGTTTGGCTCCTTGGAGGCTTGGAGGGGTTTGCAAGGCTCCTTGGAGGCTTGGAGGGGTGTGGCTCCTTGGAGGCGTGGAGGGGTCTGGTTCCTTGGAGGCGTGGAGGGGTCTGGCTCCTTGGAGACTTGGAGGGGTCTGGCTCCTTGGAGACTTGGAGGGGTCTGGCTCCTAGGAGACTTGGAGGGGTCTGGCTCCTAGGAGACTTGGAGGGTTCTGGAGACATGGAGACGTGAATGTCCACCCTTCACATGAGTGTCCACCCTTCACATGAGTGTCCACCCTTCACATGAGTGTTCACCCTTCACATGAGTGTCCACTCTTCACATGAGTGTCCACCCTTCACATGAGTGTCCACCCTTCACATGAGTGTCCACCCTTCACATGAGTGTCCACCCTTCACATGAGTGTCCACCCTTCACATGAGTGTCCACCCTTCACATGAGTGTTCACCCTTCACATGAGTGTTCACCCTTCACATGAGTGTCCACCCTTCACATGAATGTCCACCCTTCACATGAATGTCCACCCTTCACATGAGTGTCTACCCTTCACATGAGTGTCTACCCTTCACATGAGTGTCCACCCTTCACATGAGTGTCTACCCTTCACATGAGTGTCTACCCTTCACATGAGTGTCTACCCTTCACATGAGTGTCCACCCTTCACATGAGTGTCTACCCTTCACATGAGTGTCTACCCTTCACATGAGTGTCCACCCTTCACATGAGTGTCCACCCTTCACATGAGTGTCTACCCTTCACATGAGTGTCTACCCTTCACATGAGTGTTCACCCTTCACATGAGTGTCCACCCTTCACATGAGTGTCTACCCTTCACATGAGTGTCTACCCTTCACATGAGTGTCCACCCTTCACATGAGTGTCCACCCTTCACATGAGTGTCCACCCTTCACATGAGTGTCCACCCTTCACATGAGTGTCCACCCTTCACATGAGTGTCCACCCTTCACATGAGTGTTCACCCTTCACATGAGTGTTCACCCTTCACATGAGTGTTCACCCTTCACATAAGTGTTCACCCTTCACATAAGTGTTCACCCTTCACATGAGTGTTCACCCTTCACATGAGTGTTCACCCTTCACATAAGTGTTCACCCTTCACATGAGTGTTCACCCTTCACATAAGTGTTCACCCTTCACATGAGTGTTCAAAAAATGCATTGAAGGTCAATATTGGAAATAAGTGAACAATGTCGGGTATACATGTTAAGTATACATATTGGATATACATGTTGGATATACATGTTAGGTATACATGTTGGGTATACATGTTAGGTATACATGTCGGGTATACATGTTAGGTATACGTATTGGATATACATGTTGGATATACATGTTAGGTATACATGTTGGACACATATATTTCTAATGTATAAATTGTATCACTATTCCTCCTGCCCTGAAGTGTGGTGTAATACTTGATATATTTTCAGAATAATTAACAGGAGTTCTTTCCAATATTTCGTAATTATTTTAATTATTTTTATTGTTGTTGTTTAATTAATGTATTATTATTATTATTATTATTATTATTATTCCCTTGTTTGTATAACTTTAATTAGTTTGTTTGATGTGATTATATGGTTTGAGTGGCAATTTTTTGGTCAAAAAGATTTCCAGGATTTTACGTATATGAAATAAGACCAGATTAACCTTGCTGACGGGCAGGGAACACCTACCTGGTGGGAAACTGTTGGAAGTGTTGAGGGAGGAGAGGTCAAGGTTGTACAACACACACACACACACACGCTATTCTCGACTCTTAATGCATTTTATAGTGTTGATGTGAGGCTCTGGGTCTCACAATTTTAGTTCCTTTTACACCACTATATCACAAGGGGCCAGATTCACGAAGCAATTACGCAGTGGGTATCTGGCTGATGATCCAATCATCAGCCAGATACCCGCACCCACGTACAGACTGGCGAAGCGACTCAATGGCTTGCTGACTCCTTATGTCCCTTGCACCTTCAGCCTGAAGTCTCCAAAGGAATTTGTTGACTTACTGCGAGGAACACGGGCCACAGGGATAAGAGCCTCGTTGGACGTAGAATCACTGTTTACCAACGTACCTGTGGATGAAACAATCGGGATGATAGCGGACAGAGTGTATCGTGATCCAGCCTGTACTCCTCTTGACATACCAGAAAACATTCTAAGGAAACTACTCCAAGCTTGTACTAAAGAGGCACCCTTCTTGAGCCCGGATGGGAAGGTGAAACGCCATGCAATCTCTGAAGAGACAACTAACACAACACCTGTACCCCCTATTAGACTATTTTAAAGGAACTTTTTTTCCACAGCTCATAAAACGGAGGAAAGGGTCCTGAAAGATATTGTTAATAGAAACGTTATCCCTACAGACAAAAATCAGAAGATACAATTGACGATCTACTATAAAACCAAGAAAACGGCCAACCTACTCATGAGAAACTCTCCAGACACAAAGCAGAACGCTTTAAAAGAGACCAATGTCGTCTATGTCTTCAAATGCTCACTTGGGGACTGTAAGCCTCAAAGAACTCAGTATATAGGCAAGACAACAACATCTCTTTCCAGGCGATTAACGATGCATAAGCAACAGGGCTCCATTAAGGAACATATAATCTCTTCCCACAACCTGACCATCACCAGAGAAGTCTTAAGAAAAAACACGGAAATCATCAATAGATACAGCGATAGCAGGCGGCTTGACGTCAGCGAGGCACTACACATTAAGAAGTCAACACCAGCAATCAACAGCCAATTAATGCACAACTATATTCTACCCACTTCAAGACTCCGCTCCAATATAGAAGCATCAAGAAATATGGGCCAATAGGCCCTTTACAGTTACTTCCATTCTTCCCTTTAACTTACAAAATATTATACCCATTGTTTCGTGTTCTGTCTTGTGTTGAAAGTTTGTTTTCACCTCATCCAAAACTGTTGTAACATATCACCTCACCCAAATGCAGGTATAAAATCGAAGCTGTTTAAACTCTGTTTAGTTATAGTTGTGTGTGTAAACTAAAGTCTTTGAAAATGTAATAAGTTTTACGAAACGCGTTCAAGTGCCGTGTCAGACTAGAAATATAAATGAATTTTGGACAATTGATTTTTCAGTTACCATCAACAGTGAAAAGAAATATAAGAAATATTGAGAAAATTCGTGTTAGAATTATTAATCTTACTTTCTCGGTCATATTTAATAATATATGTCTACAGGAAAGACTGCTACCCAAATATACTAATATATATATATATATATATATATATATATATATATATATATATATATATATATATATATATATATAATATGGAATGGAACCACCTTTTAAAGGTGTAAAAATAAGCTGGCCAAAGAGCTTTATTTTACACCAGTTATAAAATGTAATCAAAATAAACGACAAAATTATTTTTTTACCATCATTGCATTTTGAATATGTGCCAACGAGTACATATTTTAAGTCATAATATCCACATATACCCCGTTAATAAACCTGTATGCGTTAATTTGTTTGAAATAGCAATTGCCAGGCATAAACTGCCACAGCACATGGCAGCAGAGGATATTGTTCAATTGAAATGATTTAAAGTTAAAGGTAAACTCTGTTTATAATAACATTTCCATTAATGGGAAGGGAAGTGAGATTAGCTCAGGGGTTTAACAGGATGCGCTCCGCCACTCACAACAGGTTTATTGATCTATATATTTACTCTGTTTATTGGTATATTAATGTGTGCCTTCAGCTGTTACAGATGCATGAACGAGCTTCAGCTCTTGGGCTGGGTTATACCTACTGTCAACCGTATAAAGAAGTGGGTCATATATTATTTAATGGTCCCTAGTATTTAATGGTTCCATTATTTAATGGTCACTATTATTTAATGGTTCCATTATTTAATTTTCCCATTATTTAATGGTCCCATTATTTAATGGTCCCCATTGTTTAATGGTCCCAATTATTTAATGGTCCCATTATTTAATGGTCACTATTATTTAATGGTCCCAATATTTAAATTTAATGGTCCCTATTATTTACTGGTCCCTATTATTTATTGGTCCCATTATTTAATGGTCCCTATTATTTAATGGTCCTATTATTTAATGGTTCCAAATGGATGCTAATGGTCCCTAATGGACCCAAATGGTCCCTAACGGATCCTAATTATCCCTAATGGACCCTAATTATCCCTAATGGTCCCTAATGGACCCTAATTATCTCAAATTGACCCTAATTATCTCTAATGGACCCTAATGGTCCCTAATGGCCCTTAATGGACCCTAATGGTCCCAAATAGACCCTAATTGACCTAATGATCCCTAATGGACCCTAATGATCCCTAATAGTCCCTAATGGACCCTAATGGTCCTTAATGGACCCTAATGGTCCCTAATGGTCCCTAATGGACCCTAATGGTCCTTAATGGACCCTAATGGTCCCTAATGGACCCTAATGGACCCTAATGATCCCTAAAGGTCCCTAATGGACCCTAATGATCCCTAATGGACCCTAATGGTCCCTAATGGACCCTAATGGACCCTAATGGTCCTTAATGGACCCTAATGGACCCTAATGGACCCTAATGGACCCTAAAGGTCCCTAATGGACCCTAATGGTCCTTAATGGACCCTAATGATCCCTAAAGGTCCCTAATGGACCCTAATGATCCCTAATGGACCCTAATGGTCCTTAATGGACCCTAATGGACCCTAAAGGTCCCTAATGGACCCTAATGATCCCTAATGGACCCTAATGGTCCTTAATGGACCCTAATGGTCCCTAATGGACCCTAATGGACCCTAATGATCCCTAAAGGTCCCTAATGGACCCTAATGATCCCTAATGGACCCTAATGGTCCCTAATGGACCCTAATGGACCCTAATGGTCCTTAATGGACCCTAATGGACCCTAATGGACCCTAATAGACCCTAAAGGTCCCTAATGGACCCTAATAGTCCTTAATGGACCCTAATGATCCCTAAAGGTCCCTAATGGACCCTAATGATCCCTAATGGACCCTAATGGTCCTTAATGGACCCTAATGGACCCTAAAGGTCCCTAATGGTCCCTAATGGACCCTAATGGTCCTTAATGGACCCTAATGGTCCCTAATGGACCCTAATGGACCCTAATGATCCCTAAAGGTCCCTAATGGACCCTAATGATCCCTAATGGACCCTAATGGTCCCTAATGGACCCTAATGGACCCTAATGGTCCTTAATGGACCCTAATGGACCCTAATGGACCCTAAAGGTCCCTAATGGACCCTAATGGTCCTTAATGGACCCTAATGATCCCTAAAGGTCCCTAATGGACCCTAATGATCCCTAATGGACCCTAATGGTCCTTAATGGACCCTAATGGACCCTAAAGGTCCCTAATGGACCCTAATGATCCCTAATGGACCCTAATGGTCCCTAATGGACCCTAATGGACCCTAAAGGTCCCTAATGGACCCTAATGATCCCTAATGGACCCTAATGATCCCTAATGGACCCTAATGGTCATTAATGGACCCTAATGGTCCCTAATGGTCCCTAATGGACCCTTATGATCCCTAATGGACCCTAATGATCCCTAATGGACCCTAATGGTCCTTAATGGACCCTAATGGTCCCTAATGGTCCCTGATGGACCCTAATGGTCCCTAATGGACCCTAATGGTCCCTAATGGTCCATAATGATCCCAAATGGTATTATT
>NC_091161.1:10546562-10554062 GCF_040958095.1 Procambarus clarkii | reverse complement strand
GGCTACTCTACTTTTGTCAGTTATTTGTTATTTATTCAGTTCGTTCTCCTAAGGTTTCCCTAACATCGAGAAAACGGTCAATTTAAAGTGGTCTCTCCTAACCTGCCAGAGGACCCAAAACAGAAAACGGGAAAGTACATCAATTTCGCGAGGTGATTACATTTTCTTGTACGACAGTTTTTGACCGTATGTGACGCATAGGAGCGAAAAGCGACGTTCGTTATAGGAGGACAGGTTGTAGGAGGACAGGTTGTAGGAGGACAGGTTGTAGGAGGACAGGTTGTAGGAGGACAGGTTGTAGGAGGACAGGTTGTAGGAGGACAGATTGTAGGAGGACAGATTGTAGGAGGACAGGTTGTAGGAGGACAGGTTGTAGGAGAACAAGCTGTACGAAGACAGGTTGTAGGAAGACAGGCTGTAGGAGGACAGGGTGTAGGAGGACAGGTTGTAGGAGAGCAAGTTGTAGGAGGAAAGGTTGTAGGAGGACAGGTTGTAGGAGGACAGGTTGTAGGAGGACCGGCTGTAGGAGGACAGGTTGTAGGAGGACAGGTTGTAGGAGGATAGGTTGTATGAGGACAGGCTGTAGAAGGACAGGTTGTAGGAGGATAGGTTGTAGGAGGACAGGTTGTAGGAGGACAGGCTGTAGGAGGACAGGCTGTAGGAGGACAGGTTGTAGGAGGACAGGTTGTATGAGGACAGGCTGTAGGAGGACAGGCTGTAGGAGGACAGGTTGTAGGAGGACAGGTTGGAGGACAGGTTATATGAGGACAGGTTGTAGGAGGACAGGCTGTAGAAGGACAGGTTGTAGGAGGATTGGTTGTAGGAGGACAGGTTGTAGGAGGACAGGCTGTAGGAGGACAGGTTGTAGGAGGACAGGTTGTAGGAGGACAGGTTGTAGGAGGACAGGCTGTAGGAGGACAGGTTGTAGGAGGACAGGTTGGAGGAGGACAGGTTATATGAGGACAGGTTGTAGGAGGATAGGTTGTATGAGGACAGGCTGTAGAAGGACAGGTTGTAGGAGGACAGGTTGTAGGAGGACAGACTGTATTAGGACAGGCTGTAGGAGGACAGATTGTATGAGGACAGCAAGAAGGAGGACAGGTTGTAGGAGGACAGGTTGTATGAGGAAAGCAAGAAGGAGGACAGGTTGTAGGTGGACAGGCTGTAGGAGGACAGGCTTTATGAGGACAGGCTGTAGGAGGACAGATTGTAGGAGGACAGGCTGTAGGAGGACAGATTGTATGAGGACAGGTTGTAGGAGGACAGGTTGTAGGAGGAGAGGTTGTAGGAGGACAGATTATAGGAGGAGAGGTTGTATGAGGACAGGTTGTAGGAGGACAGATTGTAGGAGGACAGATTGTAGGAGGAGAGGCTGTAGGAGGACAGGCTGTAGGAGGACAGGCTGTAGGAGGACAGGCTGTAGGAGGACAGGCTGTAGGAGGACAGGCTGTAGGAGGACAAGTTTATTTATTACAGTAATCAATTTATGAGTGCTATAAGCTGTAGAAGGAAGGGGTTAACTTACTTACTGACACATATTTCACATTTACAGTTCAGTAACTGAGTGGTTCAAACTGTTTTGACTTCAATCTCCAAGAGTTCGTTGACAATAAAAGCCATTGGAGACCTGGGTAACTTTAACAATATGTTGTTCTGTAAGTGCATCACTGTCCAAGCCTATTCTCATGCACTTCTAATGGTGGCCAATTCAACATAGTTTAGTATTCAATAATAATAATTTATGTATGTGAATATAGCTATTGCCAGCCGCTTTTACGAGCCTAGCATGAGGACAGGATGCAGCAAATACAACTAATTGGCAACAGAACCTACAAATATAACCTAACTTAACCTAACCTAACTTAACGTAACCTAACTCAACCTAACCAAACCTAACTTAACCTTATCTAACATAACCTAACTTAATTTAACCTGACTTAACCTAACCTAATGTGTCTTAGGGGTGGGGAACAGCTTGGGCAAGCCTGTGGATGGGCTGCCTTTCGCATGTTAGACTTTTCGTCAAAACATATCTAAAAGAATCAAAGAAATAACGTGATATCTTCTCTAACTTTGGCTTGTGTTTAACTAGGTATGGACTCCAGGCTGGAGCTACATACTCCATACTCCACGTCTTACATACGTGGTATACAGGGTCCTGAATGATTCCTTACACAAGTTTCTAAAGGCAGTTCTTATGTTGGCCAGTCTAGCATATGCCGCTGATGTTATCCTTTTGATGTGGGCCTCTGGGGACAGGTTCAGTGTGATATCAACCCCCAGATCTTTCTCTCTATTTGACTCTTGCAGGATTTCACCTCCCAGATGGTATCTTGTGTTCAGCCTTCTGCTCCCTTCGCCTAATTTCATTACCTTACACTTTCCCGAGTTAAACTTTAGCAGCCATTTTCTACACCATTCCCCCAGTTTGTCCAGGTCATCCTGTAGTCTCTGTCTATCTTCATCTGTCTTGAGTCTTCTCATAATTTTGCATCATCAGCAAACATGGAATGGAATGAGTCTATACCCTCTGGAAGATCGTTTAAATATATTAGAAACAGGATAGGTCCAAGTACTGAGCCCTGTGGGACTCCACTGGTGACACCTCGCCACTCTGATGTCTCCCCTCTCACAGTTACTCGCTGTTTCCTGTTGCTTAGATACTCCCTTATCCACTGGAGTACCTTACCTTTTACTCCTGCCTGTTTCTCTAACTTTTGTAACAGCCTTTTATAGGGTACTGTGTCAAAGGCTTTCTGACAGTCCAAGAAAATGCACTCTGCCCACCCTTCTCTTTCTTGCCTAATTTTTGTTGCCTGGTGTTACGAACCCGACTCCATCGTCGGAGCACGGAGCAGCGACGTCAGCGCCATCTGTGAGTCCGCTCCCGAAACCCCTCACAAAATGGACGACGCCATCTAGTGGTGGCAGTATGATACCTGCAAGAGACAATAAATTCCTGCCGTGGTCAGCCCGAAGAGTCGCTGTGGCTGACCTCTGGTGAGGCGGCGCCTGGAAGTCAGCGCCATCTATTGTGGGAGGAGTTGTATGTTAATGTCAGAGTCCGTAAGTGGTATTTCCTAGTGTCCCCAGTACCGGCCAGGGGACTGATGACGTCTCTGTATCCACAGAGGCGACGTAGGGCTGCTGTGGTACGAGGACAGTCAGGCTACCCAGGGCAGCCTATTATCTCTCTTCTCCATTCTGCTTTACGTGAGCAGTGAGCCGCCGCCGAAGAGGAACTATCTGTATCTGCTATTTGGTTCGTCTCTCCGTTCTGTCTCTGTGTCTGATCAGGGACGGATCCTAGCACGCCTATTGAAGCTGAAAGTCCCTTTTCGGCGACCCACCTTAACACCCCACCCTACCCTTTCCTGTGAAGTGGCAGTGACAGATTTCGGCGTATCCCGGGACTGGCTAGAGGAAGAGACGACCGACAGTGAGGTGCTACGGAGGAGTGTAACTAGCTAGTTGCAAGAAGCTCCTGCCAGGGGTTCGCTACCTTGTATTTGTTCGTGTAGAGGCCCAGCAGCGCGAGGCTGATGTTCTCTGCCAGCACCAGGCTGGAGAGTGATTGTGGGCGTTCACAAGGAGCACCTAGTGAGACTGTAGACAGGCTGGCCCGTGGCTAGGGTAGACTCGTTGGTGTTTCCCAGTACTGGTTGAGGACGGTACTGTGTGTTGAGGAACACGGTATCTGACAAGGCAGCATTGTATGAGCATCGAGGAGCGCTTACTGTCCTGTGAGAGTGACACATGTGTATATATCAGTGTAGTAATACTTCCTTTATGGTTCTATTTAAGGTGATGGGAAAGTGATTATATGTGAATATATTGATAAACGATGAAGTGTCGTATTCCTTTCAACTCCCTCCTTGTGTTTTACTTGCATTACCAAGCTCACTCCTTGAAAGCCACTACCGACTTGGGGTCTGATACTAGTACTTTGGTTCCTCCAGCAAAGAACCCGGTTGCGACCCATAGTGGCCGTAACATTTGGTCATAAAATTCTATTAAACCTATGAGCCATGATTTACCATCTCTGAACCCATGTTTGTGGTGTGTTACAAAGCTGTTTCCCTCCAGTTGCTCTACGAGCCTTTTCCTAACGATCTTCTCCATCACCTTGCATGGTATACAAGTTAGGGAAACTGGCCTGTAGTTCAGTGCCTCTTGCCTGTCACCCTTTTTGTATATTGGGACTACATTAGCTGTCTTCTAACTTTCCGGTAGGTCTCCCATTTCCAGTGACCTGTTATTCACCATAGAGAGTGGCTCCCTTAGTGTCTCTGCACCTTCCTCTAGTATCCATGGCGAGATTCTGTCAGGCCCAACAGTCTCTGTCACATTCAGCTCCAACAGATTCGTTTTTACCTTTTTAAGAAAATTGTCTCCTGTGGTGATGTATTAATGAAGAGAATGGTGACAAACTTTATAACAAGTTATCTGCTAAGTTATGTGGGAGCAATAAAGTGTACTTTTCTGCTAGCAACCTGCAGCTGGGAGGTCGCGTGTGGCTGAGATTACTCCGCCCAGCAAAGTAGTACCTTGAGCTGGAGTTCTCCAGATTCCAGGGACCCTAGAACAGGTTAGAGGAGGAAGATACTGATCAGTGGCCCAACCACCTTTGGGGGTGTACCTTGCAGTCGTACTGCGTGGCGTTCTTCGTAGTTCATTTGCATTCAAGGGCGTCACATAGGGGAAGACACGTGAAGCGTGACAGACCTCATTACTGGTGAGCTCAAATTCCTCCAAGGGTGCTTGGTTCACCGCTTCCACTCCTAGTGCAAGGGTTTCTCCTTGCTCTATTGTGAAGACCTCCTGGAAACTTTTGTTGAGTTCTTCACACACCTTCTTGTCATTCTCTGTGAATCTGTTCTCCCCTTTTCTCAGTCCATGACTTGTTCCTTTATTGATGTTTCCTTCTTAAACAGTATCAAAGAAAACGAAAAAGGGGATAGGCTTAAGTCAGGTCACATTTGTTAACAAACATGACCTGGCTTAAGAAACATGACCTGGCTTAAGAAACATGACCTGGCTTAAGAAACATGACCTGACTTAAGAAACATGACCTGGCTTAAGAAACATGACCTGGCTTAAGAAACATGACCTGGCTTAAGAAACATGACCTGACTTAAGAAACATGACCTGGCTTAAGAAACATGACCTGGCTTAAGAAACATGACCTGGCTTAAGAAACATGACCTGACTTAAGAAACATGACCCGACTTAAAAAACATGACCTGACTTAAGAAACATGACCTGACTTAAGAAACATGACCTGACTTAAGAAACATGACCTGGCTTAAGAAACATGACCTGGCTTAAGAAACATGACTTGGCTTAAGAAACATGACCTGACTTAAGAAACATGACCTGGCTTAAGAAACATGACCTGACTTAAGAAACATGACCCGACTTAAAAAAACATGACCTGACTTAAGAAACATGACCTGACTTAAGAAACATGACCTGGCTTAAGAAACATGACCTGACTTAAGAAACATGACCTGACTTAAGAAACATGACCCGACTTAAAAAACATGACCTGACTTAAGAAACATGACCTGACTTAAGAAACATGACCTAGCTTAAGAAACATGACCTGACTTAAGAAACATGACCTGACTTATGAAACATGACCTGACTAAAGAAACATGACCTGACTTAAGAAACATGACCTGACTTAACTAACATGACCTGCCCAAGAGGTGGCACGAGCATGAATACTACTCTTTACGGGTTATTCATGCCCGTGCCACCTCCCGGGTACCTTAACTGTCATCAGTCAATCTCACTCCGTCACACACGACCAGATAATGGTCCGTGACGGACCGAAACATAGTCATTTCTTCATCTTCTGAAGTAAGGTTTGGTTATCACACGCGTAGTACAAAAAAAAAAAGTTTTCAATCGTTTATTACTCTAGGTTTTCCAGAGGAAAACAAATGGTTTTATGATGATCGATGCCAAAACTTTTCTGTTATAGTCGTAAAAGTAATTGGATAATAGTGCGTTACGAATTATTTAGTGGGTTAAAAATCGGCACCACATTGAGAGCCCTCCAGGATACTGTTGTTCTGCGCGTTAAATGTTATTAAAGAATTTATAGTTGAGCTCATTCTTACATTTCTTCAGGATCTTGGCAGATACTTCGTCGGGGTCCTGTGGCTGAGTGGGCTTCGTTTAATGTACATTTGTTTATCATCAACATGTTGTCGCAGGGATTTGGACTGTTTGTGGGTGAATATCTGACCAGACAAGACTTGCCTCCGAAGATATCCTCCACTTTGGCGCCGACACCATTACCGTTATTATTCAAATTACCTGCTTCCTCCTCCTCCACCACCACCCCCACCGTCTACCACCACCACCACCACCACCTTCTCCTCCGCCACCACCACCTTCTCCTCCACCACCACCACCCTAACCTAACCTAACCCAACCTAGCCTAACCAACCTCTACCTAACCTAACCTAACTACCACCACCACCCACACCACCAACCATCACCACCATCACCCCCCACCTCCACCACCACCTCCCCCCACCCCCACCACCACCCCTACCACCACCACGTCTCATAACTCACAAAGTTTGGAGGCGTGTAGGGAGGTGTTGGAGAGAGTGGAGAGGACCCCAGCCGACGCCTGGCTCACTAATGAGTTTGTTCAATAGTTGACAGCTGTTCCGCGGTAATTATCAACTGCTGCCCATTCTCAAGGGCCTTAACAACCCTTGGGGGGGGGAGGGGGGGGTTGAACAATACAATAATAATAGCGATAATGGTGGTAATTAATCTGTTTACATATATTTGTTTACAAATTATAGGTAGTAATAATAGCGAACGTTTCCTAGAGCTTAGGGCCCCTAGAGTTTAGGGACCCTAGAGCTTAGGGCCTCTTAGAGCTTAGGGCCCCTAGAGCTTAGGGTCCCTAGAGTTTAGGGCCCCTAGAGCTTAGGGCCTCCTAGAGCTTAGGGTCCCTAGAGCTTAGGGCCCCCTAGAGCTTAGGGCCCCTAGAGCTCAGGGCCCCTAGAGCTTAGGGCCCCCTAGAGCTTAGGGCCCCCTAGAGCTTAGGGCCCCATAGAGTTTAGGGCTAAAGGATATAGAACGTTCTTGTCTCTCTTCGTGAACGTCTCTGAATGAAACCGCTTCGCGTTCTCTGGAAACGAAACCTTCGTGAGTTCTCTGTAAAACGTGAAAAGAACTTGCGGTAACGGGCCAAAAAACGCGACAGTTAACGCGTTCAGGAGCGCGCGACCGTCCAAGCCTCGCGTTCTGCCACTCCGTAAGAAAGGCGACGGTTTTGTCTACCGTGGGAACCCCAGATGCATAGAAAAACTTCACTTTTCCGATGGTGTAATTACTTCCAATACGTCGCATTTTGGAAGGTTTAATTAATTACCTCAAGAAATTGATGAGTTGGTGTAGAGGAAGAGAGAGAGAGAGACAGAGAGAGAGAGACAGAGAGAGAGAGAGAGAGAGAGAGAGAGAGAGAGA
>NC_091161.1:10514062-10541562 GCF_040958095.1 Procambarus clarkii | reverse complement strand
TATATATATATATATATATATATATATATATATATATATATGTATGTATAAAGTATGTATATATATATACATATATACCCTGACTCACGCGATATCCATATATCCGCCTCTTGTGGATACGATCATTTACAAGTTTTTTTCATAAATACTTAAGACCTTGCTGATTAGGGAGCAGCCAATCCCTGTACACTCTTCATGACCAGCCAATCCCAGTGCATTATCAGCTAGCCAATTCATCAAATCCTATAATTACATATGATCAACGGATCTAAAAGATTAGAGGCTCAGTTGTCTTTGGAGGGATGATGTTGGAGGCATGGCTTCAGGCAATTCAAAGTTTCAAAACAGTTTAGCTCTGGCGTAGTTACAGTGGCTTGGTGAGGGAGTGGATAAACATTAGTGATTTTCTCAATATTGTGTGTAAACATTCTCCTTTCTCAAGGTCTCTAATGGCGTCTGTGTTGAGCACTTAACAGCTAGTTCTCTTGTTAATTCCAGCAAACTGGGAATCTGGAATTACATTCTGAGGTTATATGTCTATTGCTAGAGCTTGCCTGTCTATCACCAGGCCAGGAATGTCTATCACTGGCTGACATATTCCTGACATTCCCAAGAACATGACTAACATGATTAAAAATTGTCTATCAGGGCACTGTGGGATATTAAGACATATTGGTAAGACATATTGCAATACTGCTAAGACACTGTCTTAGCATTATTCTGGAAGACATTACTAGACATGACAACACTGTTCTGGTGGGCACCACGGGGCATGTCTTAGCATTATTCTGGAAGACATTACTAGACATGACAACACTGTTCTGGTGGGCACCACGGGGAATGTCTTAGCAATATTCTGGAAGACATTACTAGACATGACAACACTGTTCTGGTGGGCACCACGGGGCATGTCTTAGCAATATTCTGGAGGACATTACTAGACATGACAACACAGTTCTGGTGGGCACCACGGGGCATGTCTTAGCAATATTCTGGAAGACATTACTAGACATGACAACACAGTTCTGGTGGGCACCACGGGGCATGTCTTAGCAATATTCTGGAGGACATTACTAGACATGACAACACAGTTCTGGTGGGCACCACGGGGCATGTCTTAGCAATATTCTGGAAGACATTACTAGACATGACAACACAGTTCTGGTGGGCACCACGGGGCATGTCTTAGCAATATTCTGGAAGACATTACTAGACATGACAACACAGTTCTGGTGGGCACCACGGGCATGTCTTAGCAATATTCTGGGCATGTCTTGAGCGAAACATGTTGCTTCTATGTTAAAGTTATGCTATGTTATTTCTGGTGTCTCTGTTGCGTGTTGATCTGGTCAGAGCAGCGGCGGTGTGCATTATTGGTTCACCTTGACCAGGCTAACATTAACCATGGCTCTAACATTAACCATGGCTCTAACATTAACCAGGGCTCTAACATTAACCATGGCTCTAACATTAACCAGGGCTCTAACATTAACCATGGCTCTAACATTAACCATGGCTCTAACATTAACCATGGCTCTAACATTAACCATGGCTCTAACATTAACCATGGCTCTAACATTAACCATGGCTCTAACATTAACCAGGGGCTCTAACATTAACCAGGGCTCTAACATTAACCATGGCTCTAACATTAACCAGGGCTCTAACATTAACCATGGCTCTAACATTAACCAGGGCTCTAACATTAACCATGGCTCTAACATTAACCAGGGCTCTAACATTAACCAGGGCTCTAACATTAACCATGGCTCTAACATTAACCATGGCTCTAACATTAACCATGGGCTCTAACATTAACCATGACTCTAACATTAACCAGGGCTCTAACATTAACCATGGCTCTAACATTAACCATGGCTCTAACATTAACCATGGCTCTAACATTAACCATGGCTCTAACATTAACCAGGGCTCTAACATTAACCATGGCTCTAACATTAACCATGGCTCTAACATTAACCATGGGCTCTAACATTAACCATGGGCTCTAACATTAACCATGACTCTAACATTAACCAGGGCTCTAACATTAACCATGGCTCTAACATTAACCATGGCTCTAACATTAACCATGGCTCTAACATTAACCATGGCTCTAACATTAACCATGACTCTAACATTAACCATGGCTCTAACATTAACCATGACTCTAACATTAACCAGGGCTCTGTTGCAATGTTGTTATAATATAGTGTAATTGGTTAATGCCGGCCGAAATGTTATGAGCTCGCCTGGTTCTCTCTCTCTCTTTCTCTATCTCCTTCTCTTTCTCTCGCGGATTTATATATATATATATATATATATATATATATATATATATATATATATATATATATATATATATATATATATATATATATATATTATATATACCGCCTACCAACGGAAGCCGTAAAAACGGACACAGTAACTCCGGTGCAAAATTCAGCTGGAAAAAAATCCTGAGGATTACTTCAGTAATCCTCTAGGCTCGTGTCCCCGCCCGAGGCCTCTAGAGACACTAACCCTTCAGGTAAATTCAGGTAAATATGAATCTAGCGTGTGGACGTCCAGTCCCTAGAGAGTTGACTAAGTACCCAGGAGGAGCAGCGTTTGGGCCACCTGTGTGTGGGTTAAGGTGAGAAACACCCGCTAATAAGGGTAATAATGAAGGGTTAAGTACAGTATTTACCCCGGAGCCACGAGTGGAATCGAATAGGATTGGCTCCGGTGTCTGGGACATGTGGAGCAGCACACGACCTGCAGATTAGGAACGGGGTTATCTTAAGGTTATCTTAAGATGATTTCGTGGCTTTAGTGTCCCCGCGGCCCGGTCCTCGACCAGGCCTCCACCCGCAGGAAGCAGCCCGTGACAGCTGTCTAACTCCCAGGTACCTATTTTACTGCTAGGTAACAGTGGCATCACGGTTAAAGAAACTTTGCCAATCATTTCTCCCCGGCGCCTGGGATCGAACCCTGGACCATAGGATCACGCGACCAGTGTTCTGTCCGCTCAGCCACCGGCTCCTGAACTGCTGCCGATCGAACATAAACAAAGTCTTCTGTTTACAAATATACAACGAACTCCCAACGTTTGCTTACGTCATCTTGTTGTTGCAACGTTAGAGTAGTGAGAGTAACGTTGTGTGTTTGTAAAGTGTGTGTTTGTAAAGTGTGTGTTTGTAAAGTGTGTGTAGCTGTGTGTTTGTAAAGTGTGTGTTTGTAAAGTGTGTGTAGCTGTGTGTTTGTAAAGTGTGTGTGGTTGTGTGTTTGTAAAGTGTGTGTGTAGCTGTGTGTTTGTAAAGTGTGTGTTTGTAAAGTGTGTGTGTAGCTGTGTGTTTGTAAAGTGTGTGTTTGTAAAGTGTGTGTTTGTAAAGTGTCTGTAGCTGTGTGTTTGTAAAGTGTGTGTTTGTAAAGTGTCTGTAGCTGTGTGTTTGTAAAGTGTGTGTGGTTGTGTGTTTGTAAAGTGTGTGTGTAGCTGTGTGTTTGTAAAGTGTGTGTTTGTAAAGTGTGTGTAGCTGTGTGTTTGTAAAGTGTGTGTGGTTGTGTGTTTGTAAAGTGTGTGTTTGTAAAGTGTGTGTGTAGCTGTGTGTTTGTAAAGTGTGTGTTTGTAAAGTGTGTGTAGCTGTGTGTTTGTAAAGTGTGTGTAGCTGTGTGTTTGTAAAGTGTGTGTTTGTAAAGTGTGTGTAGCTGTGTGTGTTTGTAAAGTGTGTGTAGCTGTGTGTTTGTAAAGTGTGTGTGGTTGTGTGTTTGTAAAGTGTGTGTAACTGTGTGTTTGTAAAGTGTGTGTAACTGTGTGTTTGTAAAGTGTGTGTGTGTCTGTGTGTTTGTAAAGTGTGTGTGTAGCTGTGTGTGTGTGTAGCTGTGTGTGTTTGTAAAGTGTGTGTGTAGCTGTGTGTGTGTGTAGCTGTGTGTGTTTGTAAAGTGTGTGTGTGTAGCTGTGTGTTTGTAAAGTGTGTGTGGCTGTGTGTTTGTAAAGTGTGTGTAGCTGTGTGTTTGTAAAGTGTGTGTGTTTGTAAAGTGTGAGTAGCTGTGTGTTTGTAAAGTGTGAGTAGCTGTGTGTTTGTAAAGTGTGTGTTGCTGTGTGTTTGTAAAGTGTGTGTGGCTGCGTGTTTGTAAAGTGTGTGTGGCTGCGTGTTTGTAAAGTGTGTGTGTAGCTGTGTGTTTGTAAAGTGTGTGTGGCTGCGTGCTCGACCAATGTTATCATCGGGGGGTTCGGTACCCGTTGCAAGGAGTAAATATTATGTGTAAAGACCTAATAATAATGTAAGCAATACAACTATTAAAGTCAGCTTGGTCTCTCTATCTGCCACTCCGTAAAGAATACGAACTCCGTGTGTGTTCGTATCCTTTACGAACACACAGGGATTCGGCTTCGATTTGTTCAAATACGAACAAATCGAAGCGGAATACATTGATAACGTTTATATAACAGGGCTTAAACGTTTGTTAAATTAGCTGAATCCATAACAAACACGATGTATTAGAACGCGGAAGAGAAGGAGAACTCACCATCCATCCACTGTACCGTGGGGTCTCAACTTCACTTTTCCATCTCCGCTAATAATGTTAGCAATATAACCGGCAGTTTACCGAGGTTAGTGAAAGAGTAGAGTGTTTGAAGTGTGACGGTAAAGCGTTGGTGTTCGGCTGTTTCAAAAGCTAGGGGCAGGGCCTCGTCACATTATAGAAAAAAAAGAGAAAAGCTGGAACTTTCGTCTGTGGTAAGGTAATGGGAAGACACACAAAACACAAGTATATTAACAATTAAATTTTAATTACTTTAGAAAAACAAGACATGAATAAAGTTAAGCACATAAAATATAAAAGACAAGTCGACAAACAAAATAATATGAATAATCACTGGCAAATTAAAATTTACGTTAAGACAAGTGAGTTACAGTGATAGCAAAATAAAGTATTAGTGATGGTGCTGGAATACCGGCTTCGAGCTGCCACCTCCCTTAGTACACGAAAGCCAAGGCTTAGTCTACCAGCGAGAGATGTCAACTGCTTGGAGCACTGAGATATTCTGATGATACTGGAGCACTGCAGCCCAGACATCGACTTGTGGTGGAGGGTGGAGGGCAGGTGCGACGGGACACCAGCCAATCAGCGACAGGCAGGCAAAGGACGAGCAGTTTGCTGGTTACGTAGGTGGTAGCTAGCAGGTGTCACTGTGTGCTGGGTACGATTTGCTCTCTGGGCAAAACGTTTGGCGATACTTGCTGGACGTATCTTCTATATTATCTTGTATAGTGACGTACTTTGTAGGGAAGAGCAGGCTCAATCTCTCTTGAAAGAGATTATCGTCACAGAAGCAACAACTCGAGTATGTCACCCTTGACGGGATGTTTGGGCATCAGAGTCCTAGTGAACTCTGTCACATTGATGGTCATGACTCCTGCACCTAGGCTTGGGCAAGGAACATGGTCCTTCGAACCAGATTACAGACATATTGCTAGAACATAATCAACGCGTTTCTTGACGTCTAATTTTGATAATTACGTATTTGCAATCTACGTATTATTTGGGGTAGATTGCTCTGTAGATACAACATAGTGTATTGATGAAACAATTTATCCCGGTACTTAATTCTCTTTGCATGATTTTGGGTATTTTGTGTTAGGAGGCGTGAGGCACTAATGTAATCAGAGAGAGTGTGGTGTAACAGTGCCACAGGAGCACTTCTGGCACTCTCTAGGGGCGTCCTCACTATTGGGAGATGACTCGGTTCACTTCCCAACACTGCCAGAATTACTAAGGCTTACAGTAGTGTTAATGGGAAGCCTTGGGCCTCAATAATATAGATGGAATAGACATAATAGAGCAAAAATAAATTAGTTAAACACGCAAAAACCAAGAGCTAATAGCTCGATTCTGCAAATGCAAATAGTAAAAATTTAAAACACACACGCACACACACACACACCGGAGCCGGTGGCCGAGCGGACAGCACGCTGCACACGTGATCCTGTAGTCGTGGGTTCGATCCCGAGCACGGCGAGAAACGATGGGTAAAGTTTATTTCACCCTATGCCCCTGTTACCTTGCAGTAAATAGGTACCTGGGAGTTAGTCAGCTGTCACGGGCTGCTTCCTGGGGTGTGTGTGTGTGTGTGGTGTGGGGAAAAAAAGTAGTAGTAGAAACAGTTGATTGACAGTTGAGAGGCGGGCCGAAAAAGCAGAGCTCAACCCCTGCAAGCACAACTAGGTGAATACAACTAGGTGAATACAACTAGGTGCATACACAAGTGCAGTGGGAGGAAGAAAGTAGAGGAAAAACAGTCCAAGATATGATGGACCTAGTCATACAGAAATGCCAGGAGGCCGAAGAGAGATTTATACCAACGGTAAAGGGAAAAAATAAGAAGGAATATAATAACCCATGGTTTAATAGACAGTGTCAGGAAGCAAAAATGGCCAGCAGGCGGGAGTGGAGGAAGTACAGAAGACAAAGAACAGAGGACAACAGAAGCAGATACAACAGAGCTAGGAACGATTACATTAACATAAGACGAACATCGGAAAGGGACTATGAGAACGATATTGCAATCAAAGCGAAAAAACAACCTAAGTTACTACACAGTCATATAAGAAGAAAAATGTCGGTGAACGACCAAGTGACAAGACTAAGGAAGACAGAGGGGGCATACACTGAAAGTGACAAGGAAATCTGCGAGGCACTGAATGCCAGTTTCCATGGAGTGTTCACTACCGAGCCTGAGCAGCTCCCATTGTTGGAAGGGGTTACCCTAGATGAAAGACTATCAGATATAGAGGTGACAGCAGAGGAGGTAATGAAACAGTTGACAACTCTAGATGCAACTAAAGCAGTTGGACCAGACAATAGGTGAGTACACACACACACGCTAACATCAGAGCTGCCTTCAGGAACCTGTGTAAGGAATCATTCAGAATCTTGTACACCACATATGTAAGACCAATCCTGGAGTATGCGGCCCAGCATGGAGCCCGTATCTTGTCAAGCACAAGACGAAGCTGGAAAAAGTTCAGAGGTATGCCACTAGACTAGTCCCAGAACTAAGAGGCATGAGTTATGAGGAAAGGCTGCGGGAAATGCACCTTACGACACTGGAAGACAGAAGAGTAAGAGGAGACATGATCACAACCTACAAAATACTCAGAGGAATTGACATAGTAGATAGGGACAAACTGTTTAACACGGTACGCGAACAAGGGGTCACAGGTCCCCTTAAGGGTGAGGGACAGGGGAGGGGGGCGGGGACGGGGTTACAGTAAGGGACAGGTGGGGGAGCCCGGGACAGGGAGCCAGCGGGGCCCTGCCGTCAACAACATCCAGGCCTCAGTGTGCGTCAAGCAACCGTCGCGAGTGGACACGACCTTCCGCGCTAACCCAACACCTCAACCCGTCTCTCGCGGGCTGCCCAATCGCTTCTCGCGTGCGTGTGTACCAGTGCGCCAGATTACTATTAAGTGTCAATCACGTGTAGTGTGTCGGCTAGTTGCTCTGCCACATCCACTCGTCAGCTGAGGTGTGAGTGGCAGTGAGTGACAACAGTTACTAGAGCGAGTTACAATCATGATGATGGTCAGGTTAGGCTCGTCTACTCTGGTGTTCCTCGCACTCTTACAAGGTAAGTAGCGTGGTGTTCCTTGTTTGTGGGGTGGAGGCACTCAAGGTGCTCCATGTGTGTGGTGGAGGCACTCAAGGTGCTCCACGTGTGTGGTGGAGGCACTCAAGGTGCTCCATGTGTGTGGTGGAGGCACTCAAGGTGCTCCATGTGTGTGGTGGAGGCTCTCAAGGTGCTCCATGTGTGTGGTGGAGGCTCTCAAGGTGCTCCATGTGTGTGGTGGAGGCACTCAAGGTGCTCCACGTGTGTGGTGGAGGCACTCAAGGTGCTCCACGTGTGTGGTGGAGGCACTCAAGGTGCTCCACGTGTGTGGTGGAGGCACTCAAGGTGCTCCACAGTAGTAGGGATGGCTCCACACAGGGCATTTTTTTTTCTGGGAAAAAAAAGTACCTGTGCGCCCCAAGGGTTTCAGGTAAATTTAGAAAATCGTGTATAGCGCTTGGGGGTTTTCAGGTAAATTTTGTCAGTCGCAGATTTTAGAAGTAAGGATTTCTTATGAGAAAAATAATTTCCGAGACTTAGAAGTTTGTTAAAGCCTTATGGGAGAAATTCAAATAACGTGTGTAGCACTTTAGGGCTTCCAGTAGAACTCTACGGACATATTTTACATGTTTTCAACTTACAAAATCGTCTATGTAAGCCTTAGTTATTCATATAAATTTAGAAAATCACCTGTGTAAGTCAGGGTTTTCAAGTCTCGTACATCACACCCCCCTCCCTCCCCCCCTTGACTCGCAATCTGTCGCCTCACCTGTATTTACTTTAGACGTCAGCCAGCCAGCCAGCCAGCCAGTCGGCTCTTAATCTTATCTTATCTTATCCGTAATATCTGGACCGTCCCTCCTCTCTCTCTCTCTCTCTCTCTCCCTCCTCTCTCTCTCTCCTCTTCATATTATTCCCTCTTCCTATTTTCTGACATACTAATATTTTATTCCTTTTTCATTAACCAGTCAGTTTTATACAAATCAACCGAAGCATCTCAATGTAACCTTTAATACTGAAAACTGCCTCAGAGACTATCTAAGCTGGCCCCAGCTACCTGCCCCAGGCTATCTGCCCGAGGCCATCATCACCTGATTACCTGCCCCAGACATCTACCAGTCATTGTCGGCGTTCGCCACCGTAATAATTTATATATATATATATATATATACATTAAGCGTTAATAAAACTTATTTATTTATTTATAATTTATTTAGTCATCTAATTCATAGTTTACACAATTTATAATAAAAGAGTTTATCCCCAGTATTCGCCAATCATTCTCGCTATTAATAAAACAGCCAAACGCTCACTCTGGGGCACACTATCGTTATTACGCTCATTCAGGGGCCCCCTCAGATCGCCAAAGTCTCAGAGGCCTACACTTTCAGTCTACAATCAATCTTCATCCTGTTCACAAGGTTCCCCTAGCCTAGTCATATCATCATGTCAGTGTGTCCTCTGTGCCTGTCTCCTATCAACAACGAAATCGTTCATGTGTGTCAAACACGATGTTTAACATGCCTCGGCGAAATGTCCATCAACGCTCTTCAAGAATGCAGACTATACTGTATAGGATGCAATGGGCCTACACCGCCTGGACATTTTGACGTAACCTGTACCAGCTGTGGGCAACTCTATTGTGCAAATCGTAAGTACCTCTTTTTCTCGCACTTTCAATAAACTTTCAAAGAAAATATATATCCGAAACACACATACATACATACAGACAGTCAATTTATATATATTATTTTCATTTCAGTTCATGGTTCTACTTCCTGCCCATACTGTCGTTTCTCCGTTAACCGGGAACCTCCCACCGAAGCCAGAAACGTCATTGAACCTCCACCCAAACGCCGTCGCATCATAAATAACCGTACGTTTTCACAATAATTTTCATAATTTTTTAAAGTTAATAATTGTATATTTATCAAGTGTATAAACAAGTAATAAGTACTCATACAGAAAAATATTTCCATTACAGGAGTTCCTATTCGTGATCAAGAGAATCTCATACTTGGTGGAATCAACATCCCAGCTCGTAAGTAATATTATTATTTATCTGTAATTCAGTTTTTCCTCTTATTTAAACTTTTTGTTTTTCCTCTTAATAATAATTCCTCTTATTTACACCATATTTTCCTATTAAGGTTTTCAAATCCTCTTATTGTTTTCAAATGTGTTTTCCTCTTAATGTTTATTCATTGCTAATATTATATTACAGAATCGCCCCTGGATTCAACCCAACCCTCTGAGTGGAGCACACCTGTACGCAGTCAACCCCAGCTGTCCCAGGAGCTAGAAGAAGATGCGCCAGACGGCAACCAGCAGGCATCCTCAGATGAAGAAGAAGAAGAAGACAATCAACCCCCTGTTCACGACATATCAGATGAAGAAGTCAACGCTCCAGATTCCCCAGAGGTACTTAACTTAGATAACATTGTTCCGCGAGTGTTAGAAGTCATTAACCATTTCGAAGGTTCATTCTCGAGACATTCGTTCTCCATTCCCGGACATTTAGACGCTGACCCCAGCTTATATATAAATAGGTATAGAGAATTTTTTATAGAATATATAGACAATCAGTTCAGACAAATACAGGAAGAATTCCCTCCCTCATTTCACATTTACCCTGATGTAAGCCTAATTTTGCAAAAACTTAATCATGCCGACGATCAATATGAAATATTAGATGAAGTATTTTCAATTAGAGGAGAAACTCAGATTGTTACACAGGAAGAGGTGGAAGTTCTCGTAAATTCATGGGTTGACGAAATGTCTGCTAAAATTGACGAATGCCTAAAAAATGTCCAATCCTCAAGTGTAGGAATTCATTCCATGTCAGGCTTTGCCATTAATTTTTCATATATTCGCCACCCTATGCGCCTTGGATCTTACGTACCATATCCTGCAAAATTAAGGGGTAAAGAAACAGTATTTAATCCTGAAAGTGAAGGAGATGAGTGTTTGTTACAGTGCATTGCCGCGTATAAAAACTTAGCATTGGGCAGGACTATGCATAATGTTAGACAACATTACAAAAGCCTTCGATGGTGTAGAAGATTCGTAGTATGGGCAGATGAAATCAGATTCCCCGTATCATTTGATAACCTTAAGAAAATAGAGAAGCTTAACAAAATTTCTATTTATATTTATACAGTAACTCATGAAAGTAACAGATACTATCTTAGTTTAGCTAGGAAAAGCCAGGAAAAGTATGCCGATAAAGTCCCTTTGTTGTTATTAGAAGGCAAGCATCTCTGTCTGATCAAGGATTTTGATAAATTTGTAAAGAGTATTAACAATCATTCTGAAAGGATTCCTAACACTCATAAATTCTGCAAAATTTGTCTTTTGCATGCTCCCTTAGATGAAATTCAGGCTCACGAAGAGTCATGCACTGTATCCCAAGTATTTTCGTTCTATAACCCTAATGATAAAATCAGTTTTAAAAATTACGGTAGGACCTATAGCCCAACTCACACCGCCTATTACGATTTTGAATGTCTATTAGACCGTCAAAATCCTAGAGGCATGGTGGAATGTAAGCATAAAGCAATTGCTTATGCTTACATGATTTTAGACAGGGAATTCAATGTCGTAGAAACGTATTCATACGTAGGTCCAGATGCGGTCAATCATTTTATTACCAAGCTAGAAGCCTCATGGAAAGCTATTCATGCTCAGCTCCCCAACTTCCCTAAGAACTTGTCTAGAGAACAGGAAAGAATGTTTCAAAGACAAAATACGTGTCAATTGTGTCATCAAACTTTCAAAGATAAGAAAGATAAACATAGACATCATAATCATGCTATTCAGGAAAATAATTACTTAGGTGCTTATTGTGCTCGTTGCAATTTACAATGTAAAAATTCTCGTAGATACTTGACCACATTTTCCCATAATGCTGCATATGATCTGGGAATTATACTTAAAGAACTGTCCAAAAATCCTCACCGCGATGTAGAAATTCTAACCAAGGAAGGATTAAAATTTATGCAAGTCATCATAGGTAAACTTAAATTCCTAGATAGCCTAGCTCTCCTTAATGGGTCATTAGGAACCTTAGCAAGCGAGCACGTTGCCGGTAAGAAAGCTACCAAGTACACTGAACACATACTAAATGGCGTATCCGATGAAGCTAAAGCTCTGTTAATTAAAGGTAAACAAAGCCTATGTTATGATTATATTTCTTCCATGGACGTGTTAGATGAACCTCAGCTCCCTTCGCGAGATAAGTTTTACAATGTTTTACATGACTCTCCACTCTCTGAAGAAGATTATAACAATGCTCTTAAAGTATTTAATTTAGGGAACTGTACAAACATCAAGGATTACCTCATGTTATATTTAAAAGTTGACGTGGGAATGCTAGTTGATATATTTACACTTTGGCGAACATCACTGAAAGAAATTTATGAACTAGATATTGTTTTCTATGTATCACTTCCTAGTTACGCTTGGGACGCGTTCTTATTTAAATCAAAAGTTGTACTTGACTATGTGTATGATCAGAATATATATGATTTGTTGAGAAGGAATCTTAGAGGAGGGTTCACATCTTCCATAAGACAATTTACACAGGCTGTTAACGAGCATACTACATCTAACCCTAGCTCTGATGACGATACTCACATTTTGTACCTCGACTTTAACAGCTTATATGCAGCGTGCATGGCTGAGGTACTTCCCCAGGGAGGGATTAGACAATTAACTGACCTTGAGCGGGATACCTTATTAGGGCAAGGGTTACAACATATCCCCTGTAATCAAGACAAAGGCTATTGGATTTTATGCGATACAAAACATGTATCTCCCGAGGTAGCCAGGTATACTGATGATCTGCCCCTTGTACTGTCTCATACTAATATAACTGAGGAGTTTTTGTCAGAGTACAGTAAGAAAACCCTTAATGATGAAAAACGTAAGCTCCCACCTAAAAATACAAAGTTAATTGCATCCCACTTGCCCCAAAACGACTACTTAGTAAGCCTTGATTTCCTGCAATTGCTATTAAAACTTGGACTAGAAGTTGAACGAGTAAAAACAATCTATGAATTTAATCAGGCTCCCTATTTAAAAGATTTTATTTCAACCAACATTCGAGAACGAGCCAATACCACCTGTAAAGTTAAAGGAAAAGCTTTTAAACTCATAAGTAATAGTCTGTACGGGAAATCAATGACAAATATAT
The DNA here is from genome assembly GCF_040958095.1 of Procambarus clarkii. Classification (NCBI taxonomy): domain Eukaryota; kingdom Metazoa; phylum Arthropoda; class Malacostraca; order Decapoda; family Cambaridae; genus Procambarus; species Procambarus clarkii. Next base: position 10,528,771 of record NC_091161.1, on the reverse strand, counting down.
CTAGATATGCTAATACTCACCATCTAGTAACGACAAAACATTCATTCTTAACTCATGCAAGAAACCCTTTGTATAAACGAGCTGTCTCTTTAGGTCAAGATAGGGTTCTCTGTACAGTAATGAAAGACATCCTTAAAGTTACCACTCCTTCTTACATGGGATATCAGATCTTACAGATAGCCAAGAGGCGTTTATACGAGTTCTGGTATAATGTAGTTAAAGCCCATTATGGGGAGAGAGCTAGACTAATTTATACGGATACAGACTCATTTATATTTACTCTGACCTGTAAAGATGCTTTCCAAGAAATGACAAAAGCTCCTCTAGTAGATTATATGGATTTCAGTAATTTTGACAAAGATCATCCCATGTATTCTGCTACTCGCAAAGGTGAACTAGGACTCCTCAAGTCAGAAGTAAAGCAGAAAATCATAACTGAATTAATTGCACTCAAGCCTAAAACTTACTCTCTCCTAACCCTTGATAATGAACATTTATGTAAATGTAAAGGGATTCCTTATCACCAACAAAAGAAAATAACACATGCATCTTTTCAGAACACATTAGAGACAAATACAACTTTTAATTTTGTATCCCGATCCATTCGTAATGTTAATGGACAGATATGCACGTGTAAAACAACTAAGCGCGGTCTGTCAGCTTTTGATGACAAGAGGTACCTCATTAGTCCCACAGAGTCATTAGCTTACGGTCACCCAGACATTCCAGAGCGTGAGGTACAGGTACAGGTAGAGGAAGAGGTACAGGAAGAGGTACAGGTAGAGGAAGAGGCGCAGGTAGGGGATCCAGTAATTGTAGATAATCCCCAACCAAGACGTCAATTGTTCCCAATTTTTAATCTTTGGGAAAATCGGGATAGAGTCGCTCAGCAATTATTCCCTAACAACAACTAAGTCTGTTACTGTATTGTCTATGTATTATCTATAACTATATTCAAATGTCTATGATATTGTATTGGCTATGATTTGTTACTGTATTGGATATGAAAATGACTAAGATTTGTTACTGTATTGGATATGTTATGTTTTAATGTCTATGATAATGTATATTCTATGATTTTATTACTGTATTTGATATGTTCAAATTGCTATTTTAAGACTGATTTATTTATTACTGTATTGGATATGTTATGATATTTGATATTCTATAATTTTATTACTGTATTTGATATGAAAATGACTAAGATTTATTACTGTATTGGATATGAAATGACTATGATTTTATTGGCTGTGATATTGTATATTCTATGATTTTATTACTGTATTGGATATGAAATGACTATGATTCAAATGGCTATGATAATGTATATTCTAAGATTTTATTACTGTATTGGATATGTTATGACTATGATTTTATTGGTATGTTTAAATAAAACTCGAATGTAGATTTCGTTTAAATACTCCTTTCATTATATATTTGTAGTTAGTCTATTGAATCCTAGCAACATGGAAGGGCAGAAAAAAGTTATTACTGAATCCCAGTTGAATATATTTAGTGAACCGTCAAGAATTATTATTGCTGGATTTTCAAATGGTGGGAAGAGCTATTTATGTGCTAAAATGATAGAGAAATATCAGCAGAACTTTGCAAAAATAATTATCTGTGGAAGCGGGTATAAAGAGTTGAGAACTAATCCACTCTTTAATCATAAGATATCTTTTTACTCTGAAATTGTAAACCCTTTAGACGATCGTGATCCAGAGGATACATCTCATATATTAGTTGTTTATGATGACTTGTATGTTGAATCTACAAACTCTAAAATAGTAAGTGATATATTTACTAAGGGACGGCATGAGAACATCTCTGTTATTTTTATAACCCAAAATATATTTTTCAGTGGGAAATTTTCTAGATCTATAAGTTTAAATGCTTCTCATTTTATTCTGCTTAAATCAAGAGACTTGTCCCAGATAGAAACATTAGGCAGACAAATATTCGGAAAACAAGATGCCAAGAAATTTTTAGATATATATAAGAAAGTGATTTCTCGACAGTATGGGTATTTACTTGTTGACTTGGGCGTTAAAACACCTGAATCCATAATATTTAGGGGAAATATTGTAAATGAACCCCCATATGAAATAGTGTATCAATGGTGAACATTACACAAGCTCTTAATAAGATATACAATGACCCCAAGTCCATAGGTGGGTTTGGTGGCGTTTTAAAATTGTATAAGGCTGCAAAGAAAACAATCCCTGAAATAACTATAAAAGATGTGAAAGACTATTTAAAAACGTCTAATGCTTATACCTTACATCTATTAAAAAAACGTAAATTTAAACGAAGACGTATCTTAGCACCTAGACCAAAAGCTTTCTTTACCAGTGACTTGGCTGATATGACATTGTTAGCTAAGCACAACAATGATATTAAATATTTATTAGTTTGTGTTGATATATTTTCAAGGTTTGCACATGTAGTTCCACTATCCACTAAATCAGGTCAGAGTGTAAGTGAAGCCATGAAAGCTGTTCTGGATTTACCTTCATCAAAAGGTGTAAGGAAGCTTAACACTGATAAGGGCGGTGAATTCTATAATAAATATATGAAACGATTGTTAGACAGTAAAAACATTGATCTGTACAGTGTATTTTCTCAGGAAACTAAAGCCAGCATTGCAGAGAGATTTATAAGAACATTGAAAACTAAGATATATAAATATTTAACGGCTTATAACACCTTAACCTATATAAATGTTTTACCTGATATGGTTAAAACGTATAATAGAACACCACATAGAGGATTAAAGGGGAAAATACCTATTGATGTACATGCTTTATCTTCGTCTCAAGATGTGACTAGGCAATTTAAGCTCATGTATAAAGGAGAGCAGCAGACTAAGCCACGCATCAGTAATCATCTGTCTGTAGGAGATACAGTACGGCTTGCCTTATCTAATCGTATTTCAAAGTTCAAAAGAGGTTTTCATCAACAGAACACTAAGGAAATATTTACAATTGCTCGAATTGATACTAAACAACCCGTGCCTTTATATTATCTAAAGGACTTAAATAATAGACTTATAGAAGGCGGATTTTATAGAGAGGAGTTGACTCCAACCTACTTGTCAGATACATTTGAAATTGAGAGAATTATAAGTAAACGTAAAGTTGGTAATACTACTTTATATAAAGTTAGATACGTCGGTTACGACAGTTCATTTGATCAGTGGGTGAATTCAGATGACGTGAAGAAACTATGAAGAAGCAGCCCTTAGTTAGCAAGTATCGTGGATTTATTGAACTATTAGCTAGATTAGGTTATAATTCTAGGAAAAAGTTAATTAAGACTCTTAAAAAGGAACATATACTTTGCTTATCAGAAATATTTAATAATTTCTTAAAAAATAAAATTGAAGTTGGGAAGCCTATTTTAAAGAGACTTTCTAAATATAGAGCTCTACTCCATACATTAGCCTGTAAGAATAAAGCTATTTCACTCAAGAAAGACATATTAACAAGTAAAAGAGGAGGTAATTTATTGGGCATTTTACTTCCCATAGCTATAAATTTCATTTCAAGGCTATTTAATAAGGAATAATGAAAGAATTCTATCTTGTACCACGAAAAGCTATTGATCAACAGAAGCCTACGGCAGTAAGTGTTGAGAAGCCTACGACGACAGTGAGAACAAATCCTGTTATACAACACTTGATAGACTTAAGATTAAAGCTTAAGGATTATGATTTTGCTGTCTCCTTGTTAAATTATTTTAATACATCTGGACTTGTAAAGTGGGATGAGGAAGGGAACATTACATCGCCAGTTACCGGGCTCAATATTGTTGATGACGTTATAGGCAGGATGTGCACTCCGAAATTGTTATTCCCAGAAGATAAACTGCCAATTGCAAAGTTGTTCTACTCTTTGACATCTACACCTAAGAATTTATTTAGAAATGTAGATGCGAAAAATCAAGTGTTTTCTCCTCCAAGTTTGAAGAGGAAGATCAAGGCTGTAGATGAAGGAGAGTCTACCTGGATATCATATTAAGGTGAGTTTCTGTTTATTTTTATCATTTACTATTAGTCTACAGGATGGATAGTTACGTTATATATGCAGCGAGTAACTCTGATACTGATGTATTTAAAAACAATGCTCCCAATGCTTTTGAAAATAGATTACATAATCAGCTGCCTTTAGACCCGAATAAAGCTTATGAAGTGTGCCTGAAGAATATATTCCTGCCTCCATCTTATTTCGCTGTTAGGAGGAATGACCCGGAAAGTTTTATTTCAGTTCAACTTCTAGTGTCTAATAAAAGTTTATCTGATTTGAGTACGGTGAATACATCTTTCACTTTAAAGTCGGATATTTTAGCCAGTGATAATTGCATAGAGCTAACGACTATTTTAAATAGAGAAATTTCTACTATATTTTCAAAAGGTTCACTGAGTTTTATAGGACCCGTACTTAATTATAATTTCCCAGATCACGGGGACGTTTATATGAAATATGATTCGAGTATTAATCGAATTAAGTTTAATGCAGCATTTCGTGAGAAGTTGTTAAAATTATTTATTACAAAGGATGGAAAATTAGTTGTTAGAATTTCTTTATCTTTCGGTCGAAATATATGTAAAGTTATTGGAGCTGAAGTAGGTAAAGCCTATGATATTTTTATTATGAATAAGCCACCTAATAACAGGTTATTTGTACAAGATACTTGCTATTATCATCCTAGGCCAGGAGGCCGTATAGATTTCTTGTGTGTATATTGTGATAAGGTGCAGCCCACCATGTTTGGTAATCAGATTGTAAATATCTTGGATGTTGTTTCGTTTCAAAGTAATGTAACACACAGGAAATTATATAAACCTTTAAATACGACTAATATTGATGGCATCAGTATTAGATTAACAGATCAAGATGGGGAGCCTGTATATTTTGAAAAGGATGGATGTACGATTGCAGTATTACATATTAGACCCGTTGATATATAATGGCATGAGTAGATGGAGTTTATCATTCTCTCTTGGCCTGTTTAAACATGAGGGTCGGGTTTGTACCGCTGTCTGTTGACGAGGTAGGGCGATTTATCGCTCCTCGAGGGAAGAGAGGTGGAGCACTGGGCGATATTACTGTTTTTGATAGAAGACATTTAAGAGGAGGTGGAATATTAAGTTTCTTAACTGGTCTAGCTCGTAGAGCAACTCCTTTCCTATTAAAAACTATTATGCCAGCTGCATTGACAATGGGACAGAATGTTTTGCAGGATATAAATGCTGGTCAAGGTACTTTGAAAGATTCAATTAGAAAACGCGGTATGGAAACATTGAAAAGTATAGGTCCTAAATTGTTAGCAGGTGGCCGAATAACGAAAAGAAAAACGAAAAGACATGCCTATATAAAGAAAATGGATAGATATAAAGACGTGTTTTCATAAAACAGTACTAGTTGCATGCTAGACGCAGACATGATGAGTGTAAATGCTCCTAGTGCAGCATTGCAAGTTCCCTTAGAAAATTATACAGCTGCTATAAGCGATGGCTTTCCTAAAGTTAGTCCTCATAGAATGGTTGAAAGTACGATATTTTCAAGACAGACACAGGATATTTTACCTGTGAATTCAAGTATTAACAATAAATTTAAAGACTCTTATATTGAATTTCGTATCCCGGGAGTTAAGGGTCAATTTATTGATCTTTCGAGCTTGACGCTAGAACTGATGGTTGAATTAACGGGACCTGATGGAATTACGGCTTTAGCGGATATTAAAAATGCATCAATAGTCAATGGTTTGTCCCAGACAATGTTTAAAGCTGTAACTGTTTATTTAAATGAGCAAGTGGTGGAAACTAATTCACTATTTTCATATTTATCATATGTAAAGCTAATGACGACGCTTTCTGAATGTAAAGCTGAAAGATTTAAAGAACTGACGTATTTCTATAATGATGTTTTCCCTGAAAAATATGATGTAGATTATTTTAAGAATGCCTCAGAAGACCTTAAATCTAGATTTGTAAAGTTAAAAACTGAGGGAGTAAATTGTTGCTTTAAACTGCTATTGGACATTACAACTTTGAGCGAATATCTTTTGGATGGAATTGATATTCGTTTGAGATTAGAACTTAACAGTGATCCGTGGGTTATAAACAGTATTGAATCTGGATATAAGTTTAACATAAAACTAGCTAGAATGTGGATTGATCGGATAACTCCATTTGCATCTGGATTGGAGGCTATTAATAGAGCTCTGGCTGAACAAAATACACCAGTTACATATACGTTTGATAAGACACTCCATAAGACGTTCATTCTCGGTAATGGGCAGCAGAGATTAAGTATTGACCAGCCATGGGGGAGCATTATCCCAGATAAATTATTTATTATGATGATGGATATGGAAGCAATATCAGGAGCGTATACACTTAATCCGCTTTATTTCGATCACTGCGATTTATCTAATGTATATATTACACGTGATGGGACAAACTTATTTAATATAACTTGCAAGTTCCCAAATAAATGTTCGAAACTATACTACGAGACTCAAAATACAGTAGGCTTTAATGCTTGTAATACCTTGACATATAATTCATTTATAAAAGGAAGAACATTACTGGCATTTAGACTAACGCCTGAGGAATTGAGAGATACCCTTCCTATAGAGGCTTCGGGCAACCTGAGAATTACATTAGAATTTGCTGTTCCAGCGAAATCAAATAAAGTTATTATTTTATTCGGAATTACAACGGGAGTATTGAGAATTTATTCCGATAGGCGAGTTGTGTGTGATACAAGAGCATGAACTGCAAACAAATTAATACGGCATTGAACGATATGAAAGGTAGTAAAGCTAAATATATTGGATGCTATTTAGCGACGGATATATATAGAATAATGAAGCAAATACGGGATAGACCGATTATGTTTATAATAAATACCTTAGGAAGAGACTCTAAGGAAGTAATGGGTCACTGGATTGCTGTATATAAATCTAAACGGAAAATAGTTATACTCGATTCATATGGAATAAATGTGTATTCGCCATACATTTCGGAGTTTTTAAATTATTATAAAGACTGTGATGTATACACGTTTACAGAGCGACTTCAGAGTTTAAATACTTACGTATGCGGGCTATATGCGATGTTTTTCTGTTACCATCTTTCAAACAAGGATCTAAAAACTGCAATAAAGCTATTTGAAACTAGTTTTACTTATGGAGAATATATGCAGAATGATAGGAACGTAATGAGGCTATCTTATGCTTTATTTAAAAATATGCCGAGCTGCTATGAAACGCTGTGTTATGATAAGAGCGATATTTGTTGGAAAATGTGCTTGGAGACGACTGGCTGAATGAGGCTATAACACATTATCTAACGGAAAATGGTGAGTACATTTGTTTCGAGGTTTTATGTGTCTGATAAATATTGTACATGTGTAAACGCTGTCTGAAACTGTTATTCTTTATTTACAGAGATGAAGAGTGAATAGGACGGATATTATACAAGCGGATTGAGGAGCGAGCTTCTTAGAACTTCGGGCTAAATGAATCGTTTATTATAAATTGTGTAAACTATGAATTAGATGACTAAATAAATTATAAATAAATAAATAAGTTTTATTAACGCTTAATGTATATATATATAAATTATTACGGCGGCGAACGCCGACAATGACTGGTGGATGTCTGGGGCAGGTAATCAGGTGATGATTGCCTCGGGCAGATAGCCTGGGGAAGGTAGCTGGGGGCCAGCTTAGATAGTCTCTGAGGCAGTTTTCAGTATTAAAGGTTACATTGAGATGCTTCGGTTGATTTGTATAAAACTGACTGGTTAATGAAAAAGGAATAAAATATTAGTATGTCAGAAAATAGGAAGAGGGAATAATATGAAGAGGAGAGAGAGAGAGGAGGGAGAGAGAGAGAGAGAGAGAGAGGAGGGACGGTCCAGATATTACGGATAAGATAAGATAAGATTAAGAGCCGACTGGCTGGCTGGCTGGCTGGCTGACGTCTAAAGTAAATACAGGTGAGGCGACAGATTGCGAGTCAAGGGGGGGAGGGAGGGGGGTGTGATGTACGAGACTTGAAAACCCTGACTTACACAGGTGATTTTCTAAATTTATATGAATAACTAAGGCTTACATAGACGATTTTGTAAGTTGAAAACATGTAAAATATGTCCGTAGAGTTCTACTGGAAGCCCTAAAGTGCTACACACGTTATTTGAATTTCTCCCATAAGGCTTTAACAAACTTCTAAGTCTCGGAAATTATTTTTCTCATAAGAAATCCTTACTTCTAAAATCTGCGACTGACAAAATTTACCTGAAAACCCCCAAGCGCTATACACGATTTTCTAAATTTACCTGAAACCCTTGGGGCGCACAGGTACTTTTTTTTCCCAGAAAAAAAAATGCCCTGTGTGGAGCCATCCCTACTACTCTCCACGTGTGTGGTGGAGGCACTCAAGGTGCTCCACGTGTGTGGTGGAGGCACTCAAGGGGCTCCACGTGTGTGGGGGAGGCACTCAAGGTGCTCCACGTGTGTGGTGGAGGCACTCAAGGGGCTCCACCAGAGGCCCTCAAGCGTGGATAGCAGAACTAATTACTGTCCTGACGACACTAGAGTAAGCTAGTCAGTCTCTACACTGGGGTAAGCTAGCCTGCCTCTACACTGGGGTAAGCTAGCCTGCCTCTACACTGGGGTAAGCTAGCCTGCCTCTACACTGGGGTAAGCTAGCCTGCCTCTACACTGGGGTAAGCTAGCCTGTCTCTACACTAGGGTAAGCTAGCCTGCCTCTACACTGGGGTAAGCTAGCCTGCCTCTACACTGGGGTAAGCTAGCCTGCCTCTACACTGGGGTAAGCTAGCCTGCCTCTACACTGGGGTAAGCTAGCCTGCCTCTACACTGGGGTAAGCTAGCCTGTCTCTACACTAGGGTAAGCTAGCCTGCCTCTACACTGGGGTAAGCTAGCCTGCCTCTACACTGGGGTAAGCTAGCCTGCCTCTACACTGGGGTAAGCTAGCCTGCCTCTACACTGGGGTAAGCTAGCCTGCCTCTACACTGGGGTAAGCTAGCCTGCCTCTACACTGGGGTAAGCTAGCCTGCCTCTACACTGGGGTAAGCTAGCCAGCCTCTACACTAGAGTAAGCTAGCCTGCCTCTACACTAGGGTAAGCTAGCCTGCCTCTACACTAGAGTAAGCTAGCCTGCCTCTACACTAGGGTAAGCTAGCCTGCCTCTACACTAGAGTAAGCTAGCCTGCCTCTACACTAGAGTAAGCTAGCCTGCCTCTACACTAGGGTAAAAAAGTAAAAAGAATTATTCCTAACCAAAGCGTAAACAGTAGCGTAATACTGCCCAACCGCTTCCGACACCTGATTAATCATTGTATGTGCTTCAGCCTCTATTTTCGCCTTACATTTTCCTTTATTCTAGTTGTCTTCGTCTGACCTCGTACTGGTATTAATCTAACACGCTTCATATTTTCTTCAAAACATGACTAAAAATATGAATATATATATATATATATATATATATATATATATATATATATATATATATATATATATATATATATATAAGGAATTGGGGTCCAAGCTCATTGACGTCACCAGAGACCCAAGGGCTTCCAGTTTTTTATTTCAGCGTCTCAGTGTGGCGATCCAGAGGGGAAATGCTTGCTGCGTCCTCGGTTCCTGTCCAGAAGCGGAGGAGCTTCAAGAGATCCATAACCTTTAGGCATTTGTCTTGTATGTTTTGTAACCTATATATATATATATATATATATATATATATATATATATATATATATATATATATATATATATATATATATATATATATATATATATATATTTATATCGTACCTAGTAGCCAGAACGCACTTCTCAGCCTACTATGCAAGGCCCGATTTGCCCAATAAGCCAAGTTTTCCTGAATTAATATATTTTCTCTAATTTTTGTCTTATGAAATGATAAAGCTACCCATTTCATTATGTATGAGGTCAATTTTTTTTTATTGGAGTTAAAATTAACGTAGATATATGACCGAACCTAACCAACCCTACCTAACCTAACCTAACCTATCTTTATAGGTTAGGTTAGGTTAGGTAGCCGAAAAAGTTAAGTTAGGTTAGGTTAGGTAGGTTAGGTAGTCGAAAAAACATTAATTCATGAAAACTTGACTTATTAGGCAAATCGGGCCTTGCATAGTAGGCTGAGAAGTGCGTTCTGGCTACTAGGTACGACATATAAATATATATATATATATATATATATATATATATATATATATATATATATATATATATATATATATATATATATATATATATAATATGTTGTTGAATATGACCGAAAGGGTGTGATTAATAAATTAATAATTCTAACACGAATCTTCTCAATATTCCTTACGTTCTTCTTCACTGTCGAGGGTAATTGATAGATTAACTCTCCAAAATTCATTCTTTATTCTTGGTCTGACGCCTGAACGCGTTTCGTAATGCTTATTACATTTTCAAAGACTTAGTTTACACCTAAAATACATTCATACATATATTCGTTTTGGGTGAGGTGACAAAGCTTTGCTTGTACACGAAACAATGGATATGAGAACTTAAGAATGGAAGTAACTGCAAAGGGCCTATTGGCCCATATTTCTTGATGCTTCTATATTGGTGCGGAGTCTTGAAGTGGGTAGAATATAGTTGTGCATTAATTGGCTGTTGATTGCTGGTGTTGACTTCTTAATGTGTAGAGCCTCGCAGACGTCGAGCCGCCTGCTATCGCTGTATCTATCGATGATTTCCGTGTTTTTTGTTAAGACTTCTCTGGTGATGGTCTGGTTGTGGGAAGAGATTATATGTTCCTTAATGGAGCCCTGTTGCTTATGCATCGTTAAACGCCTGGAAAGAGATGGTGTTGTCTTGCCTATATACTGAGTTCTTTGAGGCTTACAGTCCCCAAGTGGGCATTTGAAGGCATAGACGACATTGGTCTCCTTTAAGGCGTTCTGCTTTGTGTCTGGAGAGTTTCTCATGAGTCTGGACTCTCACTACACGTCAAAAATACAGGAGATTTCAGTCAAATTTGTAATGAAATATTAAAATAATTTAATATATAACTTTATAGTAGTAATTTTATAAACTAAAAGGACGCCATTTATAAAAACACCTCTTGACTGTATATATGTATCTTGAGGGTACCTTGAGGTGTATTCGGGGCTTAGCGTCCCCGCGGCCCGGTCGTCGACCAGGCCTCCTGGTTGCTGGACTGATCAACCAGGCTGTTGGAGGCGGCTGGTCGCAGCCTGACGTATGAGTCACAGCCTGGTTGATCAAGTGTACCAGTGGGTGTGGCCAGGGGACAGGAATCAATAGCAAAACATTGTCTATACATCCCAAGAAAATACAACAATACACACACAGTTCCTTGCGCGCCACAAACAAGTGAATGTCTTTGTTGTATTTGTCCTATGATTGTTTATGTTTGGGGGGGGGGAGATTGTATGGTCCCCCCCCAGCCTGCCCCAGACCCTGTATCATCCTAGTATGGTCCCCCCAGCCTGCCCCAGACCTGTATCATCCTAGTATGGTCCCCCCAGCCTGCCCCAGACCTGTATCATCCTAGTATGGTCCCCCCCCAGCCTGCCCCAGACCTGTATCATCCTAGTATGGTCCCCCCCAGCCTGCCCCAGACCTGTATCATCCTAGTATGGTCCCCCCAGCCTGCCCCAGACCTGTATCATCCTAGTATGGTCCCCCCCCAGCCTGCCCCAGACCTGTATTATCCTAGTATGGTCCCCCCAGCCTGCCCCAGACCTGTATCATCCTAGTATGGTCCCCCCAGCCTGCCCCAGACCTGTATCATCCTAGTATGGTCCCCCCAGCCTGCCCCAGACCTGTATCATCCTAGTATGGTCCCCCCAGCCTGCCCCAGACCTGTATCATCCTAGTATGGTCCCCCCCCAGCCTGCCCCAGACCTGTATCATCCTAGTATGGTCCCCCCCAGCCTGCCCCAGACCTGTATCATCCTAGTATGGTCCCCCCAGCCTGCCCCAGACCTGTATCATCCAAGTATGGTCCCCCAGCCTGCCCCAGACCTGTATCATCCTAGTATGGTCCCCCCCAGCCTGCCCCAGACCTGTATCATCCTAGTATGGTCCCCCCAGCCTGCCCCAGACCTGTATCATCCTAGTATGGTCCCCCCAGCCTGCCCCAGACTTGTATCATCCAAGTATGGTCCCCCCAGCCTGCCCCAGACCTGTATCATCCTAGTATGGTCCCCCAGCCTGCCCCAGACCTGTATCATCCTAGTATGGTCCCCCCAGCCTGCCCCAGACCTGTATCATCCTAGTATGGTCCCCCCAGCCTGCCCCAGACCCTGTATCATCCCAGTATGGTCCCCCAGCCTGCCCCAGACCTGTATCATCCTAGTATGGTCCCCCCAGCCTGCCCCAGACCCCTGTATCATCCTAGTATCGTGCCCCAGACTCTGTATCATCCTAGTATCGTGCCCCAGACCCTGTATCATCCTAGTATCGTGCCCCAGACCCTGTATCATCCTAGTATCGTGCCCCAGACCCTGTATCATCCTAGTATCGTGCCCCAGACCCCTGTATCATCCTAGTATCGTGCCCCAGACCCTGTATCATCCTAGTATCGTGCCCCAGACCCTGTATCATCCTAGTATCGTGCCCCAGACCCTGTATCATCCTAGTATCGTGCCCCAGACCCTGTATCATCCTAGTATCGTGCCCCAGACCCCTGTATCATCCTAGTATCGTGCCCCAGACCCCTGTATCATCCTAGTATCGTGCCCCAGACCCTGTATCATCCTAGTATCGTGCCCCAGACCATGTATCATCCTAGTATCGTGCCCCAGACCCCTGTATCATCCTAGTATCGTGCCCCAGACCATGTATCATCCTAGTATCGTGCCCCAGACCATGTATCATCCTAGTATCGTGCCCCAGACCCTGTATCATCCTAGTATCGTGCCCCAGACCCTGTATCATCCTAGTATCGTGCCCCAGACCATGTATCATCCTAGTATCGTGCCCCAGACCCTGTATCATCCTAGTATCGTGCCCCAGACCCTGTATCATCCTAGTATCGTGCCCCAGACCCTGTATCATCCTAGTATCGTGCCCCAGACCCTGTATCATCCTAGTATCGTGCCCCAGACCCTGTATCATCCTAGTATCGTGCCCCAGACCCTGTATCATCCTAGTATCGTGCCCCAGACCATGTATCATCCTAGTATCGTGCCCCAGACCCTGTATCATCCTAGTATCGTGCCCCAGACCCTGTATCATCCTAGTATCGTGCCCCAGACCCTGTATCATCCTAGTATTGTGCCCCAGACCCTGTATCATCCTAGTATCGTGCCCCAGACCCTGTATCATCCTAGTATCGTGCCCCAGACCCTGTATCATCCTAGTATCGTGCCCCAGACCCTGTATCATCCTAGTATCGTGCCCCAGACCCTGTATCATCCTAGTATCGTGCCCCAGACCATGTATCATCCTAGTATCGTGCCCCAGACCATGTATCATCCTAGTATCGTGCCCCAGACCCTGTATCATCCTAGTATCGTGCCCCAGACCCTGTATCATCCTAGTATCGTGCCCCAGACCCTGTATCATCCTAGTATTGTGCCCCAGACCCTGTATCATCCTAGTATCGTGCCCCAGACCCTGTATCATCCTAGTATCGTGCCCCAGACCCTGTATCATCCTAGTATCGTGCCCCAGACCCTGTATCATCCTAGTATCGTGCCCCAGACCCTGTATCATCCTAGTATCGTGCCCCAGACCATGTATCATCCTAGTATCGTGCCCCAGACCATGTATCATCCTAGTATCGTGCCCCAGACCCTGTATCATCCTAGTATCGTGCCCCAGACCCTGTATCATCCTAGTATCGTGCCCCAGACCCTGTATCATCCTAGTATCGTGCCCCAGACCCTGTATCATCCTAGTATGGTCGCCCAGAAATGTTGGCAACGCTGTAAAGTGCTGCAGGTTGCAAGTGTTGCAACCTGCAGAATATTTAAGACTTTTCTGTAAACTTGTAAACCAATCCCATTTCCCCCCCCCCTTGTCACTCACCCCCCCCCCCTTGTCACTCACCCCCCCCCCTTGTCACTCACCCCCCCCCCCCCTTGTCACTCACCCCCCCCCCTTGTCACTCACCCCCCCCCTTGTCACTCACCCCCCCCTTGTCACTCACCCCCCCCCCTTGTCACTCACCCCCCCCTTGTCACTCACCCCCCCCACTTGTCACTCACCCCCCCCCCCTTGTCACTCACCCCCCCCCTTGTCACTCACCCCCCCCCCTTGTCACTCACCCCCCCCCCCTTGTCACTCACCCCCCCCCCTTGTCACTCACCCCCCCCCCTTGTCACTCACCCCCCCCCTTGTCACTCACCCCCCCCCCTTGTCACTCACCCCCCCCCTTGTCACTCACCCCCCCCTTGTCACTCACCCCCCCCCTTGTCACTCACCCCCCCCCCTTGTCACTCACCCCCCCCCCTTGTCACTCACCCCCCCCCCTTGTCACTCACCCCCCCCCCTTGTCACTCACCCCCCCCCCTTGTCACTCACCCCCCCCCCCTTGTCACTCACCCCCCCCCCTTGTCACTCACCCCCCCCCCTTGTCACTCACCCCCCCCCCTTGTCACTCACCCCCCCCCCTTGTCACTCACCCCCCCCCTTGTCACTCAC
>NC_091161.1:10504744-10513562 GCF_040958095.1 Procambarus clarkii | reverse complement strand
GGGTCATATCCTATGGTCGTATCCTTGTGGGTCGTATCTTTGGGTCGTATCCTAGGGTCGTATCCTTGTGGGTCGTATCCTAGGGTCGTATCCTAGGGTCGTATCCTAGGGTCGTATCTTTGGGTCGTATCCTAGGGTCGTATCCTTGTGGGTCGTATCCTAGGGTCGTATCCTAGGGTCGTATCCTAGGGTCGTATCCTTGGGTCGTATCCTAGAGTCCTATTTTCTGACAATCCAAGAAAATGCAGTCCGCCCAGCCCTCTCTTTCTTGCTTAATCTTTGTCACCAGATCGTAGAATTCTATCAAGCCTGTAAGGCAAGATTTACCCTCCCTGAATCCATGTTGGCGATTTGTCACGAAGTCCCTTCTCTCCAGATGTGTTACCAGGTTTTTTCTCACGATCTTCTCCATCACCTTGCATGGTATACAAGTCAAGGACACTGGCCTGTAGTTCAGTGCCTCTTGTCTGTCGCCCTTTTTGTATATTGGGACCACATTCGCCGTCTTCCATATTTCTGGTAGGTCTCCCGTCTCTAGTGTGTGTGTACTCTCCTATTTGTGCTTACGGGGGTTGAGCTCTGGCTCTTTGGTCCCGCCTCTCAACTGTCAATCAACAGGTGTACAGGTTCCTGAGCGTATTGGGCTCTATCATATCTACACTTGAAACTGTGTATGGAGTCAGCCTCCACCACATCGCTGCCTAATGCATTCCATTTGTTAACTACTCTGACACTGAAAAAGTTCCTTCTAACGTCTCTGTGGCTCATGTGGGTACTCAGCTTCCACCTGTGTCCCCTTGTTCGCGTCCCACCAGTGTTGAATAGTTTATCCTTGTTTACCCGGTCGATTCCCCTGAGGATTTTGTAGGTTGTGATCATGTCTCCCCTTACTCTTCTGTCTTCCAGTGTCATAAGGTGCATTTCCCGCAGCCTTTCCTCGTAACTCATGCCTCTTAGTTCTGGGACTAGTCTAGTGGCATACCTTTGGACTTTTTCCAGCTTCGTCTTGTGCTTGACAAGGTACGGGCTCCATGCTGGGGCCGCATACTCCAGGATTGGTTTGTGCGTGTGTGTGTGTGTGTGTGTGTGTGTGTGTGTGTGTGTGTGTGTGTGTGTGTGTGTGTGTGTGTGGGAGGGCATGTAAGCACAGCCCATTCTCTTGACTTACCACTCAGTCTAAAATCCCGCCTCCTAACCTAACCTAACCTAACCTAACCTAACCTAACCAGAAACGAACGAACCTAAGCAACCCTAACCTAACCGGCCGAGTCAGATACATAGAAAACGTAGATATTTGTGTGGCCTTACTCACAGCAGGTTACAGCTGCCACTCCGTACAAAACGCGACCTATTACTGGAGAGGGTCTTACTAGAGAGGACGGGTTGCGACTCTTATAGTAAGAGAGCCGGTCGGCCGAGAGGACAGCACGCTGGACTTGTAATCCTGTGGTCCCGGGTTCGATCTCGGGCGCCGGCGAGAAATAATGGGGCAGAGTTTCTTTCACCCTATGCCCCTGTTACCTAGCAGTAAAATAGGTACCTGGGTGTTAGTCAGCTGTCACGGGCTGCTTCCTGGGGGTGGAGGCCTGGTCGAGGACCGGGCCGCGGGGACACTAAAGCCCCGAAATCATCTCAAGATAACCTCAAGATCTCAAGATAAGGAGTTGAAACCCACATCAAACTAGCATTGAAAATTTGTCTAGGAGACGGAGTTACTAAGCTATATCTATAGTCATGTTCCTTCCTCGTCCCCTACGAGCTGTTCCATCCCTTCCCACACCCACATCTGCCCTTCCCGACCACCCTTCCATCCCCCTTCCCACATATAACACCGCCCATCCACTCGGCGGCTTCACCAGCAGTCGATCACCCCCATAGGTTACCTCACTTAGCTGGAAGACAGAAGAGTTAGGGGGGACATGATCACCACATTCAAGATTCTCAAGGGAATTGATAGGGTAGATAAAAACAGGATATTTAACACAAGGGGCACACGCACTAGGGGACACAGTTGGAAACTGAGTACCCAAATGAGCCACAGAGATATTAGAAAGAACTTTTTTAGTGTCAGAGTGGTTGACAAATGGAATGCATTAGGAAGTGATGTGGTGGAGGCTGACTCCATACACAGTTTCAAGTGTAGATATGATAGAGCCCAATAGGCTCAGGAACCTGTACACCTGTTGATTGACAGTTGAGAGGCGGGACCAAAGAGCCAGAGCTCAACCCCCGTAAGTACAACTAGGTGAGAACAGAGTGCAGGAACAAGGGCCTAGTATCATCACTCGTGCAGTATTCATCATGGTACCAACTTTCAGAAGCTGTGTCTCCCCTTATTCATCCCCTGCACCCCCTTCCCCTGGTCCCTAGGACCCCTCCCCTCCTTCCCCTGGTCCCTAGGACCCCCTCCCTCCCTCCCCTGGCGTCCCTCGGGTCAAGGGACACCCACCAATGCCATGTTTGCCGTGTTTTAGAGTGTCGGAGCGGCGCCTCGTGTGGTGCCTGTGGCTGCCTCACCTAAATAGACCATTTTCCGCGGGTAAATGACTTCCCTTTACGCGGCTCCGCTCCCGCCAGACAAGCGCCCTGCTACCAACCTCGGAATTCCAACATGGCGTCCTAGAGCGTTTATACCTGTCAGAAAATAGAGAATGCATGTTTGTGCTCAATCCCCCGAGTCTGTGTCTGTGTACAAGCAAGCGTAGAATTCCAAAATCTTGAGGTTATCTTGAGGTTATCTTGAGATGATTTCGGGGCTTAGGGTCCCCGCGGCCCGGTCCTCGACCGGGCTTCCAACCCTAGGAAGCAGCCCGTGACAGCTGACTAACTCCCAGGCACCTATTTTACTGCTAGGTAACAGGGGCATCAGGGTGCAAGAAACTATGCCCATTGTTTCTCTCTGGCACCCGGGATCGAACCCGGGATCACACGATCACGCATCCCGTGTCCAGTCCGCTCAGCCAACATGGCTTCCCAGAGCGTTTATACCCGTCAGAAAATAGAAAATGCATGTTCTGTGCTCGATCCCCCGAGTCTGCGTGTGATTGTGTGAGCGCGTAGTGAGATACGAGTCCCTAGACGCCGCGGAGATTAGCACAACGGCCACCTGGAGGGTGCTTGGGGCACTGATTAGTTGTAACACCACCAGCAGCACACAGGGATTAGCTGCTCGGGGAGCTAACACGGACGTTAGCTGGGGCGGGAGTGTCTCCCTTTATTAGCTTAACTGATGAGAGGTGTGTGTGTGTGTGTGTGTGTGTGTGTGTGTGTGTGTGTGTGTGTGTGTGTGTGTGTGTGTGTGTGTGTGTGTGTGTGTGTGTGTGTGTGTGTGTGTGTGTGTGTGTGTGTGTGTGTGTGTGTGTGTGTGTGTGAGTGTGTGTGTGTGTGTGTGGGTGTGTGTGTGTGTGTGTGTGTGTATGTGTGTGTGCGTGTGTGTGTACCTTGGTGGAGGGCAGCTCTACACCCTGGGAGAAGGGCAGCTCTACACCCTGGAGAAGGGCAGCTCTACACCCTAGAGAAGGGCAGCTCTACACCCTGGTGAAGGGCAGCTCTACACCCCTAGAGAAGGGCAGCTCTACAGCCTAGAGAAGGGCAGCTCTACACCCTGGGATAGAGCTTGTAGTTCTCCACCTCTGAACCCCTCTATACAAGAAGGTATATACCCTCCTCACTTTTCCACTCAAATATACATAGAATAGTACATTCAGAGCCTCCTTTTCCACATCCTGGGATGGATTCCAGGAGGACTCCTGTGCCTTTTCATCCAGGAAAAGGATTCACATTGAGCAACTTGGCCTCCATGTCTATATGGGAATACATAACTGAACTCTCCTGTAAAATTCTTGTAGTCTCTGGGCTGTACCTGTAGAATTCAGGAGAGTTGCAAGTTGGATGTCAACATGCAATCGTGAAGAGGCAGGAAGGGAGAGAGATTGATTCCTCTTCAATAACTCTCGCTTCAGACCGGTTGGACTTTTTTTTAAAAAAGGCATAAATTCCCTGAATGGGTAAAACCCTTCTGCTTTTTGGGGGATTTTATTGTGTTTATGTAGGAAGTGTTTTTGAGTTTTATTTTTTTTTTTGAGGGGGGAATATATTTCAGGAAGGGGTTTTTATGTAAAGTTTTGTGCTATATATCTTTTTCCTGTTGGAGTTTTAAGGGGGTTATGGAATGGTTTGGAGACCTTGATATCTTGGAGAGAGTGCCGGGTAGTTCAGTCCAGGGGCGAGGTGCGTCCTGCCTGAGGAGATCTTCACTGCACTTGGGCTTGATCTTACTTGACTGACTGCCACTCTCAACCTTCTGTTTGACAGAAAGTTGACAATCCAACGCCTCACTTTACCCGTTATTCCTATTGTTCTTATCTTATGGGCTATCACTCCAAGTTCACGTTTGTCGAACGCCTTTACAAAGTCTGTGTATACAACATCTGCATTTTGCTTTTCTTCTACGGCTTCTGTGAATCTGTCATAGTGGTTGAGTAACTGTGACAGACAGGATCTTCCCGCTCTAAATCCTTGTTGTCCTGGGTCGTGTAACTCATTATTTTCCATACAACTGGAAATTTGATTCCTAATCACTCTTTTAAAAACTTTTATTATGTGTGATGTTAGTGCAACTGGCCTATAATTTTTTGCCAAAGCTTTACTACCCCCCTTGTGCAGAGAAGCTCTATCTGCTGATTTAAGTGCTGCTGGTATCTACCCAGATATTACAATGTTCTCAATTTCTCTTTCGAAGTCTTCCGAGTTTATGGTAATATCCGTTATATTATCTGCAGCTTGAATGTCATTCATAAAGAAGCTGTCTGGGTCATCAACTTTCATGTTGTTTATTGGTGTGCTAAACATTGCCTCATACTGGCTTCTTAGAATTTCACTAATCTCTTTGTTGTCCTCTGTGTACGACCTTAAGTTGTAATTAACGGTCCAATACTGGTCGAGGTTTTTTTTATTTTGCAAATGTGAAAAAATATTTTGGATTTTTCGTTATCTCTTGTATAGCTTTCTGTTCCAATTCCATTTCCTCAGACTCGTATGATCGCTTCAACGTTTGTTCTATTTATTCGATCTCTCTGTTTAGGTATATTTTCCTTGCTTGTGATAGTCGTGTCTGCCGAAGCATTTCCGTTATTTTTTTTCCTTCTCCTGTAGAGTTGTCTGCGTTCTCTCTCTAGAGTGGTCCTCTTTCTGCCCCTCCTCACAGGCACGTGCTTCAAGCAGACCTTGTAAGCTTCAGCTGTCAGTTGAGCTATTCCCTGTGTGGGAGTTTTGTCGCTTAACACCGTCTCCCATTGAATGGGAGACGTAGAAATGGGATATGTAGCAAGGTATACATTTATTTTCTCCCAGTCGATCCTCTTATTGTTGAAATTGAATTGATTGACGCTCATATTTAAGGACTTTCTGTATCTCACTAAAAGAAGCAGGATGAACCCTTTGATATGCACTGTACTGGAGGAGGTACTGGTGGTGGTACTGGTGGTAGTACCACCAGTACCAGGTACAGTGGGACAGTCCCACACCGTCTGTACCATCCGGCCAGGGACGGTTCCTTCCTGGACGCCTCTGATGGGTCGCTCGATCTCACTCCTGTGGAACTCTTTGGCAGCGGGCGGCGAGGCCTCGCTTAATATTGCACCACTTCTTAGTCCTGCAACATTGACTTGTGATTCACTATATATAAGACAGTGGTGACCGTTGTGGGCTGCCAATGACCTTCCCCAGGTGTAGTTGTGTTAGTGAGGATGTAGAGGCGCTCGGCTAGACCAGTATGAAGAAATCATGGATTTCCTTGTGGTTATCTTGAGATGATTTCGGGAGATCAACGTCCCCACGGCCCGGTCGTCGACCAGGCTGCCTGGTTGCTGGACTGGCCATCCAGGCTGCTGGCAGCCTGATGTATGAATCACAGCCTGGTTGATCAGGTATTCTTTGGAGGTGTTTATCGAGTTCTCTCTTGAACACTGTGTGGGGTCGGCCAGTTATGCTTCACTGTGTTCGTATCCTCTGTAGCATTTGACAGAGTTGATGGTAGAGTCTGGACATTTTTAGCCATTCTTCTACTCTTCTTCTTGTTTAAAACTCCTCCTGGGTAATAGAGTTGTTTTTGATAGAGGGAGTTTGTCGGTTTTATTTTCCTGGAACCTCTTATATGATATGCTGGACATTCTGTGTGGAAACATTCTTTCTTATTTAAAGAGTTCTTGCAAAGTTCTGGGTTGAAAAATTCCTTGGTGTTAGTTAGTTCACTCACAGCTTGCCTTGGATGGGTAAGGTGAGTTACCATGAAACACACAGCTTGCCTTGGATGGGTAAGGTGAGTTACCATGAAACACACAGCTTGCCTTGGATGGGTAAGGTGAGTTACCATGAAACACACAGCTTGCCTTGGATGGGTAAGGTGAGTGCCCATGAAACACACAGCTTGCCTTGGATGGGTAAGGTGAGTTACCATGAAACACACAGCTTGCCTTGGATGGGTAAGGTGAGTTACCATGAAACACACAGCTTGCCTTGGATGGGTAAGGTGAGTTACCATGAAACAGTAACAATTTTCCAGCATGTAGTGATTTTATTGCAAAAAAAAAGCCCGCCTTTCTTCATCTCTGTTGCATTTTCGAGCAATCTTTTCCATTTTGGGACAATCCCAGTGAGTACGTTTGTGATCTGGGGATGGTGGTCGGGGGGGGGGGGGTACTCAGTACTCTCTCTGGCTCCTTCAATGACCTTTAGATGAAGAGATTACCTTGAAGAGCATCCGGGACTCAGCGTCCCCGCGGCCCGGTCGTCGACCAGGCCTCCAGGGACTCGCCACTTTCCAGGTAGCCAAGTGGTCAGCTATGTGGCTGCCGTCGGGACTATGGGGAAGGGCGCGAATGTACAAGTTGATGGCCCAGGGCACAGTAAGTAATTAAGGTGCCAACCAGGTGAGGCGCATTCACGTACAAGCTACGGTCAATCCTCCCTTTCCTTTCCTCAGGTGGGTGGGGGGGGGGGGGGGGTCGGTACAAATTGGAGAAACTCAAAGTTATTAAATAGTAATTATTCGTGGCGATGCCTGGCGGGTTCCCCCTTGCCTTAGGGAGGGGAGGACTGGCCGCCAGTGGACTCACCCACTTCGGGTTCAGTGGACTCACCCACTTCGGGTTCAGTGGACTCACCCACTTCGGGCTGAAGGGACTCACCCACTTCGGGCTGAAGGGACTCACCCACTTCGGGCTGAAGGGACTCACCCACTTCGGGCTGAAGGGACTCACCCACTTCGGGCTGAAGGGACTCACCCACTTCGGGCTGAAGGGACTCACCCACTTCGGGCTGAAGGGACTCACCCACTTCGGGCTCTGCTCCGACCACGATAAGGGGGGGGGGGGGGTGTCGGGGAAGCGTAATATCACTTGGAATAACCGCGATACACATACTGTTATCGCGTTCATTTCAATTTTGTAAATGTGTTATGGTCACAGCCTGGTGGATCAAGGCGTCACTAGTGGTGCCTGGCCACTGGCCGGGTCACAGCCTGGTGGATCAAGGCGTCACTAGTGGTGCCTGGCCACTGGCCGGGTCACAGCCTGGTGGATCAAGGCGTCACTAGTGGTGCCTGGCCACTGGCCGGGCCACAGCCTGGTGGATCAAGGCGTCACTAGTGGTGCCTGGCCACTGGCCGGGCCACAGCCTGGTGGATCAAGGCGTCACTAGTGGTGCCTGGCCACTGGCCGGGTCACAGCCTGGTAGATCAAGGCGTCACTAGTGGTGCCTGGCCACTGGCCGGGCCACAGCCTGGTGGATCAAGGCGTCACTAGTGGTGCCTGGCCACTGGCCGGGCCACAGCCTGGTAGATCAAGGCGTCACTAGTGGTGCCTGGCCACTGGCCGGGCCACAGCCTGGTGGATCAAGGCGTCACTAGTAGTGCCTGGCCACTGGCCGGGTCACAGCCTGGTGGATCAAGGCGTCACTGGCCGGGCCACAGCCTGGTGGATCAAGGCGTCACTAGTAGTGCCTGGCCACTGGCCGGGTCACAGCCTGGTGGATCAAGGCGTCACTAGTAGTGCCTGGCCACTGGCCGGGTCACAGCGTGGTGGATCAAGGCGTCACTAGTAGTGCCTGGCCACTGGCCGGGTCACAGCGTGGTGGATCAAGGCGTCACTGGCCGGGTCACAGCCTGGTGGATCAAGGCGTCACTAGTGGTGCCTGGCCACTGGCCGGGTCACAGCCTGGTGGATCAAGGCATCACTAGTAGTGCCTGGCCACTGGCCGGGTCACAGCCTGGTGGATCAAGGCGTCACTGGCCGGGTCACAGCCTGGTGGATCAAGGCGTCACTAGTGGTGCCTGGCCACTGGCCGGGCCACAGCCTGGTGGATCAAGGCGTCACTGGCCGGGTCACAGCCTGGTGGATCAAGGCGTCACTGGCCGGGCCACAGCCTGGTGGATCAAGGCGTCACTAGTAGTGCCTGGCCACTGGCCGGGTCACAGCCTGGTGGATCAAGGCGTCACTGGCCGGGTCACAGCCTGGTGGATCAAGGCGTCACTAGTGGTGCCTGGCCACTGGCCGGGCCACAGCCTGGTGGATCAAGGCGTCACTAGTAGTGCCTGGCCACTGGCCGGGCCACAGCCTGGTGGATCAAGGCGTCACTAGTGGTGCCTGGCCACTGGCCGGGTCACAGCCTGGTGGATCAAGGCGTCACTGGCCGGGTCACAGCCTGGTGGATCAAGGCGTCACTAGTGGTGCCTGGCCACTGGCCGGGCCACAGCCTGGTGGATCAAGGCGTCACTGGCCGGGTCACAGCCTGGTGGATCAAGGCGTCACTGGCCGGGCCA
>NC_091161.1:10437244-10499744 GCF_040958095.1 Procambarus clarkii | reverse complement strand
TAGGCCTAACTTAACCTCTTCTAGGTCTAACTTAACCTCTTCTAGGTCTAACTTAACCTCTTTTAGGCCTAACTTAACCTCTTCTAGGCCTAACTTAACCTCTTCTAGGTCTAACTTAACCTCTTCTAGGTCTAACTTAACCTCTTTTAGGCCTAACTTAACCTCTTCTAGGCCTAACTTAACCTCTTTTAGGTCTAACTTAATCTCTTTTAGGCCTAACTTAACCTCTTCTAGGCCTAACTGAACCTCTTCTAGGTCTAACTTAACCTCTTCTAGGTCTAACTTAACCTCTTCTAGGTCTAACTTAACCTCTTCTAGGCCTAACTTAACCTCTTCTAGGCCTAACTTAACCTCTTCTAGGTCTAACTTAACCTCTTCTAGGTCTAACTTAACCTCTTTTAGGCCTAACTTAACCTCTTTTAGGCCTAACTTAACCTCTTCTAGGTCTAACTTAACCTCTTCTAGGCCTAACTTAACCTCTTCTAGGTCTAACTTAACCTCATTTAGGCCTAACTTAACCTCTTCTAGGCCTAACTTAACCTCTTCTAGGTCTAACTTAACCTCATCTAGGTCTAACTTAACCTCTTTTAGGCCTAACTTAACCTCTTCTAGGTCTAACTTAACCTCTTCTAGGCCTAACTTAACCTCTTCTAGGTCTAACTTAACCTCTTTTAGGCCTAACTTAACCTCTTCTAGCCCTAACTGAACCTCTTCTAGGTCAAACTTAACCTATTTTCTGTCTCTTTCTGTCAGTGTTTCTACACCTGTCTCTTTCTGTCGGTGGTTCCACACCTGTCTCTGTCGGTGTTTCTACACCTGTCTCTTTCTGTCGGTGTTTCTACACCTGTCTCTTTCTGTCGGTGTTTCTACACCTGTCTGTTTCTATCGGTGGTTCCACACCTGTCTCTCTGTCGGTGTTTCCACACCTGTCTCTTTCTGTCGGTGGTTCTACACCTGTCTCTCTGTCGGTGTTTCCACACCTGTCTCTTTCTGTCTATGTTTCCACACCTGTCTCTCTCTGTCGGTGGTTCCATACCTGTCTATGGCCTGTGGCAATAGATAGACCGTATAGCAATAGACAGATATGGATAGACAGGGGCCGCCTGTCAGTGGCCTCTGTCTATCCACGCCCCCCCCCCCCACTCTCTCCTCAAGTAATGCACACATGTGTTCTTTTCTCCTTTTTGTAACCGACTTCCTGCCAGCGCGGCGACGCCATTGGTTGGTTTCTAACCGTCACGTTGAGACGCGGCCAATCACAGGCTCTCCCGCCCCCTCACCGCTGCGCGCCCTCCCGCCCGAGCCGACCAATCACGGCCGCGGATACTCTCCGCATTTAGTGTTTTACGAGTGAATATTGCGGGATCAAGAACGGCTATGAGACATTACCCGTCACTTCCGTTTTCAGAAATATCACCGCGGTGTTGCCGGCTGTTGCACGACTCTGTTCTTCTGACATGAACAATTGTTCTTTGTTGAGGTAGTTAGTTATTTTTGGCTTTAGGGTTAGAGTTTCTAGAGGTTATTTGGCAGTTAGGTTCAAAGGGCGGGTGTTTGAATTCAAATCTGGGGCAAATTTTGAAGTTTGTAATGTGGCGACGGTTGAGAAAACGGTTGGAAAAAGTAAATTCGTTGAAATTGGGGTCTAGTCAGGCGTGACAGTTGCGGAGGGACGGCTCTAGGTGACAGAGGGACAGGTGGGAGGGTTGATAGCCTCTCACTAAGGGGAGGGGGGACAGAGCCTCTCACCAACTGACAGGGGGACACAGCCTCTCACTGACAGGGGGACACACCTCTCACCAACTGACAGGGGGACACAGCCTCTCACTGACAGGGGGACACACCTCTCACCAACTGACAGGGGGGACACAGCCTCTCACTGACAGGGGGACACACCTCTCACCAACTGACAGGGGGACACACCTCTCACCAACTGACAGGGGGACACACCTCTCACCAACTGACAGGTGGACACAGCCTCTCACTGACAGGGGGACACACCTCTCACCAACTGACAGGGGGACACAGCCTCTCACTGACAGGGGGACACACCTCTCACCAACTGACAGGTGGACACACCTCTCACCAACTGACAGGGGGACACACCTCTCACCAACTGACAGGGGGACACACCTCTCACCAACTGACAGGGGGACACACCTCTCACCAACTGACAGGGGGACACACCTCTCACCAACTGACAGGGGGACACAGCCTCTCACTGACAGGGGGACACACCTCTCACCAACTGACAGGGGGACACACCTCTCACCAACTGACAGGGGGACACACCTCTCACCAACTGACAGGTGGACACAGCCTCTCACTGACAGGGGGACACACCTCTCACCAACTGACAGGGGGACACAGCCTCTCACTGACAGGGGGACACACCTCTCACCAACTGACAGGGGGACACAGCCTCTCACTGACAGGGGGACACACCTCTCACCAACTGACAGGGGGACACAGCCTCTCACTGACAGGGGGACACACCTCTCACCAACTGACAGGGGGACACACCTCTCACCAACTGACAGGGGGACACACCTCTCACCAACTGACAGGGGGACACAGCCTCTCACTGACAGGGGGACACACCTCTCACCAACTGACAGGGGGACACAGCCTCTCACTGACAGGGGGACACACCTCTCACCAACTGACAGGGGGACACAGCCTCTCACTGACAGGGGGACACACCTCTCACCAACTGACAGGGGGACACACCTCTCACCAACTGACAGGGGGACACACCTCTCACCAACTGACAGGGGGACACAGCCTCTCACTGACAGGGGGACACACCTCTCACCAACTGACAGGGGGACACAGCCTCTCACTGACAGGGGGACACACCTCTCACCAACTGACAGGGGGACACAGCCTCTCACTGACAGGGGGACACACCTCTCACCAACTGACAGGGGGACACAAAAGGTCTCATTACCTGTCACTATGACACCAAATATTCCACCTTGAACATGTCTTAGAGTGGTGAAAGTGGGGGACTGACCGTGACACTAGGGGGGTGTGTGTGGCCCCCCCATGACCCCTTAAGTTGATGGGGGGGGGGCGCCGTTCCCTCCTGCTGGGGGCCCTGAGGGCGGCCTCTGGCCCTCTGGAACCTTGCTCGGAGGGCCACTTGAACCTGCGAATGAGGAATTAATTTTTAAACCGATAAATCGTATTTGAAATGATTATTTTATGATTGGGACGAGATTGGTACCTTGTTTCATGTATTGGTACCTTGTTACATAGACTGGTACCTTGTACAGTCACTGTATGGGCCACTCCAGCCCCATAACACCCAGCTTTCAATAGAGAGGAGGACATGATCACGGCATACAAGATACTGAGATTGACAAGATGGATATGGGAAAAACTCTTTACTCTGAGAGATATTAGGAAAAAAATGGCATAAGTGGAAGCTGGATATATGTACCAATATGTAGTGATGGACCACCAGAAAGTACCAATATGTAGTGATGGACCACCAGAAAGTACCAATATATAGTGATGGACCACCAGAAAGTACCAATATGTAGTGATGGACCACCAGAAAGTACCAATATGTAGTGATGGACCACCAGAAAGTACCAATATATAGTGATGGACCACCAGAAAGTACCAATATGTAGTGATGGACCACCAGAAAGTACCAATATGTAGTGATGGACCACCAGAAAGTACCAATATGTAGTGATGGACCACCAGAAAGTACCAATATGTAGTGATGAACCACCAGAAAGTACCAATATGTAGTGATGGACCACCAGAAAGTACCAATATATAGTGATGGACCACCAGAAAGTACCAATATGTAGTGATGGACCACCAGAAAGTACCAATATGTAGTGATGAACCACCAGAAAGTACCAATATGTAGTGATGGACCACCAGAAAGTACTAATATGTAGTGATGGACCACCAGAAAGTACCAATATGTAGTGATGGACCACCAGAAAGTACCAATATGTAGTGATGGACCACCAGAAAGTACCAATATATAGTGATGGACCACCAGAAAGTACCAATATATAGTGATGGACCACCAGAAAGTACCAATATGTAGTGATGGACCACCAGAAAGTACCAATATGTAGTGATCGACCACAAGAAAGTACCAATATGTAGTGATGGACCACCAGAAAGTACCAATATATAGTGATGGACCACCAGAAAGTACCAATATGTAGTGATGGACCACCAGAAAGTACCAATATGTAGTGATGGACCACCAGAAAGTACCAATACGTTGGGATGGACCACCAGAAAGTACCAATATGTAGTGATGGACCACCAGAAAGTACCAATATATAGTGATGGACCACCAGAAAGTACCAATATGTAGTGATGGACCACCAGAAAGTACCAATATATAGTGATGGACCACCAGAAAGTACCAATATGTAGTGATGGACCACAAGAAAGTACCAATATATAGTGATGGACCACCAGAAAGTACCAATATGTAGTGATGGACCACCAGAAAGTACCAATATATAGTGATGGACCACCAGAAAGTACCAACATGTAGTGATGGACCACCAGAAAGTACCAATATGTAGTGATGGACCACCAGAAAGTACCAATATGTAGTGATGGACCACCAGAAAGTACCAATATGTAGTGATGGACCACCAGAAAGTACCAATACGTTGGGATGGACCACCAGAAAGTACCAATATGTAGTGATGGACCACCAGAAAGTACCAATACGTTGGGATGGACCACCAGAAAGTACCAATATGTACTGATTTCAGAGCTTAGCAACCCCGCGGCCCAGTCGTCGACCAGGCCTCCTGGTTGCTGGACTGGTCAACCAGGCTGTTGGACGCGGCTGCTCGCAGCCTGACGTATGAGTCACAGCCTGGTTGATCAGGTATCCTTTGGAGGTGCTTATCCAGTTCTCTCTTGAAGAAGACATAATGTTCGTGGGACTGTTGGAATTGTTCATTCGGAAATTTGATACATATACATGTATGGATTTTGGCAATATATATATATATATATATATATATATATATATATATATATATATATATATATATATATATATATATATATATATATATATATATATATATATATATATATATATATATATATATATATATATTATGGGTCCCCACATTGGCACCAGAGGTGGTACCCTCACACATATATATATATATATATATATATATATACCCTGTATATATATATATATATATATATATTCACTCTACACGTATTCAACATCGTTCTATGTTAGGAAAAATTATATAATTTCAGCAAGGCCTTGAGGCCGGGCAGAACAAAGCGCTGATTGGTCAGAGTTCAAATTAAAATTAGACATAAATAAAACTGAACCAAAAAACGGCATAGAGGAAAAAAACACATATTCTCCTATTTCTACAGTTGCTGTGTTTAAGAGTTTTTAAGTTAATGATTCGATTTTGTTGTTTTAATATGATATTTCTAATTGTTTTATCTTTGGGCATATATTTAGGTGTTTTAAACATTTCAAGAGTGGGTGTCCCCTGTCCCTTGTTGGTGTGGGTGTCCCCTGTCCCTTGTTGGTGTGGGTGTCCCCTGTCCCTTGTTGGTGTGGGTGTCCCCTGTCCCCTTGTTGGAGTGGGTGTCCCCTGTCCCTTGTTGGTGTGGGTGTCCCCTGTCCCTTGTTGGTGTGGGTGTCCCCTGTCCCTTGTTGGTGTGGGTGTCCCCTGTCCCTTGTTGGAGTGGGTGTCCACTGTCCCTTGTTGGTGTGGGTGTCCCCTGTCCCTTGTTGGTGTGGGTGTCCCCTGTCCCTTGTTGGAGTGGGTGTCCCCTGTCCCTTGTTGGTGTGGGTGTCCCCTGTCCCTTGTTGGAGTGGGTGTCCCCTGTCCCTTGTTGGTGTGGGTGTCCCTGTCCCTTGTTGGTGTGGGTGTCCCCTGCCCCTTGTTGGAGTGGGTGTCCCCTGTCCCCTGTTGGTGTGGGTGTCCCCCTGCCCCTTGTTGGTGTGGGTGTCCCCTGTCCCTTGTTGGAGTGGGTGTCCCCTGTCCCTTGTTGGTGTGGGTGTCCACTGTCCCTTGTTGGAGTGGGTGTCCCCTGTCCCTTGTTGGTGTGGGTGTCCCCTGTCCCCTTGTTGGAGTGGGTGTCCCCTGTCCCTTGTTGGAGTGGGTGTCCCCTGTCCCTTGTTGGTGTGGGTGTCCCCTGTCCCTTGTTGGAGTGGGTGTCCACTGTCCCTTGTTGGTGTGGGTGTCCCCTGTTCCTTGTTGGTGTGGGTGTCCACTGTCCCTTGTTGGTGTGGGTGTCCCCTGTTCCTTGTTGGTGTGGGTGTCCACTGTCCCTTGTTGGTGTGGGTGTCCCCTGTCCCTTGTTGGTGTGGGTGTCCACTGTCCCTTGTTGGTGTGGGTGTCCCCTGTTCCTTGTTGGTGTGGGTGTCCCCTGTTCCTTGTTGGTGTGGGTGTCCCCTGTTCCTTGTTGGTGTGGGTGTCCCCTGTTCCTTGTTGGTGTGGGTGTCCACTGTCCCTTGTTGGTGTGGGTGTCCCCTGTCCCTTGTTGGTGTGGGTGTCCACTGTCCCTTGTTGGTGTGGGTGTCCCCTGTTCCTTGTTGGTGTGGGTGTCCACTGTCCCTTGTTGGAGTGGGTGTCCCCTGTCCCTTGTTGGAGTGGGTGTCCCCTGTTCCTTGTTGGTGTGGGTGTCCCCTGTCCCTTGTTGGAGTGGGTGTCCACTGTCCCTTGTTGGTGTGGGTGTCCCCTGTTCCTTGTTGGTGTGGGTGTCCACTGTCCCTTGTTGGTGTGGGTGTCCCCTGTCCCTTGTTGGAGTGGGTGTCCCCTGTCCCTTGTTGGTGTGGGTGTCCCCTGTTCCTTGTTGGTGTGGGTGTCCACTGTCCCTTGTTGGTGTGGGTGTCCCCTGTTCCTTGTTGGTGTGGGTGTCCACTGTCCCTTGTTGGAGTGGGTGTCCCCTGTCCCTTGTTGGAGTGGGTGTCCCCTGTCCCTTGTTGGTGTGGGTGTCCCCTGTTCCTTGTTGGTGTGGGTGTCCACTGTCCCTTGTTGAAGTGGGTGTCCCCTGTCCCTTGTTGGTGTGGGTGTCCCTTGTCCCCTTGCAGGAGTGGGTGTCCCCTGTCCCTTGTTGGAGTCTGTGTCCCCTGTCCCTTGTTGGTGTGGGTGTCCCCTGTCCCTTGTTGGAGTGGGTGTCCCCTGTCCCCTGTTGGTGTGGGTGTCCCCTGTCCCTTGTTGGTGTGGGTGTCCACTGTCCCCTTGTTGGAGTGGGTGTCCCCTGTCCCTTGTTGGAGTGGGTGTCCCCTGTCCCTTGTTGGAGTGGGTGTCCCCTGTCCCCTTGTTGGTGTGGGTGTCCACTGTCCCCTTGTTGGAGTGGGTGTCCACTGTCCCTTGTTGGTGTGGGTGTCCCCTGTCCCTTGTTGGAGTGGGTGTCCACTGTCCCTTGTTGGTGTGGGTGTCCACTGTCCCTTGTTGGAGTGGGTGTCCCCTGCCCCTTGTTGGTGTGGGTGTCCCCTGTCCCTTGTTGGAGTGGGTGTCCCCTGTCCCTTGTTGGTGAGGGTGTCCACTGTCCCTTGTTGGTGTGGGTGTCCCCTGTTCCTTGTTGGTGTGGGTGTCCCCTGTTCCTTGTTGGTGTGGGTGTCCACTGTCCCTTGTTGGTGTGGGTGTCCCCTGTCCCTTGTTGGTGTGGGTGTCCACTGTCCCTTGTTGGTGTGGGTGTCCCCTGTTCCTTGTTGGTGTGGGTGTCCACTGTCCCTTGTTGGAGTGGGTGTCCCCTGTCCCTTGTTGGAGTGGGTGTCCCCTGTTCCTTGTTGGTGTGGGTGTCCCCTGTCCCTTGTTGGAGTGGGTGTCCACTGTCCCTTGTTGGTGTGGGTGTCCCCTGTTCCTTGTTGGTGTGGGTGTCCACTGTCCCTTGTTGGTGTGGGTGTCCCCTGTCCCTTGTTGGAGTGGGTGTCCCCTGTCCCTTGTTGGTGTGGGTGTCCCCTGTTCCTTGTTGGTGTGGGTGTCCACTGTCCCTTGTTGGTGTGGGTGTCCCCTGTTCCTTGTTGGTGTGGGTGTCCACTGTCCCTTGTTGGAGTGGGTGTCCCCTGTCCCTTGTTGGAGTGGGTGTCCCCTGTCCCTTGTTGGTGTGGGTGTCCCCTGTTCCTTGTTGGTGTGGGTGTCCACTGTCCCTTGTTGAAGTGGGTGTCCCCTGTCCCTTGTTGGTGTGGGTGTCCCTTGTCCCCTTGCAGGAGTGGGTGTCCCCTGTCCCTTGTTGGAGTCTGTGTCCCCTGTCCCTTGTTGGTGTGGGTGTCCCCTGTCCCTTGTTGGAGTGGGTGTCCCCTGTCCCCTGTTGGTGTGGGTGTCCCCTGTCCCTTGTTGGTGTGGGTGTCCACTGTCCCCTTGTTGGAGTGGGTGTCCCCTGTCCCTTGTTGGAGTGGGTGTCCCCTGTCCCTTGTTGGAGTGGGTGTCCCCTGTCCCCTTGTTGGTGTGGGTGTCCACTGTCCCCTTGTTGGAGTGGGTGTCCACTGTCCCTTGTTGGTGTGGGTGTCCCCTGTCCCTTGTTGGAGTGGGTGTCCACTGTCCCTTGTTGGTGTGGGTGTCCACTGTCCCTTGTTGGAGTGGGTGTCCCCTGCCCCTTGTTGGTGTGGGTGTCCCCTGTCCCTTGTTGGAGTGGGTGTCCCCTGTCCCTTGTTGGTGAGGGTGTCCACTGTCCCTTGTTGGTGTGGGTGTCCCCTGTTCCTTGTTGGTGTGGGTGTCCCCTGTTCCTTGTTGGTGTGGGTGTCCACTGTCCCTTGTTGGTGTGGGTGTCCCCTGTCCCTTGTTGGTGTGGGTGTCCACTGTCCCTTGTTGGTGTGGGTGTCCCCTGTTCCTTGTTGGTGTGGGTGTCCACTGTCCCTTGTTGGAGTGGGTGTCCCCTGTCCCTTGTTGGAGTGGGTGTCCCCTGTTCCTTGTTGGAGTGGGTGTCCCCTGTTCCTTGTTGGTGTGGGTGTCCCCTGTCCCTTGTTGGAGTGGGTGTCCACTGTCCCTTGTTGGTGTGGGTGTCCCCTGTTCCTTGTTGGTGTGGGTGTCCACTGTCCCTTGTTGGTGTGGGTGTCCCCTGTCCCTTGTTGGAGTGGGTGTCCCCTGTCCCTTGTTGGTGTGGGTGTCCCCTGTTCCTTGTTGGTGTGGGTGTCCACTGTCCCTTGTTGGTGTGGGTGTCCCCTGTTCCTTGTTGGTGTGGGTGTCCACTGTCCCTTGTTGGAGTGGGTGTCCCCTGTCCCTTGTTGGAGTGGGTGTCCCCTGTCCCTTGTTGGTGTGGGTGTCCCCTGTTCCTTGTTGGTGTGGGTGTTTACTGTCCCTTGTTGAAGTGGGTGTCCCCTGTCCCTTGTTGGTGTGGGTGTCCCTTGTCCCCTTGCAGGAGTGGGTGTCCCCTGTCCCTTGTTGGAGTCTGTGTCCCCTGTCCCTTGTTGGTGTGGGTGTCCCCTGTCCCTTGTTGGAGTGGGTGTCCCCTGTCCCCTGTTGGTGTGGGTGTCCCCTGTCCCTTGTTGGTGTGGGTGTCCACTGTCCCCTTGTTGGAGTGGGTGTCCCCTGTCCCTTGTTGGAGTGGGTGTCCCCTGTCCCTTGTTGGAGTGGGTGTCCCCTGTCCCCTTGTTGGTGTGGGTGTCCACTGTCCCCTTGTTGGAGTGGGTGTCCACTGTCCCTTGTTGGTGTGGGTGTCCCCTGTCCCTTGTTGGAGTGGGTGTCCACTGTCCCTTGTTGGTGTGGGTGTCCACTGTCCCTTGTTGGAGTGGGTGTCCCCTGCCCCTTGTTGGTGTGGGTGTCCCCTGTCCCTTGTTGGAGTGGGTGTCCCCTGTCCCTTGTTGGTGAGGGTGTCCCCTGTTCCTTGTTGGTGTGGGTGTCCCCTGTCCCTTGTTGGTGTGGGTGTCCCCTGTTCCTTGTTGGAGTGGGTGTCCCCTGTCCCCTTGTTGGTGTGGGTGTCCACTGTCCCCTTGTTGGAGTGGGTGTCCACTGTCCCTTGTTGGTGTGGGTGTCCCCTGTCCCCTTGTTGGAGTGGGTGTCCCCTGTCCCTTGTTGGAGTGGGTGTCCCCTGTCCCCTTGTTGGTGTGGGTGTCCACTGTCCCCTTGTTGGTGTGGGTGTCCCCTGTCCCTTGTTGGAGTGGGTGTCCCCTGTCCCTTGTTGGAGTGGGTGTCCCCTGTCCCTTGTTGGAGTGGGTGTCCCCTGTCCCTTGTTGGTGTGGGTGTCCCCTGTCCCTTGTTGGTGTGGGTGTCCCCTGTCCCCTTGTTGGTGTGGGTGTCCACTGTCCCCTTGTTGGTGTGGGTGTCCCCTGTCCCTTGTTGGTGTGGGTGTCCCCTGTCCCTTGTTGGAGTGGGTGTCCCCTGTCCCCTTGTTGGTGTGGGTGTCCACTGTCCCCTTGTTGGAGTGGGTGTCCACTGTCCCTTGTTGGTGTGGGTGTCCCCTGTCCCCTTGTTGGAGTGGGTGTCCCCTGTCCCTTGTTGGAGTGGGTGTCCCCAGTCCCCTTGTTGGTGTGGGTGTCCACTGTCCCCTTGTTGGTGTGGGTGTCCCCTGTCCCTTGTTGGAGTGGGTGTCCCCTGTCCCTTGTTGGAGTGGGTGTCCCCTGTCCCTTGTTGGTGTGGGTGTCCCCTGTCCCTTGTTGGTGTGGGTGTCCCCTGTCCCCTTGTTGGTGTGGGTGTCCACTGTCCCCTTGTTGGTGTGGGTGTCCCCTGTCCCTTGTTGGTGTGGGTGTCCCCTGTCCCCTTGTTGGTGTGGGTGTCCACTGTCCCCTTGTTGGTGTGGGTGTCCCCTGTCCCTTGTTGGTGTGGGTGTCCCCTGTCCCTTGTTGGTGTGGGTGTCCCCTGTCCCTTGTTGGAGTGGGTGTCCCCTGTCCCTTGTTGGTGTGGGTGTCCACTGTCCCTTGTTGGTGTGGGTGTCCACTGTCCCTTGTTGGTGTGGGTGTCCCCTGTCCCTTGTTGGAGTGGGTGTCCCCTGTCCCTTGTTGGTGTGGGTGTCCACTGTCCCTAGTTGGAGTGGGTGTCCCCTGTCCCTTGTTGGTGTGGGTGTCCACTGTCCCTTGTTGGTGTGGGTGTCCACTGTCCCTTGTTGGTGTGGGTGTCCCCTGTCCCTTGTTGGTGTGGGTGTCCACTGTCCCTTGTTGGTGTGGGTGTCCCCTATCCCTTGTTGGAGTGGGTGTCCCCTGTCCCTTGTTGGTGTGGGTGTCCACTGTCCCTTGTTGGTGTGGGTGTCCCCTGTCCCTTGTTGGAGTGGGTGTCCCCTGTCCCTTGTTGGTGTGGGTGTCCACTGTCCCTTGTTGGAGTGGGTGTCCCCTGTCCCTTGTTGGTGTGGGTGTCCACTGTCCCTTGTTGGAGTGGGTGTCCCCTGTCCCTTGTTGGTGTGGGTGTCCCCTGTCCCTTGTTGGAGTGGGTGTCCCCTGTCCCTTGTTAGTGTGGGTGTCCCCTGTCCCTTGATGGAGTGGGTGTCCCCTGTCCCTTGTTGGTGTGGGTGTCCCCTGTCCCTTGTTGGTGTGGGTGTCCCCTGTCCCTTTGCAGGAGAGGGTGTCCCCTGTCCCTTGTTGGTGTGGGTGTCCCCTGTCCCATGTTGGAGTGGGTGTCCCCTGTCCCTTGTTGGTGTGGGTGTCCCCTGTCCCTTGTTGGTGTGGGTGTCCCCTGTCCCTTGTTGGAGTGGGTGTCCCCTGTCCCTTGTTGGTGAGGGTGTCCCCTGTTCCTTGTTGGAGTCTGTGTCCCCTGTCCCTTGCAGGAGTGGGTGTCCCCTGTCCCTTGTTGGAGTCTGTGTCCCCTGTCCCTTGTTGGTGTGGGTGTCCCCTGTCCCTTGTTGGAGTGGGTGTCCCCTGTCCCCTGTTGGTGTGGGTGTCCCCTGTCCCTTGTTGGTGTGGGTGTCCCCTGTCCCTTGTTGGAGTCTGTGTCCCCTGTCCCTTGTTGGTGTGGGTGTCCCCTGTCCCTTGTTGGAGTGGGTGTCCCCTGTCCCCTGTTGGTGTGGGTGTCCCCTGTCCCTTGTTGGTGTGGGTGTCCCCTGTCCCTTGTTGGTGTGGGTGTCCCCTGTCCCTTGTTGGAGTCTGTGTCCCCTGTCCCTTGTTGGTGTGGGTGTCCCCTGCCCCTTGTTGGAGTGGGTGTCCCCTGTCCCCTGTTGGTGTGGGTGTCCCCTGCCCCTTGTTGGAGTGGGTGTCCCCTGCCCCTTGTTGGTGTGGGTGTCCCACTGTCCCTTGTTGGAGTGGGTGTCCACTGCCCCTTGTTGGAGTGGGGTGTCCCCTGCCCCTTGTTGGTGTGGGTGTCCACTGTCCCTTGTTGGAGTGGGTGTCCACTGCCCCTTGTTGGTGTGGATGTCCCCTGCCCCCTTGCAGGTGTGGATGTTCCCTGCCCCCTTGCAGGTGTGGGTGTCCCCCTGGCGTCCTGTAGGGGGGACACCTTCGTCACGCCTCTAGCGTCTGGCGAAGCGTCGCTTTCAACGCACCAGTGACGCAATGAGTCACTCTTGCACGCGTAAATGATCACTTCACGCGTCTACGCAAGCGTAAACGCACACGCACGCACCCGCACACACACACAGGGGTAGGGGGGGGGGGGTGCTGGTGGCTGAGTGGACAGCACCCTGGATATGTTGTCCTGTGGTCCGGGGTTCGATTCGCGGCGCCGGCGGAAACAGATGGGCAGAGTTTCTTTCACCCTGATGTGCCTGTTACCTAGCAGTAAATAGGTACCTGGTAGTTTGACAGCTGCTTGGGCTGCTTCCTGGGTGCGTGTGTGTGTGTGTGTGTGTGTGTGTGTGTGTGTGTGTGTGTGTGTGTGTGTGTGTGTGTGTGTGTGTGTGTGTGTGTGTGTGTGTGTGTGTGTGTGTACTCACCTAATTGTGCTTGCGGGGGTTGAGCTCTGGCTCTTTGGTCCCGCCTCTCAACTGTCAATCAACAGGTGTACAGGTTCCTGAGCCTATTGGGCTCTATCATATCTACACTTGAAACTATGTATGGAGTCAGCCTCCACCACATCACTTCCTAATGCATTCCATTTGTCAACCACTCTGACACTAAAAAAGTTCTTTCTAATATCTCTGTGGCTCATTTGGGCACTCAGTTTCCACCTGTGTCCCCTTGTGCGTGTTCCCCTTGTGTTAAATAGACTGTCTTTATCTACCCTATCAATCCCCTTCAGAATCTTGAATGTGGTGATCATGTCCCCCCTAACTCTTCTGTCTTCCAGCGAAGTGAGGTTTAATTCCCGAAGTCTCTCCTCGTAGCTCATACCCCTCAGCTCGGGTACTAGTCTGGTGGCAAACCTTTGAACCTTTTCCAGTTTAGTCTTATCCTTGACTAGATATGGACTCCATGCTGGGGCTGCATACTCCAGGATTGGCCTGACATATGTGGTATACAAAGTTCTGAATGATTCTTTACACAAGTTTCTGAATGCCGTTCGTATGTTGGCCAGCCTGGCATATGCCGCTGATGTTCTCCGCTTGATATGTGCTGCAGGAGACAGGTCTGGCGTGATATCAACCCCCAAGTCTTTTTCCTTCTCTGACTCCTGAAGAATTTCCTCTCCCAGATGATACCTTGTATCTGGCCTCCTGCTCCCTACACCTATCTTCATTACATTACATTTGGTTGGGTTAAACTCTAACAACCATTTGTTTGACCATTCCTTCAGCTTGTCTAGGTCTTCTTGAAGCCTCAAGCAGTCCTCTTCTGTGTGTGTGTGTATGTATGTGTGTGTGTGTGTGTGTGTGTGTGTGTGTGTGTGTGTGTGTGTGTGTGTGTGTGTGTGTGTGTGTGTATGTGTGTGTGTGTGTGTGTGTGTGTGTGTGTGTGTATCATCTAACTGTATTCACCTAGTTGTGTGAATACAACTAGGTGAATACACGCATTCACAATTGCAAACTAGAACTATAATCGATACAATTATTTTGCAACAAGATTTTCAACTTTCTGTCAATCAGAATGGTACGAATTCTCATTCTTATCTCTGATATAGACAAAAATACCAGTCACAGATTCGTCATTTTGATTCGTGTCAAATGCAGAACAGAACCAGTGAAGAGTAGAGGTGCCATACACACAATCAGAGAACACTGAACATCAGAGATCCAGTGAGGAGCAGAGGTGCCATAGACACAATCAGAGAACATTGAACATCAGAGGTCCACAACTGTTCAACGTCCTCCCAGCGAGCATAAGAAATATTGCCGGAACAACCGTGGACATCTTCAAGAGGAAACTAGATTTATTCCTCCAAGGAGTGCCGGACCAACCGGGCTGTGGTGGGTATGTGGGCCTGCGGGCCGCTCCAAGCAACAGCCTGGTGGACCAAACATGATATGTATAACTGATTGGAACAGTTCAAACATCAGTGTTCACACTGTTCAACACCTGAACGGAGGCTGTAAGTTAATGGACCATTAAACTAGAAATAGCTGAGGCTAAATCACTTTGATGACAAGATCCGTATTCTTACTCAATCCCACTATATCTCCCCCCATCTTCCTTCACCCAGCACCCCTATACACCTGTCCACCCCACCCCCCATCCCCCCTCCAGTATAACCACACCCATTAAAAAGTCAGTTAGCCCCCTGTGGTCACCGCCCCCCCTCTCTCAACCACCCATTACATGAGTCAACTGCAACAAACAAGGGGAATCACCAGCACTTATCCTCCCTCCCCCCACAACTCCCCCCTCCCCATCCCCCCTGGTAATCACCCCCCACACACCCCCCACACCCCCACTCCCCCCCCCTTCCCCTCGTACAGACAGACAGTGGTATTATAAGTGGGGGGGGGGGGAATTAGCCCACACGCAAATTGCGAGCTCACTCAAGAGCCATTATGGGGTGAGGGGGGGGGTGTGAAGTTTATGGGGGGGAGGGGGTGATGGGGGGAGGGGGAGAGAGAGAAGGATGGGGGGGGGTAACTGCCCTTAAGGGGGGGGGAGGTGGGAGAAGAGATGGAGCCCATGTAAGTGTTATAAGTAACAGTAACATCACAAGGAGCACCACAAGGAACACTACAAGGAACACCACAAGGAACACTACAAGGAGCACCACAAGGAACACTACAAGGAACACCACAAGGACCACCATAAGGAACACCACAAGGAACACCACAAGGACAGTAGTAGGGATGACATGCCACAGGTGATATTTTTTTTTGGGGAGCGGACCCCTGTGGACTTGACATGCCACAGGGGATATTTTGTTTCTGGGAAATATCACGTGTAGCATGTCAGGGTTTTCAGGTGAATTTGGGGAGTCACAGATTTGGGATTAAGGATTTCTTATGAGAAAAATAATTTCCGAGATCTTAGAAGTTTGTTAAGCATTCTTATGATGAAAATAAGTAGGAAAATCTTAAAGAAAAGTTTTAGAAAAATCGTGTTTGTGTCACAGCATTTCCAGGTAAACTCTATGGACAACCTTTGCCCGTTTTCAATCACACATTTTCCAAGAGCATTTTCAGAGAATATTGTCTTAGATGTTTTGTTAAGGAAAACAGACAACTTATCCATAACATTTAGTTTTATATCCATTTACGGCTATTTCATCTGTAAATACCAAAATTGAACAGAGCCCAGTTTTAAGCTCATATTTCATCAGAGACCAGTTTATACCGAAATTCGCCAGAGTCTACTTTGAGAGCAAATTTCATCAGTGTCCTGTAATCTGTTAAAACTTGACAGAGATCATTTTATACCCAATTTTCGGCAGAGTCCAGTTTATGCTCAAATTCGCCAGAGCCTACTTTGAGAGCAAAATTAGTCAGAGACAGTTTTAAGCTCATATTTCATCAGAGTCCAGTTTATGCTCAAATTCGCCAGAGTCTACTTTAATAGCAAAATTCATCAGAGTCCAGTTCTTGATCGAAATTCATCAGAGTCCAGTTTTCTAGCAATTTTCATCAGAGTCCAGTTTATGCTCAAATTCGCCAGAGTCTACTTTGAGAGCAAAATTCGTCAGAGACAGTATTTAGCTCATATTTCATCAGAGTCCAATTTATACCTAAAAATGAACAGAGTCCACTTTGTGAGCAAAATTAGTCAGAGACAGTTTTTAGCTCATATTTCATCATAGTCCAATTATCAACAGAAATTCGCCAGAGTCTACCTTGAGAGCAAATTTCATCAGTGTCCTGTAATCTGTGAAAATTTGACAGAGTCCATTTTATACCCAAAAAATGAACAGAGTCTACTTTGAGAGCAAAATTCGTCAGAGACAGTTTTAAGCTCATATTTCATCAGAGTCTACTTTAATAGCAAAATTCATCAGAGTCCAGTTTTCTAGCAAATTTCATCAGTGTCCTGTAATCTGTGAAAATTTGACAGAGTCCAGTTCTTGATCGAAATTCATCAGAGTCCAGTTTATACCGAAAATTCGCCAGAGTCTACTTTGTGCCAAAATATTCAGAGTCCAGTTCATGATCGAAATTAATCAGAGTCCAATTAAAGACCCAAATTTGGCAGAGACCACATTTTCGCTACTAGCAGTCCAATCCCCCTGAAATTTTAAACAGTCATATTTCAGACGTAGTAAATAAGATCAAGTTAGTTACAGAGCTCCAGCTCTTGTCCCCCTGTATTTGCATATTTTCTCTATATTCAGCTGTGTTCTTCACTTTTTGTCCGTGTTTTCTGTGTTCATTCCATGTTCTATAAATGTTCACAGCAAGCTCAGTTCAAATTTTTTCTGCCATTTTTCCCCGTATGTTCACTATGTTCTTTGTCATATTTTCATGTGCATCATATGTTCTCT
Source organism: Procambarus clarkii (assembly GCF_040958095.1). Classification (NCBI taxonomy): domain Eukaryota; kingdom Metazoa; phylum Arthropoda; class Malacostraca; order Decapoda; family Cambaridae; genus Procambarus; species Procambarus clarkii. The sequence goes on along the minus strand of NC_091161.1, from coordinate 10,483,071 downwards.
GTATAACTTTTTATACTCAATATTCATGTTCTCAATGTTCTTAGCTTGTTCTTCACATGTTCACAGTCCCATTCAGTTCATATTTTCACAAGTATCTCCATTTTTTCTATAATCTTTCTCTTAGTCTCATTACTTTCTCTACAAATTCTAGTCATATTTTCTATGTTTTCATGTTCATCACATGTTCTCTTTACAACTTTTATACTCAATATTCATGCTAACTTCCATATGTTGTGTTCTTTGTCAATATTCATGTTCCTCTACAAGTTCATATTCCCAGCATGTTCACTGTATTCATCAACTTTTCTTACATATGTTCTTTGCCATGTTCCCCATATGTTCTCTGGGTTTTTCCCCTTACATGTTATCTAACGTTCCTTAACTAAAAAAATCTTTCGCCAATCAACTGAAACATAGTCACTTTCCTCATTTCTCAACTAACTTATTATCCAATCAACCAAAAATTGTCAAAGGAATCTTTCCAACACTGTTCATAACTAAACTTATTCCCTAGTCATCAGAAAATAACCGTGTTCTTCATGTTTCATTGTCATTTCATAACTAAAAAAATCTTTCGCCAATCAACTAAAACATAGTCACTTTCCTCATTTCTCAACTAAACTTATTATCCAGTCAACTAAAAATAGTCAGAAATAGCCTCGTTCAACACTGTTCTTAACTAAAACAACCTTTCTCTTAGCTAAAAATTGTCAAAGGAAACTTCTTTCAGCACTTTCTTAACAGCCGCTATGTTTCATCAAGAAAAATTGTCAAAGGAAACTTTCCAAAACTGTTCATAACTAGCTTTTATCCATCGTCAATCAACTAAAAATAATAACTTTCATCATTTCTTAACTAAACTTATTCCCCAGTCATCAGAAAATAACCGTGTTCTTCATGTTTCATTGTCATTTCATAACTAAAATTATCCATCAATCAACAGAAAAAGCCATGTTCATCATGTTTTGTCTTTTTGCTTAACTAAATTATGTTTTGTCAAGTAAGAAAAAATAACCAAAGATATCTTTCATCGCTGTTCTTAACTGACATTATACTTTGGGGAGCACAAAAATAGTCTCCCTCGTCATGTTTTGTCTTTTTCCTTAACTAAAGTATTCATCAGTCAACTAAAAAATAGTTGCTTCATCATGTTTCCTTGTCATTTCTTAACTGAAATATCACTTCTCTCATTTAAAATAGTCATGTGTAGCCTCTTTCCAACACTGTTCTTAACTAAAGTAACCTTTCACTTCGCTAAAATAGTCATATTCATCGTTGTTCCTAACTAAAATATATGTCGTTAAGTAAGAAATATAGTCAAAGACACTCTTCGAGACATCAAGGACTTACTCAAAGACATCAAAGACATCCTTTGAGACATCAAAGACATCCTTTAAGACTTCAATGGGACTCTTCGAGATATCAAAAGACACTCTCAAACACTCAAAAAATTTACTTGCATCCTCAAAGTTATTCTCAGAGGCGTAAAAGTAATTCTCAGAGCTATCAAACTTGTTCTCAAAGTCATCAAAGTTATTCACAGAGTCATCAAAGTTAATCTAAGACATCATTTTTCATCAAAGATATTCTCTCTAAACCATCAATGTTCTTCTCTAAGACATAAAAGTTATTCTCTATGTCATCAAAAAGTTATTCTCTGAGCTAACAAAATACTACTCATGTTCTCAAAGACGTTCTCCAATTCATCAAAGTTGTTTCAAAGACATCAAAGTTAATCTCAGAGTTATCCAAAGATATTCTCATGTCCACAAAGTTATTCACAGAGTCGTCAAAGTTAATCCAAGACATCTTCGTTCTTAAAAGTTATTCTCAGAGACATCTAAAGTTATTCTTTAAGACAACAAAGTCTTTCTCAGAGTCATCAAAGTTATTCTCAGAGTCACCTTTGTTATTCAAAGAAGCCTTCCGAGACATCCTCGTTCAACAAAAACTGTCCTCAGAGCCATCAAAAAGTTAAATACAGTCGTCAAAGTTATTCTCTAAGTATCTTTTCGTTCATCAGAGAAGCTTTCTAAGACATCTTTGTTCATCCAAGTTGTTCTCTAAGACATCAATCTTGTTCTCTAAGACATCAAAGATGTTCTCTAAATCATAAAGTTAATCTCTAAGTTACCTTCGTTCGTCAGAGAAACTTTCCAAAACATCTTTGTTCATCAAACTTGTTTTCAAAGTCATCAAAAGTTAATCTAAGACATCTTTTTTCATCAAAGTTATTTTCAGAGACATCTAAAGTTATTATGTAAGACATAAAAGTTATTCTCAGAGTCATCAAATGTTATTCTCGAAGTCATCAAAGATATTTTCAGAGACATCTAAAGTTAATTTCTATGTTATAAAAGTTATTCTCAGAGACATCTAAAGTTAATCTTGGTCATCAAAGTTGTTCTCTAAACATCAATGTTGTTCTCGAAGAGTGCCCTTGAAGTCTTAAAGGATGTCTTTGATGTCTCGAAGGATGTCTTAGAGTGTAACTTTGGTATCTTTGAGTAAGTCCTTGATGTATTGAAGAGTGTCTTTGATTTATCGAAGAGTAACTTTGGTGTCACGGAGAGCACCTTTGACTATTTTTCGTACTTGACGACATATAATTTTTTACGAAAGTGCTGAAAAAGTTACATTTGACTATTTTTCTTACTTAGCGACATATAATTTTAGTTACGAAAGTGTTGAAAAAGTTACATTTGACTATTTTTAGTGCTCCACAAAGTATAAATGGAAGTTAAGAACGACGATGATAGATATCTTTGACTATATTTTCTTACTTGACGAAAACATAATGGCTGTTACGAAATGATGAATATGACTTTTTCTGTTGATTGATGGATAATTTTAGTTATGAAATGACAATGAAACATGAAGAACACGGCTATTTTCTGATGACTGGGGAATAAGTTTAGTTAAGAAATGATGAAAGTTATTATTTAGTTGATTGACGATGGATAAAAGCTAGTTATGAACAGTTTTGGAAAGTTTCCTTTGACAATTTTTTCTTACTTGATGAAACATAGCGGCTGTTAAGAAAGTGCTGAAAGAAGTTTCCTTTGACAATTTTTAGCTAAGAGAAAGGTTGAACGAGGCTATTTCTGACTATTTTTAGTTGACTGGATAATAGGTTTAGTTGAGAAATGACGAAAGTGACTATGTTTTAGTTGATTGGCGAAAGATTTTTTTAGTTAAGGAACGTTAAATAACATGTAAGGGGAAAACCCAGAGAACATATGGGGAACATGGCAAAAGAACACATGTAAGAAAAGTTGATGAATACAGTGAACATGCTGGGAATATGAACTTACAGAGAACATGAAAACATGATAAGGAGAATAGGGATTACAAAGAATGAACAATGGACTTGTGAAGAACATGGAGAATATGACAAAGAATGTAGAAAACATGTAAGTGAAGGTGAAAAAACGAAGTGATCTTGTGAGGAACATGAACTTGTAGAGGAACATGAATATTGACAAAGAACACAAAATATGGAAGTTAGCATGAATATTGAGTATAAAAGTTGTAAAGAGAACATGTGATGAATATGAAAACATAGAAAATATGACTAGAATTTGTAGAGAACATAATGAGACTAAGAGAAAGATTACATAAAAAATGGAGATACTTGTGAAAATATGAACTGAATGGGACTGTGAACATTTGAAGAACATGGAGTGAACACAGAAAACATGGACAAAATGTGAAGAACACAGCTGAATATAGAGAAAATATGCAAATACAGTATGATTATTGAAGGTTTTGATACGTTGGGGATTGATACGTTGGGGATGAGAAGGGTAAAGTAATTACTCTGATAAACAGATAGGCTGGAGAGGGACTTGATCGAATATATTTATGTCTGATGATCTAAGGCTGAGGAAATGGAGCTTTGCTAATGTCCAGATTAATTTTACTACGTTAGAAAATAAGGTGATCTTAAATCTCAGGGTGATTTAGTTGGAAAATAAAGAACTTGCACAAATGAACTAAGCTGGGGCACAAGAGTTGAAACTTGATAACTGAACTGGTTTTTATTTACTATGTCTGAAAATGTAGTTGGGTGATTTGGACTGAGAGTAGTGAATTTACAAAAGTGAGCTTGGACAGAGGACAAGAGCTAGAGTTTTATAATTGTTTTCATCATATTTACTATGTCTGAAATACAGAGGGTAAAAATTTCGGGGAAATTGATGGTTTATTTACAAAGATACGAAAGAGAATTAAGGCGGGGGACGAGAGCTGGAGCTCGATAACTGACTTGATTTTATTTACGGTGTCTGAAATACAGAGGGTAAAAATTTAAGGGAAATTGATGGTTTATTTACAAAGACTTGAGGGTGGAAGAGGGTGGGGGACGAGAGCTGGAGCTCAGTAACTGACTTGATCTTATTTACGGTGTCTGAAATACAGAGGCTAAAAATCTCAGGGAATTTGGACTGTTACTAATGATTTTGTACAAATGAACTAAGCTGGGGACAAGAGCTAGAGTTTGATAATTGTTTGCATTTACTAAACTATGTCTGAAATACAGAGGGTAGAAATTTCAGGGAAATTGGACTGATACTAACGAAGATACGAGAGAGAGCTAAGGCGGAGGACAAGAGCTGGAGCTTGGTAACTAATTACTGTATTGAACTACATTTGAAATATGATTATTTTTAAATTTTAGAGGGATTGGAATGATAGTATTCATTATACGACAGGGGACTAAGGTGGGGAACGTGAGCTAGAACTTGCTTACTAACATGATTTATTTGTGTAAAACTGACTTGCTTAATGAAAAGGAGCAAACATACTGACTTGCTTAATGAAAAGGAGCAAACATACGATGTTGGAAAATAGTTGAACTGAATGAAAGGAGAGAGAGAGAGAGAGGAGGGACGGTCCAGATATTATGGATAAGATAAGATAAGATTACCGAGGTGACCTGAAGGCCGTGTCTGGCTGACGTCTAAAGTAAATACAGGTGAGGCGACAGATTGCGAGGTAAGGGGGGAGGGAGGGGGGTGTGAGGTACGAAACCCTGAAAACAATGACTTACACAGGTGATTTTCTAAATTTATATGAATAACTAAGGCTTGCATAGACGATTTTGTAAGTTGAAAACATGTAAAATATGTCCGTAGAGTTCTCCTGGAAGCCCTAAAGTGCTACACACGTTATTTGAATTTCTCCCATAAGGCCTTAACAAACTTCTAAGTCTCGGAAATTATTTTTCTCATAAGAAATCCTTACTTCTAAAATCTGTGACTGACAAAATTTACCTGAAAACCCCCAAGCGCTACACACGAATTTCCAGAAAAACAAAAAAGGAGCCTGTGAGTCGTACAACTCACAGGGGTCCACTGGTCTGAAAAAAAAAGGAGCCTGTGAGTCGTACAACTCACAGGGGTCCTCCGCCCCCCCAAAAAAAAAGGAGCCTGTGAGTCTTACTCCCTACTACTAAGGACCACCATAAGGAACACCACAAGGACCACCATAAGGAACACCACAAGGAACACCACAAGGACCACCATAAGGAACACCACAAGGACCACCATAAGGAACACCACAAGGAACACCACAAGGACCACCATAAGGAACACCACAAGGACCACCATAAGGAACACCACAAGGACCACCATAAGGAACACCACAAGGAACACCACAAGGACCACCATAAGGAACACCACAAGGACCACCATAAGGAACACCACAAGGACCACCATAAGGAACACCACAAGGACCACCATAAGGAACACCACAAGGAACACCACAAGGACCACCATAAGGAACACCACAAGGACCACCATAAGGAACACCACAAGGACCACCATAAGGAACACCACAAGGAACACCACAAGGACCACCATAAGGAACACCACAAGGACCACCATAAGGAACACCACAAGGAACACCACAAGGACCACCATAAGGAACACCACAAGGACCACCATAAGGAACACCACAAGGACCACCATAAGGAACACCACAAGGAACACCACAAGGACCACCATAAGGAACACCACAAGGACCACCATAAGGAACACCACAAGGAACACCACAAGGAACACCACAAGGACCACCATAAGGAACACCACAAGGACCACCACAAGGAACACCACAAGGAACACCACAAGGACCACCATAAGGAACACCACAAGGAACACCACAAGGACCACCATAAGGAACACCACAAGGACCACCATAAGGAACACCACAAGGACCACCATAAGGAACACCACAAGGACCACCATAAGGAACACCACAAGGAACACCACAAGGACCACCATAAGGAACACCACAAGGACCACCATAAGGAACACCACAAGGACCACCATAAGGAACACCACAAGGAACACCACAAGGACCACCATAAGGAACACCACAAGGACCACCATAAGGAACACCACAAGGAACACCACAAGGACCACCATAAGGAACACCACAAGGACCACCATAAGGAACACCACAAGGAACACCACAAGGAACACCTCAAGGAGCACCTCAAGGAGCACCTCAAGGAGCACCTCAAGGAGCACCTCAAGGAACACCACAAGGAGCACCTCAAGGAGCACCTCAAGGAGCACCTCAAGGAGCACCTCAAGGAACACCACAAGGAGCACCTCAAGGAGCACCTCAAGGAGCACCTCAAGGAACACCACAAGGAACACCTCAAGGAGCACCTCAAGGAGCACCTCAAGGAGCACCTCAAGGAGCACCTCAAGGAACACCACAAGGAGCACCTCAAGGAGCACCTCAAGGAGCACCTCAAGGAACACCACAAGGAGCACCTCAAGGAGCACCTCAAGGAGCACCTCAAGGAACACCACAAGGAGCACCTCAAGGAGCACCTCAAGGAACACCACAAGGAGCACCTCAAGGAACAGTAAGCACAACAAGTAACAACCCAAAAGGAACAACATCAGTAACTACACGAGCCGCAGGACTCAAAACAAATCAAGCCTTAGACAGTAACTTCCTTGAAATCCAACAAACGACGTTTTTAGGACGTATTCCGTCAGCCCAGGACGGAGTCCCGTGGCTGACGGTGTGACAGCAGGCAGCCACTTCTACCATCCTGTCTGCGGGGGTTCGAATCCTAGCCAGCTAGGATTCCTAGCTAGGACGGGCCTCTATCCTTACCCGTATCCTCCTGTTCACCCAGCAGTGTTGGGGACCTGGTTCATGAGCTACTGTCGGGTGTAGTTCCAGGGGCACAGTGGCTGAGTGTGAGATATGGGAAGGGGGAGACAGGAGTGAACAGTCCTCTGTTCCTGTCCCCGCCTGTGGAAAGAGACAGGAGGTAGAGATACAGGGGGAGACAGGGAGGGAGTGAGTGGACGGTTGAAGAACAGGGAGTGGACGGTTGAAGAACAGGGAGTGAGTGAACGGCTGAAGAACAGGGAGTGAGTGAACGGTTGAAGAACAGGGAGTGAGTGAACGGCTGAAGAACAGGGAGTGAGTGAACGGCTGAAGAACAGGGAGTGAGTGAATGGTTGAAGAATAGGGAGTGAGTGGACGGTTGAAGAACAGGGAGTGAGTGAACGGCTGAAGAACAGGGAGAGAGTGAACGGTTGACGAACAGGGAGAGAGTGAACGGTTGAAGAACAGGGAGAGAGTGAACGGTTGAAGAACAGAAAGAGAGTGAACGGTTGAAGAACAGGGAGAGAGTGAACGGTTGAAGAACAGGGAGAGAGTGAACGGTTGAAGAACAGGGAGAGAGTGAACGGTTGAAGAACAGGGAGTGAGTGAACGGTTGAAGAACAGGGAGTGAGTGGACGGTTGAAGAACAGGGAGTGAGTGAACGGTTGAAGAACAGGGAGAGAGTGAACGGTTGAAGAACAGGGAGAGAGTGAACGGTTGAAGAACAGGGAGAGAGTGAACGGTTGAAGAACAGGGAGTGAGTGGACGGTTGAAGAACAGAAAGAGAGTGGACGGTTGAAGAACAGGGAGAGAGTGAACGGTTGAAGAACAGAAAGAGAGTGGACGGTTGAAGAACAGGGAGAGAGTGAACGGTTGAAGAACAGGGAGTGAGTGGACGGTTGAAGAACAGGAAGAGAGTGGACGGTTGAAGAACAGGGAGAGAGTGGACGGTTGAAGAACAGGGAGTGAGTGAACGGTTGAAGAACAGGGAGTGAGTGGACGGTTGAAGAACAGGGAGAGAGTGGACGGTTGAAGAACAGGGAGAGAGTGGACGGTTGAAGAACAGGGAGTGAGTGAACGATTGAAGAACAGGGAGTGAGTGAACGGTTGAAGAATAGGAAGTGAGTGGACGGTTGAAGAACAGGGAGTGAGTGGACGGTTGAAGAACAGGGAGAGAGTGAACGGCTGAAGAACAGGGAGTGAGTGAACGGCTGAAGAACAGGGAGAGAGTGAACGGTTGAAGAACAGGGAGTGAGTGAACGGTTGAAGAACAGGGAGTGAGTGGACGGTTGAAGAACAGGGAGAGAGTGAACGGTTGAAGAACAGGGAGTGAGTGAACGGCTGAAGAACAGGGAGTGAGTGAACGGTTGAAGAACAGGGAGAGAGTGGACGGTTGAAGAACAGGGAGTGAGTGAACGGCTGAAGAACAGGGAGTGAGTGAACGGCTGAAGAACAGGGAGAGAGTGAACGGCTGAAGAACAGGGAGTGAGTGAACGGTTGTAGAACAGGGAGTGAGTGAACGGTTGAAGAACAGGGAGTGAGTGAACGGCTGAAGAACAGGGAGTGAGTGAACGGCTGAAGAACAGGGAGTGAGTGAACGGCTGAAGAACAGGGAGTGAGTGAACGGTTGAAGAACAGGGAGTGAGTGAACGGTTGAAGAACAGGGAGTGAGTGAACGGCTGACGAACAGGGAGTGAGTGAACGGTTGAAGAACAGGGAGTGAGTGAACGGCTGAAGAACAGGGAGAGAGTGAACGGCTGAAGAACAGGGAGAGAGTGAACGGCTGAAGAACAGGGAGAGAGTGAACGGTTGAAGAACAACGAACGGAAAAGGCATTTGAAGTAGAACGAAAACACTCCAAAGGTGTCAAGGTGATAGAGAAGGTTTCTCTGAGGGCTCCTGGAGCACTCAGCGCACGCACTCACTCACACACGCACTCACACTCAAGGAGAACGACAAGGACGCTCCCCCAAAGTCCCCCAACAACCAAGTCCCCCCCCCCCTCCAGTGCTCCTTAGAGCCAAATCAGTTCAGTTTCTGGCTGAGACAGGAGACAGGGTCCCAAGCACTGAGAGAACTCACAATAGACAGAAAGAGACGGAAAGACTTACCTGAGATACAACACTATAACAGCATCTGTGTTGTTTTTAAAGATTCGCTACTTGGAACAAAATGTTCCAAGTAGCACGGGCTGTGGTGAGCCCGTAGTGGACTTGCCTGGCACAGGAGCGGGGCAAGTAGCACGGGCTATGGTGAGCCCGTAGTGGACTTGCCTGGCACAGGAGCGGGGCAAGTAGCACGGGCTATGGTGAGCCCGTAGTGGACTTGCCTGGCACAGGAGCGGGGCAAGTAGCACGGGCTATGGTGAGCCCGTAGTGGACTTACCTGGCACAGGAGCGGGGCAAGTAGCACGGGCTATGGTGAGCCCGTAGTGGACTTGCCTGGCACAGGAGCGGGGCAAGTAGCACGGGCTATGGTGAGCCCGTAGTGGACTTACCTGGCACAGGAGCGGGGCAAGTAGCACGGGCTATGGTGAGCCCGTAGTGGACTTACCTGGCACAGGTGCGGGGCAAGTAGCACGGGCTATGGTGAGCCCGTAGTGGACTTGCCTGGCACAGGAGCGGGGCAAGTAGCACGGGCTATGGTGAGCCCGTAGTGGACTTACCTGGCACAGGAGCGGGGCAAGTAGCACGGGCTATGGTGAGCCCGTAGTGGACTTACCTGGCACAGGAGCGGGGCAAGTAGCACGGGCTATGGTGATCCCGTAGTGGACTTACCTGGCACAGGAGCGGGGCAAGTAGCACGGGCTATGGTGAGCCCGTAGTGGACTTACCTGGCACAGGAGCGGGGCAAGTAGCACGGGCTATGGTGAGCCCGTAGTGGACTTACCTGGCACAGGAGCGGGGCAAGTAGCACGGGCTATGGTGAGCCCGTAGTGGACTTACCAGGCACAGGAGCGGGGCAAGTAGCACGGGCTATGGTGATCCCGTAGTGGACTTACCTGGCACAGGAGCGGGGCAAGTAGCACGGGCTATGGTGATCCCGTAGTGGACTTACCTGGCACAGGAGCGGGGCAAGTAGCACGGGCTATGGTGATCCCGTAGTGGACTTACCTGGCACAGGAGCGGAGCAAGTAGCACGGGCTATGGTGATCCCGTAGTGGACTTACCTGGCACAGGAGCGGAGCAAGTAGCACGGGCTATGGTGATCCCGTAGTGGACTTACCTGGCACAGGAGCGGGGCAAGTAGCACGGGCTATGGTGAGCCCGTAGTGGACTTACCTGGCACAGGAGCGGAGCAAGTAGCACGGGCTATGGTGATCCCGTAGTGGACTTACCTGGCACAGGAGCGGAGCAAGTAGCACGGGCTATGGTGAGCCCGTAGTGGACTTACCTGGCACAGGAGCGGGGCAAGTAGCACGGGCTATGGTGATCCCGTAGTGGACTTACCTGGCACAGGAGCGGAGCAAGTAGCACGGGCTATGGTGAGCCCGTAGTGGACTTACCTGGCACAGGAGCGGGGCAAGTAGCACAGGCTATGGTGAGCCCGTAGTGGACTTACCTGGCACAGGAGCGGGGCAAGTAGCACGGGCTATGGTGAGCCCGTAGTGGACTTACCTGGCACAGGAGCGGGGCAAGTAGCACGGGCTATGGTGAGCCCGTAGTGGACTTACCTGGCACAGGAGCGGGGCAAGTAGCACGGGCTATGGTGAGCCCGTAGTGGACTTACCTGGCACAGGAGCGGGGCAAGTAGCACGGGCTATGGTGAGCCCGTAGTGGACTTACCTGGCACAGGAGCGGGGCAAGTAGCACGGGCTATGGTGAGCCCGTAGTGGACTTACCTGGCACAGGAGCGGGGCAAGTAGCACGGGCTATGGTGATCCCGTAGTGGACTTACCTGGCACAGGAGCGGGGCAAGTAGCACGGGCTATGGTGAGCCCGTAGTGGACTTACCTGGCACAGGAGCGGGGCAAGTAGCACGGGCTATTATGAGCCCGTAGTGGACTTACCTGGCACAGGAGCGGGGCAAGTAGCACGGGCTATGGTGAGCCCGTAGTGGACTTGCCTGTCACAGGAGCGGGGCAAGTAGCACGGGCTATGGTGAGCCCGTAGTGGACTTACCTGGCACAGGAGCGGGGCAAGTAGCACGGGCTATGGTGAGCCCGTAGTGGACTTACCTGGCACAGGAGCGGGGCAAGTAGCACGGGCTATGGTGAGCCCGGAGTGGACTTACCTGGCACAGGAGCGGGGCAAGTAGCACGGGCTGTGGTGAGCCCGTAGTGGACTTACCTGGCAGAGGAGCGGGGCAAGTAGCACGGGCTATGGTGATCCCGTAGTGGACTTACCTGGCACAGGAGCGGGGCAAGTAGCACGGGCTATGGTGAGCCCGTAGTGGACTTACCTGGCACAGGAGCGGGGCAAGTAGCACGGGCTATGGTGATCCCGTAGTGGACTTACCTGGCACAGGAGCGCTGCATAAATTATATTATTATTAACTACACGCAGGTTAACATCTAAGGAATAAACACTGTTAGCATATATATAACAAACCCCGGGTTCGATCCCAGAGTTTCTTTCACCCTATGCCCCTGTTCACCTAGCAGTAAATAGGTACCTGGGAGTTAGTCAGCTGTCACGGGCTGCTTCCTGGGGGTGGAGGCCTGGTCGAGGACCGGGCCGCGGGGGACACTAAAGCCCCGAAATCATCTCAAGATAACCTCAAGATAACGCTTCTGAAAATAAGTCAGAAGATCATTTACCCACACACCACCTACGTCAGACACATACTGGCATACGCAGCGCCAAGGAGGGCCAAAGAGCTGCAAGATTAGAGCCGAAAGATTAAAAAGAGGCATTTAGAGATAAACCAAAAGAGCCTTAAACACAATATACACAAAAACATACACAAGTATAGAGGCAAACTCTATAATATACAACATGGCCACGATAGAGCACTAGCAAGCCGGAGACCAGGAGCTGGAGCCCCGCCCGCGTGGACACTAGCAGGTAAGAACACGCGTGGGGGGGGGGGCGTGGTGCCCTCAGGCGTAGATAGTAGACTGTTGGTAGATTGTGATGTTGGCAGGGTTGTTAAGAGGTCGCCGCCTCTTATAACTTTTCACTCAGATGGATTGAAGGGGGTGGGGGGAGAAGGGGGCCCTAAGACGGGGGAGGGGGGTTTTAAGGGGGATGGGGGTTAAGGGGGGGGGGAAAGGGGGATTTTGCAAAGTTATTTGGGTAGAAGGTGTAATCCGTGGAGCCGTGAGCCGCCCATGCACGCTACAACAGTCGCCTGCAACAGCGCCGTAGTTAAGCTGGATCCACCAGCTTGTGCAAGAGCTTAGTGCATGGGTATTATATCACCAGTCTGTTGTGTAATGTTAGAGAACACGCTAAGTGTGTGTTGTTGCTCTGTTATAGTGACCTCCTAGTTGTGCTTGCGGGGGTTGAGCTCTGGCTCTTTGGTCCCGCCTCTCAACCGTCAATCACCTGGTGTACAGGTTCCTGAGCCTATTGGGCTCTATCATATCTACACTTGAAACTGTGTATGGAGTCAGCCTCCACCACATCACTGCCTAATGCATTCCATTTGTCAACCACTCTGACACTAAAAAAGTTCTTTCTAATATATCTGTGGCTCATTTGGGCACTCAGTTTCCACCTGTGTTCCCTTGTGCGTGTGCCCTTTGTGTTAAATAGCCTGTCTTTATCTACCCTATCAATCCCCTTCAGAATCTTGAATGTGGTGATCATGTCCCCCCTAACTCATCTGTCTCCTACTGACGCGAGGTTTAATTCCTGTAGTCTCTCCTCGTAGCTCATACCCCCTCAGCTCCGGTACTAGTCTGGTGGCAAACCTTTGAACCTTTTCCAGTTTAGTCTTATCCTTGACTAGATATGGACTCCATGCTGGGGCTGCATACTCCAGGATTGGCCTGACATATGTGGTATACAAAGTTCTGAATGATTCTTTACACAAGTTTCTGAATGCCGTTCGTATGTTGGCCAGCCTGGCATATGCCGCTGATGTTATCCGCTTGATATGTGCTGCAGGAGACAGGTCTGGCGTGATATCAACCCCCAAGTCTTTTTCCTTCTCTGACTCCTGAAGAATTTCCTCTCCCAGATGATACCTTGTATCTGGCCTCCTGCTCCCTACACCTATCTTCATTACATTACATTTGGTTGGGTTAAACTCTAACAACCATTTGTTCGACCATTCCTTCAGCTTGTCTAGGTCTTCTTGAAGCCTCAAACAGTCCTCCTCTGTCTCAATCCTTCTCATAATTTTGGCATCGTCCATAAACATTGAGAGAAATGAATCTATACCCTCCGGGAGATCATTTACATATACCAGAAACAAGATAGGACCGAGTACAGAGCCCTGTGGGTCTCCACTGGTGACTTCACGCCAATCGGAGGTCTCACCGCTCACTGTAACTCTCTGCTTCCTATTGCTTAGATACTCCCTTATCCACTGGAGCACCTTACCAGCTACACCTGCCTATCTCTCCAGCTTATGTACCAGCCTCTTATGCGGTACTGTGTCAAAGGCTTTCCGACAATCCAAGAAAATGCAGTCCGCCCAGCCCTCTCTTTCTTGCTTAATCTTTGTTACCTGGTCATAGAATTCTATTAAGCCAGTCAGGCAAGATTTACCCTCCCTGAACCCATGTTGGCGATTTGTCACGAAGTCCCTTCTCTCCAGATGTGTTACCAGGTTTTTTCTCACGATCTTCTCCATCACCTTGCATGGTATACAAGTCAAGGACACTGGCCTGTAGTTCAGTGCCTCTTGTCTGTCGCCCTTTTTGTATATTGGGACCACATTCGCCGTCTTCCATATTTCTGATAGGTCTCCCGTCTCCAGTGACTTACAATACACTATGGAGAGTGGCAAGCAAAGTGCCTCTGCACACTCTTTCAGTTCCCATGGCGCGCATACACACACACACTGTGTGTGTGTGTGTGTGTGTGTGTGTGTGTGTGTGTGTGTGTGTGTGTGTGTGTGTGTGTGTGTGTGTGTGTGTGTGTGTGTGTGTGTGTGTGTGTGTGGGTGAATCTCTCTCCTGCTTTACACTAACATTGCCATTCTCGGCAACATTTACAGTGTATAAACCCACTTCTACACTGTACAAGTTTGCAGCGATCACCCGACACTCGAGGAAGTTTGTGTCATTAATGGTCAAGGGGCTTGAGGGCGTTTTTCTCCTCTGCTGGTAACCGAATTCCCCAAAAACATCTTGAAGTAGAGCACCCGAGGGGGAGCACCGGCTCCTAAAGTAGAGCACCGCTGCCAGGAGCACCGGCACCTAAAGTAGTGCACCGCTGCCAGGAACACGGCCGCCTAAAGTAGAGCACCGCTGCCAGGAACACCGCCGCCTAAAGTAGTGGACCACCGACAGGAGCACAACAGCCAGGAGCACCACCGCCAGGAGCACCGGCGCCTAAAGTAGTACACCACCACCAGGAGCACCGGCGCCTAAAGTAGTACACCACCGCCAGGAGCACCACAGCCAGGAGCACCACAGCCAGGAGCACCACCGCCAGGAGCACCACAGCCAGGAGCACCACCGCCAGGAGCACCACCGCCAGGAGCACCACAGCCAGGAGCACCACCGCCAGGAGCACCACAGCCAGGAGCACCACAGCCAGGAGCACCACAGCCAGGAGCACCCCCACCAGGAGCACCACAGCCAGGAGCACCACAGCCAGGAGCACCACAGCCAGGAGCACCACAGCCAGGAGCACCACAGCCAGGAGCACCCCCACCAGGAGCACCACGTAAGGGACGCGAGCGAGGCACCGTAGTAGAAGAAGCGGTGCCATACGTCTTAGCGAAGCCTTCAATAATTACAGGATGGCACTGTCCGCCTCCGTCACCCCACCTCGTTCATCTCCGGCCTCCACAACTCCCTCACAACAAACTCCATTGACCCGAAACTTGCCTCCTTTGTCAGCGGCTGCTGCGGAGGGGGCAAGAAACCCTTGGTGCAAGCATGCTGGTACTTGCCCTGAGGATGTGTCCTCTCCAAGGAGCAGCCAGGACACAGCGCTGAGGGTGTGTCCTCTCCTCCAAGGAGCAGCCAGGACACAGCTCTGAGGGTGTGTCCTCTCCCCCAAGGAGCAGCCAGGACACAGCCCTGAGGGTGTGTCCTCTCCAAGGAGCAGCCAGGACACAGCCCTGAGGGTGTGTCCTCTCCAAGGAGCAGCCAGGACACAGCGCTGAGGGTGTGTCCTCTCCTCCAAGGAGGAGCCAGGACACAGCCCTGAGGGTGTGTCCTCTCCAAGGAGCAGCCAGGACACAGCGCTGAGGGTGTGTCCTCTCCTCCAAGGAGCAGCCAGAACACAGCCCTGAGGGTGTGTCCTCTCCAAGGAGCAGCCAGGACACAGCCCTGAGGGTGTGTCCTCTCCCCCAAGGAGCAGCCAGGACACAGCTCTGAGGATGTGTCCTCTCCAAGGAGCAGCCAGGACACAGCTCTGAGTATGTGTCCTCTCCAAGGAGCAGCCAGGACACAGCCCTGAGGGTGTGTCCTCTCCTCCAAGGAGCAGCCAGGACACAGCTCTGAGGATGTGTCCTCTCCAAGGAGGAACCATTGGTTATCTTGAGATGATTTCTGGGCTAAGCGTCCCCGAGGCCCGGTCCTCGACCACGCCTCCACCCCCAGGAAGCAGCCCGTAGCAGCTGTCTAACTCCCAGGTACCTATTTACTGCTAGGTGAACAGACTCCCAGGATGAAAAAAACTGCCCATTTGTTTCCGCCTCCGCCGGGGATCAAACCTGGAACCTCAGGACTACGAATCCCGAGCGCTCTCCACTCAGCCGTCAGGCCCCCCTACTAGCTCTATCTAACAATCCAACATTATGATTTAACTCATTTTTAGTGAATGTAGTTTTACCTGAAAACATAAATAATAATAATATTATTATATCTTGAGTCATTGTTTACACTGGAAGAAGACAGTTTAGAGGAGACATGATCACTACCTACAACGTGCCACAGCTCCCACAACGCAGTTATCCGACTTGTCATATTTCAGCGTGGCATTAAGCCCGGTCTGTACTCGGTTAAGCCGGGGCATCCGGCCAGGATGGGGGTGTTTTTATCCGGCCGCCGAGTGCTCGCCTCGGCCCGTGTTTTTGGGTCGGTATAACTCTCTGTATTTTAGTGAGCATCTGGAGCGGGGATATAATGATTGTTATGTGTCTGTCTGTCTGTCTGTCTGTCTGTCTGTCTGTCTGTCTGTCTGTCTGTCTGTCTGTCTGTCTGTCTGTCTGTCTGTCTGTCTGTCTCTCTCTCTCTCTCTCTCTCTCTCTCTCTCTCTCTCTCTCTCTCTCTCTCTCTCTCTCTCTCTCTCTCTCCCTCTCTCTCTCTCTCTCTCTCTCTCTCTCTCTCTCTCTCTCTCCCTCTCTCTCTCTCTCTCTCTCTCTCTCTCTCTCTCTCTCTCTCTCTCTCTCTCTCTCTCTCTCTCTCTCTCTCTCTCTCTCTCTCTCTCTCTCCCTCTCTCTCTCTCTCTCTCTCTCTCTCTCTCTCTCTCTCTCTCTCTCTCTCTCTCTCTCTCTCTCTCTCTCTCTCTCTCTCTCTCTCCCTCTCTCTCTCTCTCTCTCTCTCTCTCTCTCTCTCTCTCTCTCTCTCTCTCTCTCTCTTAGGTGACGTCTGCACTCTGTGTGTGACTGTGTTAGGTGACGTCTGCACTCTGTGTGTGACTGTCTTAGGTGACGTCTGCACTCTGTGTGTGACTGTCTTAGGTGACGTCTGCACTCTGTGTGTGACAGTCTTAGGTGACGTCTGCACTCTGTGTGTGACTGTCTTAGGTGACGTCTGCACTCTGTGTGTGACTGTCTTAGGTGACGTCTGCACTCTGTGTGTGACTGTCTTAGGTGACGTCTGCACTCTGTGTGTGACTGTCTTAGGTGACGTCTGCACTCTGTGTGTGACTGTCTTAGGTGACGTCTGCACTCTGTGTGTGACAGTCTTAGGTGACGTCTGCACTCTGTGTGTGACTGTCTTAGGTGACGTCTGCACTCTGTGTGTGACTGTCTTAGGTGACGTCTGCACTCTGTGTGTGACTGTCTTAGGTGACGTCTGCACTCTGTGTGTGACTGTCTTAGGTGACGTCTGCACTCTGTGTGTGACTGTCTTAGGTGACGTCTGCACTCTGTGTGTGACTGTCTTAGGTGACGTCTGCACTCTGTGTGTGACAGTGTTAGGTGACGTCTGCACTCTGTGTGTGACTGTGTAAGGTGACGTCTGCACTCTGTGTGTGACTGTCTTAGGTGACGTCTGCACTCTGTGTGTGACTGTCTTAGGTGACGTCTGCACTCTGTGTGTGACTGTGTTAGATGCCGCTTGCACTCAGTTACATCCGAGTGTCATTCTGTAAACTGGATTACGGATTGGATTACCAATCAACCGGATATCTGGAATAATTGTCTACGCCAAAATCCCCATTATCACTTAGACTTGATGATATTCTAAAATATAATTAACTTTTAATCCAGCATGCGCTAGGATTTAGCTATGAGCCTTCGTAACTGGATTAGGATTAAGCCCTTTATCCAGCGTAACATGTCCTGTGAAACTAGTATTTCCTCCACGATTGGGCTACATAAACTAGATGTGTCTAACTGCTCCTAAAACTAGAACTCTGCTTTCTAAAACTAGAAATATATATATATATATATATATATATATATATATATATATATATATATATATATATATATGTACTCACCTAATTGTACTCACCTAATTGTGCTTGCGGGGGTTGAGCTCTGGCTCTTTGGTCCCGCCTCTCAACCGTCAATCAACTGGTGTACAGATTCCTGAGCCTATTGGGCTCTATCATATCTACATTTGAAACTGTGAATGGAGTCAGCCTCCACCACATCACTTCCTAATGCATTCCATGTGTGTGTGTGTGTGTGTGTGTGTGTGTGTGTGTGTGTGTGTGTGTGTGTGTGTGTGTGTGTGTGTGTGTGTGTGTGTGATTAAGTTGTTACTTCAAGACGCCAACACACACCTGCCACATATGCACTGGAGCGACATATGTGGCATTATTATAATAATAACTATAACCCATCCACATGTGTCAAGCGACAGTCATATGTGTGGGTTTAAGTGGTGGATAGTTCAGAGGGATTTGGTAGGTTAGAGTCTTAATGGGGGGGGGCGAGGAGAGGTGAGAGAGAGAGGTGAGGGAGAGGTGAGGGAGAGGTGAGAGGTGAGGGAGAGGTGAGGGAGAGAGTATGTCTTCAGATCTTATGGTAAGGGCCGCCTGACAGCTCCAAGTATCCTCCCTACGTCTTGTGTGGTAATGTGCCTCTCTCTCTCTCTCTCTCTCTGTCTCTCTCTCTCTCTCTCTCTCTCTCTCTCTCTCTCTCTCTCTCTCTCTCTCTCTCTCTCTCTCTCTCTCTCTCTCTCTCTCTCTCTCTCTCTCTCTCTCTCTCTCTCTCTCTCTCTCTCTCTCTCTCTCTCTCTCTCTCTCTCTCTCTCTCTCTCTCTGTCTCTCTCTCTCTCTCCCTCTCTCTCTCTCTCTCTCTCTCTCTCTCTCTCTCTCTCTCTCTCTCTCTCTCTCTCTCTCTCTCTCTCTGTCTCTGTCTCTCTCTCTGTCTCTCTCTGTCTCTCTCTGTCTGTCTCTCTCTCTCTCTCTCTCTCTCTCTCTCTCTCTCTCTCTCTCTCTCTCTCTCCCTCTCCCTCCCCCCCCCCACGGGGTCAGGTGCAATAGAGGCAACATTAACCAGCAGTGAAGGAGGAGAGACGCCATTCGAGACTTGAGTTGTTTACTGTGTGCCCAAATGCTTCCACAGGCGCCTTGTGCGTGTTGACGTCCGCTCGTGGGTACAAGCACTTGCACACACGCGCGCGCATGAACATACACAAGCACATACACGCATGAAATACATACAAGTCAACAGTTACGCAAGCACTTACGAACCCGGGGCCAGATTCACGAAGCAGGTTCGTAAGTGCTAGCGTAACTGCTTCGTGAATCTGGCCCCATGTTTGTAAGTGCTTGTGTAACTGCTTCGTGAATCTGGCCCCAGGTTCGTAAGTGCTTGTGTAACTGCTTCGTGAATCTGGCCCCAGGTTCGTAAGTGCTTGTGTAACTGCTTCGTGAATCTGGCCCCTGGTTCGTAAGTGCTTGTGTAACTGCTTCGTGATTCTGGCCCCAGGTTCGTAAGTGCTTGTGTAACTGCTTCGTGAATCTGGCCCCAGGTTCGTAAGTGCTTGTGTAACTGCTTCGTGATTCTGGCCCCAGGTTCGTAAGTGCTTGTGTAACTGCTTCGTGAATCTGGCCCCGGGTTTGTAAGTGCTTGTGTAACTGCTTCGTGAATCTGGCCCCAGGTTCATTCCATCCAAAGTTACAATGGTGCCTTAGTGCTTCTTCTTGCCTGTAGCCCAGGTACCCCAATCATCTCAAGATAACCTCAAGATAACCTCAAGATAACCTCAAGATAACCTCAAGACCCCCCCCCCCTCACATCACGTCTGAGTAAAAAAATGTATAGTAAGAACTAAACTACACAGGTGGCAGTAAGATCACAGCCTTCTAGCTGGGAATAAAAAAATGGGGTCGGGTGCGCTCAACAGATGGCGTTGATATCGTTACAGAATGTCAGAAATTTGAATTTTTTTGTATCCTGTTCTAATACCTATTTTTTTTTAACTTGTATTCATAAATGAGAAGAGTTAATGTGATCTATTCGCCTAATTAACTTGGCTTACTCTCTAATATTTCTAGTTTAATTATTTCTAGCATAACTGACTAGCTTTTTTAGCCCAAACATAATAGTATTATCGTGTTTAACTATGCCTATTCGACAGGCCTTTACATTAAATATAATAGTTGATTTTATCACTGGCATAGGCTTAACTTGTTATCAATATTAAGTGAGCATTTTTGTAACATTAATATTATCTAGTAGTTTGTGCAATTGTAACCAGAGTGTTGTTAACTGATTGGTAAGTTAACTACGAGGGCAGTGGGCTGGGATATGAGGACAGGTAGCTGGGATATGAGGACAGTAAGCTGGGATATGAGGACAGGGAGCTGGGATATGAGGACAGGGAGCTGGGATATGAGGACAGGGGAGTGGGATATGAGGATAGGGGAGTGGGATATGAGGATAGGGGAGTGGGATATGAGGACAGGTAGCTGGGATATGAGGATAGGGAGCTGGGATATGAGGACAAGGAGCTGGGATATGAGGTTAGAGGAGTGGGATATGAGGACAGGTAGCTGGGATATGAGGACAGGTAGCTGGGATATGAGGACAGGGGACTGGGATATGAGGACAGGGAGCTGGGATATGAGGACAGTAAGCTGGGATATGAGGACAGGTAGCTGGGATATGAGGACAGGTAGCTGAGATATGAGAATAATGAGCTGGGATATGAGGACAAGGAGCTGAGATATGAGGACAAGGACCTGGGATATGAGGACAGGTAACTGGGATATGACTACAGAGAGCTGGGATATGAGGACAGGTAGCTTGGATATGAGGACAGTAACCTGGGATATGAGGACAAGGAGCTGAGATATGAGGACAGGGGACTGGGAAATGAGAACAGGGAGCTGGGATATGAGAACAGGGAGCTGGGATATGAGAATAATAAGCTGGGATATGAGAACGGAATGATAGAATGCTGCCTATCCACCTGAACCATTGAGTCATCACAACACTCATCCCGCCAGAAACAAGAACGACCGTCAAACCAACCAATCCCTGTGGCTAGACGTCATTCAGGCCCCAGACCGACACTCCACCATCCAATGACCGAGCCAGCGCTCTCAGAAGACAATATCGGTTCTCCTTTGTTTTTTAAACTGAGAATTATAACTCCCGCGGGCGTGTATAGATCTTGTTCATGTCTGCTAGTTCTTCTTGGGCGTTGGAGACATGACCTCTCGCTCATATATTCTTGTGGGGGCCGCGGCACCGAGGCGTTTTTTGGCGGGACGGAGAGAAAGTCGCGCCAAGTAGCCATCTTGGACCTGCAATGGCTGCCCGAGGCTACGCTCAGGGGAGACATCCGGCGACAATTTTAAGATTTGCGGACGTCTTATGAGTTCTTGCTCCCTTGTTGCTGCTGCTACTGCTGCACCTGATGCTGCAGCTGCAGTTGCTGGCTCTGCAGTCTGCTATTTCCTCTACAACCGACCCCACCGCTCTCATCATCAAGCAGGAGTCCTCGCACCTAAACTCAAACGGTTTCTCAGGATGGAAACAGTGTCCCAGCAGCTCACAAATGGGCTAGTGTACCATTTGAGATTTTTCCGGCAGCCTGAAATACTCGCCGCGTTTCCCGTTAAGGCTTTTCCTGATTATTTGCAGTTTTTGGGCTATAAAACATTGGATTAGCGAACGGTTCTTTTGAGCCAGACACTGTGGGTGCTATGTTGGGTACGGGGGGGGGGGGAGGATAGCGAGTGCGCTGCTTGAAGTGATATCCAGGGCGTTGTTTTGTATTATAGCGAGGAAGTGGTCTCGGGTGATAGCGAGTGAGCTGCTTGAAGTGATATCCAGGGCTTTGTTTTGAATGGTAGCGAGGGTGTGGCCTCGGGTGATAGCGAGTGTGCTGCTTGAAGTGATATCAAGGGCTTTGTTTTGTATGATAGCGAGGGTGTGGCCTCGGATGATAGCGAGTGGGCTGCTTGAAGTGATATCAAGGGTGTTATTTTGTATGATAGCGAGCATGTGGCCTAGGCTGATAGCAATGCTATCGATGCTCTATATGAATACACCTCTGGAAACGCTGTACACCTTTCCATGTATGAAAAAAAACGTGTATGTATCCCGAACAATGAATACATACGTATGTATTTTTGTTTGGGGGGACCGGGCCACATACACTGGGAAATGTACACATAGAAACGTCAGTTAAAGTTTACATACATGTATACACACACACATACACATATACATACACGCATTTCGCGATTTGACAAAGAGTTGACTGAATGCAATTAGTTCGGGAGCGTTGCTAGGTGTAAATTTTTTTTCAGAGTTTAACATTGTTGATTTTGACTCGTTTTCAAAAGCAAATTAGAAGTTTTGAGTTTGCTTAATTTTTGTCAGCCTTTTTGGCTGTTTTTTGTTGTTAGTGTTTTAATCTGGTGGTGATTATATTTGTTGGTTAATTGTAATGTTATCTCGTGGGATGTGTTTGATTAGTCTGTTTGTTTGTGTGTGTGTGTGTCTCTGTCTGTCTCTGTCTGTCTCTGTCTGTCTCTGTCTCTGTCTCTGTCTCTCTCTCTCTCTCTCTCTCTCTCTCTCTCTCTCTCTCTCTCTCTCTCTCTCTCTCTCTCTCTCTCTCTCTCTCTCTCTCTCTCTCTCTCTCTCTTTCTCTCTCTCTCTCTCTCTCTCTCTCTCTCTCTCTCTCTCTCTCTCTCTCTCTCTCTCTCTCTCTCTCTCTCTCTCTCTCTCTCTCTCTCTCTCTCTCTCATTAGTTCGTAATTATTCCCACGGCTTAACGATCTAACGAGTGCCAGCTAATGACACAAACAGCTTCTTAGAGTTGGTAACAAGGGGAGGCTGCAGTTGGTCATAGGTGACCCCTTGTGACCCCACGAGTGACCCCCCCCCCTGTGACCCCAGAGGGGGGGGGGGATCGAACGAGACTATGAACATCTTAAAATCTTGAAGCCGCGATGCCTTGTAGTTCAGGTGAAATATTTACGTGCGAGTTTTTTAAGGTTTTCTGCAAAGGAATTTTGCCATCAAGGAAATGATACGTCGAAAAAAATATATAATGAAAATTCTGAGGTTGGCGGAGTTTAAAATTCTGGAGTTTTTTTTTTTGGGGGAGGGGGTAATAGTGGTACTTGGAGCGCGCGCGCACACACACACACACACACACACGCACACACACACACACACACACACACACACACACACATAAAGAGCCAGAGCTCAACCCCCGCAAGCACAATTAGGTGAGTACACACACACACACACACACACACACACACACACACACACACACACACCTCGTAGCGGACCTCGTAGGGGCCTCGTAGCCTGGTGGATAGCGCGCAGGACTCGTAATTCTGTGGCGCGGGTTTGATACCCGCACGAGGCAGAAACAAATGGGCAAAGTTTCTTTCACCCTAAGTGCCCCTGTTACCTAGCAGTAAATAGGTACCTGGGAGTTAGTCAGCTGTCACGGGCTGCTTCCTCTGGTGTGTGTGTGTGTGGTGTGGGAGAAAAAAAAAAAAAGTAGTTAGTAAACAGTTGATTGACAGTTGAGAAGCGGGACCAAAGAGCCAGAGCTCAACCCCCGCAAGCACAATTAGGTGAGTACACACACAAACATCTTGGGATCTGGTAGCTGAGTGGACAGCGCGCAGGACTCATAATTCTGTAGCCAGGGTTCGATTCCCAGACTAGGCAGAAACAAATTGGGCAGAGTATCTTTCACCCTGATGGCCTTGTTCACCTAGCAGTAAAATAGGTACCTGGGTGTTAGTCAGCTGTCACGGGCTGCTTCCTGGGGGGTGGAGGCCTGGTCGAGGACCGGGCCGCGGGGACACTAAAGCCCCGAAATCATCTCAAGATAACCACAAGATAACCTCAAGATAACCTCAAAGTAACCTCAAGATGACCACATGATAACCTCAAGATAAACCATAAGATAACAACAAGATAACCTCAAGATAACTTCAAGATAACCAGAAGATAACCTCAAAGTAACCTCAAGATGACCACAAGATAACCTCAAGATAGCCATAAGATAACCTCAAGATAGCCACAAGATAACCTCAAGATAACCACAAGATAACCACAAGATAACCTCAAGATAACCTCAAGATAACTTCAAGATAAGCACAAGATAACCTCAAGATAACCACAATATAACCTGAAGATAACCACAAGATAACCTCAAGATAACCTCAAGATAACCTCAAGATATCCACAAGATAACCTCAAGATAACCTCAAGATAACCCCAAGATAACCCCAAGATAACCTCAAGATAACTTCAAGATAACCACAAGATAACCTCAAGATAACCTCAAGATAACCTCAAGATAACTTCAAGATAAGCACAAGATAACCTCAAGATAAGCACAAGATAACCTCAAGATAACCACAAGATAACCTCAAGATAACAACAATATAACCTCAAGATAACCTCAAGATAACCTCAAGATAACCTCAAGATAACCACAATATAACCTGAAGATATCCACAAGATAACCTCAAGATAACCTCAAGATAACCCCAAGATAACCTCAAGATAACCAGACGCCGGAGCAAGGGAGGACAGAGCAGTGTAGCTGGGATCAATGAGTGTCTGGGGGAGGATATCACGTCTTGTCAACCCTAGATAACCAGACGCAGAAAACGGGAGTCAAGAGAGACAAAAATGCTCACCACAGAAAATGGGAGGATGTGGTTGGATTTCCCATTTTCTTTCGCGATATTAAGTTGAAAATATATGATTGAAGGTTGTTGATTGGGTCCCCTTTCCCAATCCTCTCCCCCTTTCCCTTACCCAATCCTCTCCCCCTTTCCCTCCCCCTTCCCCAATCCTCTCCCCCTTTCCCTTACCCAATCCTCTCCCCCTTTCCCTCCCCCTTCCCCAATCCTCTCCCCCTTTCCCTTACCCAATCCTCTCCCCCTTCCCCAATCCTCTCCCCCTTTCCCTTACCCAATCCTCTCCCCTTTCCCCAATCCTCTCCCCCTTTCCCTTACCCAATCCTCTCCCCCTTTCCCTCCCCCTTCCCCAATCCTCTCCCCCTTTCCCTTACCCAATCCTCTCCCCTTTCCCCAATCCTCTCCCCCTTTCCCTTACCCAATCCTCTCCCCCTTCCCCAATCCTCTTTCCCCTCCCCAATCCTCTCCCCCAATCCCCTCCTCTCAAGTCCACCGCCCTGTTTGCCGCGGCCGCTAAATTAGAGTGTCGGCAAGCACCCGCCTGCGGCTGCCGCAAGTATAACCGCAGCCCGCGCCTCTTCCGCCACGTGGAAGCAAGTCGACGAAGAACTCTGTAGGGTAAGGCAGGTCCTAGTCAACAACGGCTTCTCCAATGGTTTCGTCGAAGACATCATAAGAAGGAAAGTGAAACGCCATGCAACCTCTGAAGAGACAACTAACACAACACCTATACCCCCTATTAGACTATTTTACAGGAACTTCTTTTCCACAGCTCATAAAACGGAGGAAAGGGTCCTGAAAGATATTGTTAGTAGAAACGTTATCCCTACAGACAAAAAGCAGAAGATACAACTGACGATTTACTATAAAGCCAAGAAAACTGCCAATCTACTCATGAGAAACTCTCTAGACACAAAGCAGAACGCTTTAAAAGAGACCAACGTCGTCTATGCCTTCAAATGCCCTCTTGGGGACTGTAAGCCTCAAAGAATTCAGTATATAGGCAAGACAACAACATCTCTTTCCTGGCGATTAACGATGCATAAGCAACAGGGCTCCATTAAGGAACATATAATCTCTTCCCACAACCAGGCCATCACCAGAGAAGTCTTAACAAAAAACACGATAGATACAGCGATAGCAGACGGCTTGATATCTGCGAGGCACTACACATTAAGAAGTCAACACCAGCAATCAACAGCCAATTAATGCACAACTATATTCTACCCACTTCAAGACTTTGCTCCAATATAGAAGCATCAAGAAATATGGGCCAATAG
The DNA here is from genome assembly GCF_040958095.1 of Procambarus clarkii. Taxonomy (NCBI): domain Eukaryota; kingdom Metazoa; phylum Arthropoda; class Malacostraca; order Decapoda; family Cambaridae; genus Procambarus; species Procambarus clarkii. Next base: position 10,457,273 of record NC_091161.1, on the reverse strand, counting down.
GCCCTTTACAGTTACTTCCATTCTTCCCTTTAACTTACAAAATATTATACCCATTGTTTCGTGTTCTGTCTTGTGTTGAAAGTTTGTTTTCACCTCATCCAAAACTGTTGTAACATATCACCTCACCCAAATGCAGGTATATAAAATGAAAGCTGTTTAAACTCTGTTTAGTGTTTGCAGGTTATAGTTGTGTGTGTGTAAACTAAAGTCTTTGAAAATGTAATAAGTTTTACGAAACGCGTTCAAGTGTCGCGTCAGACTAGAAATAAAAATGAATTTTGGAGAACTGATTTTTCAATTATCATCAACAGTGAAAAGAAATATAAGAAATATTGAGAAAATTCGTGTCAGAATTATTAATCTTACTTTTTCGGACATATTTAATATCTCTCTCTCTCTCTCTCTCTCTCTCTCTCTCTCTCTCTCTCTCTCTCTCTCTCTCTCTCTCTCTCTCTCTCTCTCTCTCTCTCTCTCTCTCTCTCTCTCAATATATATATATGTCGTACCTAGTAGCCAGAACGCACTTCTCGGCCTACTATGCAAGGCCCGATGTGCCTAATAAGCCAAGTTTTCCTGAAATAATATATTTTCTCAAATTTTTTTCTTATGAAATGATAAACCTACCCATTTCATTATGTATGAGGTCAATTTTGTTTTATTGGAGTTAAAATTAACATAGATATATGACCGAACCTAACGAACCCTACCTAACCTAACCTAACCAATCTTTATAGGTTAGGTTAGGTTAGGTAGCCGAAAAAGTTAGGTTAGGTTAGGTTAGGTAGGTTAGGTAGTCGAAAAACAATTAATTCATGAAAACTTGGCTTATTAGGCAAATCGAGCCTTGCATAGTAGGCTGAGAAGTGCGTTCTGGCTTCTAGGTACGATATATATATATATATATATATATATATATATATATATATATATATATATATTCTCGTCTGTCTCCCCTCCCCCCCCACATGGACGAGGAGAGACACAATCTCACTTCGTGTCGCAGTGGGCTACACAACACTCAACCATGTAGGAGACTGAACTCACATACCCGCAGTTAACAACCCTTTTCCCCCCAATTAATAGGCACAAGGACAATCTTATTTAGATAGTGGGAAGAGGAGGAGGAGGAGGATAAAGAGGAAGAGGAGGAAGAGGGAAGAAGAGGAGGGGAAGACAGAGACAGACAGACAAGGCGACTAATAACAAAGCGTCAACCATCTTGACTTGGGGAAATTCCTGCGTCTTGATTTGTCAATGGCCAGCGAGAATAACAGTGCTGGTGACCAATGGCGTGACCGGAGCCACATGCAACCTGCACGTCCTGCCACCTCATTGGTCGAGGCGCCTCAAGCATAGAGAAGTACATTGCCATTTGGAGTGACTATATATATTTGTTATATATGTATTTTTCGGGGGTTCGAAGCTGTTGATTGAAGCAAGGATAATTACTGTACTGGAACGCTTGCTTGCTTTTGCTTGTGCCTTTGTTTTGCTTCAATGTGACGCTGGCGGAGACTTGTACAGGACGGTAGAGCGACGGTCTCGCGTCATGCAGGTCTGGGATCAATCCCCTAGTCCACACAAGTGGTTGGGCACCATTCCTTCCCCCCCCCCATCCCAAATCCTGACACCTGTGCTATATAGTCGTGGTGGCTTGGCGCTTTACCCTTAAAAAGTACAAATCTGAACTATTCAGTTGAACAACCCGGAATTTTTTTTTTCCTTGTGTTCCTTTGAATAACTAAATAAACCTAACGTTCTTAGGCCTATTACACGCTATATTAGGCCTAATATAGTACATATGTGGACTATATTAGGCCTAATATAGTACATATGTGGACTATATTAGGCCTAATATAGTACATATGTGGACTATATTAGGCCTGATATAGTACATATGTGGACTATATTAGGCCTAATATAGTACATATGTAGACTATATTAGGCCTAATATAGTACATATGTGGACTATATTAGGCCTAATATAGTACATATGTGGACTATATTAGGCCTAATATAGTACATATGTGGACTATATTAGGCCTAATATAGTACATATGTGGACTATATTAGGCCTAATATAGTACATATGTGGACTATATTAGGCCTAATATAGTACATATGTGGACTATATTAGGCCTAATATAGTACATATGTGGACTATATTAGGCCTAATATAGTACATATGTGGACTATATTAGGCCTAATATAGTACATATGTGGACTATATTAGGCCTAATATAGTACATATGTGGACTATATTAGGCCTAATATAGTACATATGTAGACTATATTAGGCCTAATATAGTACATATGTAGACTATATTTGGCCTAATATAGTACATATGTGGACTATATTAGGCCTAATATAGTACATATGTAGACTATATTTGGCCTAATATAGTACATATGTGGACTATATTAGGCCTAATATAGTACATATGTAGACTATATTAGGCCTAGGAATATTTAAAAATTGTATTTTAGCTTCATTTATATTAAAAGAATTCCTTACTATAGTCAGTATACTACTATCTAAAGGCTTAGTACGTACGAATTACGACTGTTGACGATAGTCACAATAGGTACTGTCTAAACTGGAGGATGAGGTGGTATATATCCCCCATATCCTATACCCTTCCCCCTATATCCCCCATATCCTATACCCTTCCCCCTATATCCCCCATATCCTATACCCTTCCCCCTATATCCCCCATATCCTATACCCTTCCCCCTATATCCCCCATATCCTATACCCTTCCCCCTATATCCCCCATATCCTATACCCTTCCCCCTATATCCCCCATATCCTATACCCTTCCCCCTATACCCCCCCCCCCCCCCTCCATTAGACACATATCTTGAGATGATTTCGGGGCTTTTTACTGTCCCCGCGGCCCGGTCCTCCACCAGGCCTCCACCCCCCAGGAAGCAGCCCGTGACAGCTGACTAACACCCAGGTACCTATTTTACTGCTAGGTAACAGGGCCAACTATGGGAATATCTCTGCCAGTAACTCATTATTATGAGTATTTATGAGGAGAATTATCAGCAGGAGTGTGAGGAGAGGCGTCCTGAGTGGCCATTATGAGTGAATTATGCACTCAGAAGCACTCAGGAATACATTGTAATCGCGCTGGATACGGAAGCTCGCGATCGGCTCGAGGTCCTTAGAGTCGCTTAAGTCCTGGTCGCGTTGTATCGCGAGACGGGACTTGTAAGGGTAAAAGTAACTCTCATTCTTCACTCTCAAAAGTAACTCTCATTCCTCACTCTCAAAAGTAACTCTCATTCCTCACTCTCAAAAGTAACTCTCATTCCTCACTCTCAAAAGTAACTCTCATTCCTCACTCTCAAAAGTAACTCTCATTCTTCACTCTCAAAAGTAACTCTCATTCCTCACTCTCAAAAGTAACTCTCATTCTTCACTCTCAAAAGTAACTCTCATTCCTCACTCTGAAAAGTAACTCTCATTCCTCACTCTCAAAAGTAACTCTCATTCCTCACTCTCAAAAGTAACTCTCATTCCTCACTCTCAAAAGTAACTCTCATTCCTCACTCTCAAAAGTAACTCTCATTCCTCACTCTCAAAAGTAACTCTCATTCCTCACTCTCAAAAGTAACTCTCATTCCTCACTCTCAAAAGTAACTCTCATTCCTCACTCTCAAAAGTAACTCTCATTCCTCACTCTCAAAAGTAACTCTCATTCCTCACTCTCAAAAGTAACTCTCATTCCTCACTCTCAAAAGTAACTCTCATTCCTCACTCTCAAAAGTAACTCTCATTCCTCACTCTCAAAAGTAACTCTCATTCCTCACTCTCAAAAGTAACTCTCATTCCTCACTCTCAAAAGTAACTCTCATTCTTGGCCAGAACCAATTTACAAGTGCCTATTCTCGCTCAGAGCCAATTTACAAGTGCCTATTCTCGCTCAGAGCCAATTTACAAGTGCCTATTCTCGCTCAGAACCAATTTACAAGTGCCTATTCTCGCTCAGAACCAATTTACAAGTGCCTCTTCTTGCTCAGAGCCAATTTACAAGTGCCTATTCTTGCTCAGAGCCAATTTACAAGTGCCTCTTCTTGCTCAGAGCCAATTTACAAGTGCCTATTCTCGCTCAGAACCAATTAGAAGCAACCTACCCTCTCCTAAAGCCTGGTTTCACCTTAATCAGAACCAATTAGAACTGGTCTATTTCCCACTCTGAGAACCAATTAAAATTAGCCTATATCCCACCCATGAACCAATTATTTCTCGTCAATCCTCCCAGAGAACCAATTAGAAACAGTCTGATCTCGAATCAGGAAACTGTGTCCCCCGCGTTCTGGGCTCTCATTGGCTCTTGGTTCATCGGTTCAGAGACTGATACTTGAGTGTCAAGTCGTGGTTGACTGGTTGATAGGTTGGCTGGTTGGCTGATTGGCTGTTAGGTAAGTTAGCTGGTTGGCTGGTTGGCTGATTGGCTGTTAGGTAAGTTAGCTGGTTGGCTGGTTGACTGGTTGGTAGGTTGGTAGGTTGGCTGGTTGGGTGATTGGCTGTTAGGTAGAGTTGCTGGTTGGCTGATTGACTGGTAGGTAGGTCTTCTGGTTGGCCGGTAGGTAGGTTGGCTGGTTGACTGGTTGACTGGTAGGTAGGGTTGCTGGTTGACTGGTAGGTAGGGTTGCTGATTGACTGGTAGGTAGGTCTTCTGGTTGGCAGGTAGGTAGGTTGGCTGGTTGACTGGTTGACTGGTAGGTAGGGTTGCTGGTTGACTGGTAGGTAGGTCTTCTGGTTGGCCGGTAGGTAGGTTGGCTGGTTGACTGGTTGACTGGTAGGTAGGGTTGCTGGTTGACTGGTAGGTAGGTCTTCTGGTAGGCTGGTTGGCTGGTAGGTAGGTTTGGTGGTACAGGCTAACTATACAGCAGTACAGGCTAACTATACAGCACTACAGGCTAACTATACAGCAGTACAGGCTAACTATACAGCAGTACAGGCTAACTATACAGCAGTATAGGCTAACTATACAGCACTACAGGCTAACTATACAGCAGTACAGGCTAACTATACAGCAGTACAGACTAACTATACAGCAGTACAGGCTAACTATACAGCAGTACAGGCTAACTATACAGCACTACAGGCTAACTATACAGCAGTACAGGCTAACTATACAGCAGTACAGACTAACTATACAGCAGTACAGGCTAACTATACAGCAGTATAGGCTAACTATACAGCAGTACAGGCTAACTATACAGCAGTACAGGCTAACTATACAGCAGTACAGGCTAACTATACAGCAGTATAGGCTAACTATACAGCAGTACAGGCTAACTATACAGCAGTACAGGCTAACTATACAGCAGTATAGGCTAACTATACAGCAGTACAGGCTAACTATACAGCAGTACAGGCTAACTATACAGCAGTACAGGCTAACTATACAGTAGTACAGGCTAACTATACAGCAGTATAGGCTAACTATACAGCAGTACAGGCTAACTATACAGCAGTATAGGCTAACTATACAGTAGTACAGGCTAACTATACAGCAGTATAGGCTAACTATACAGCAGTACAGGCTAACTATACAGTAGTACAGGCTAACTATACAGCAGTACAGGCTAACTATACAGTAGTATAGGCTAACTATACAGCAGTATAGGCTAACTATACAGTAGTACAGGCTAACTATACAGCAGTATAGGCTAACTATACAGCAGTATAGGCTAACTATACAGTAGTACAGGCTAACTATACAGCAGTATAGGCTAACTATACAGCAGTATAGGCTAACTATACAGCAGTACAGGCTAACTATACAGCAGTATAGGCTAACTATACAGCACTACAGGCTAACTATACAGCAGTACAGGCTAACTATACAGCAGTACAGACTAACTATACAGCAGTACAGGCTAACTATACAGCAGTACAGGCTAACTATACAGCACTACAGGCTAACTATACAGCAGTACAGGCTAACTATACAGCAGTACAGACTAACTATACAGCAGTACAGGCTAACTATACAGCAGTATAGGCTAACTATACAGCAGTACAGGCTAACTATACAGCAGTACAGGCTAACTATACAGCAGTACAGGCTAACTATACAGCAGTATAGGCTAACTATACAGCAGTACAGGCTAACTATACAGCAGTACAGGCTAACTATACAGCAGTATAGGCTAACTATACAGCAGTACAGGCTAACTATACAGCAGTACAGGCTAACTATACAGCAGTACAGGCTAACTATACAGTAGTACAGGCTAACTATACAGCAGTATAGGCTAACTATACAGCAGTACAGGCTAACTATACAGCAGTATAGGCTAACTATACAGTAGTACAGGCTAACTATACAGCAGTATAGGCTAACTATACAGCAGTACAGGCTAACTATACAGTAGTACAGGCTAACTATACAGCAGTACAGGCTAACTATACAGTAGTATAGGCTAACTATACAGCAGTATAGGCTAACTATACAGTAGTACAGGCTAACTATACAGCAGTATAGGCTAACTATACAGCAGTATAGGCTAACTATACAGTAGTACAGGCTAACTATACAGCAGTATAGGCTAACTATACAGCAGTATAGGCTAACTATACAGCAGTACAGGCTAACTATACAGCAGTATAGGCTAACTATACAGCACTACAGGCTAACTATACAGCACTACAGGCTAACTATACAGCAGTACAGGCTAACTATGCAGCAGTACAGGCTAACTATGCAGCAGTATAGGCTAACTATACAGCAGTACAGGCTAACTATACAGTAGTACAGGCTAACTATACAGCACTACAGGCTAACTATACAGCAGTACAGGCTAACTATACAGCAGTACAGGCTAACTATACAGCAGTACAGGCTAACTATACAGCAGTATAGGCTAACTATACAGCAGTATAGGCTAACTATACAGCAGTACAGGCTAACTATACAGCACTACAGGCTAACTATACAGCAGTACAGGCTAACTATGCAGCAGTACAGGCTAACTATGCAGCAGTATAGGCTAACTATACAGCAGTACAGGCTAACTATACAGCACTACAGGCTAACTATACAGCACTACAGGCTAACTATACAGCAGTATAGGCTAACTATACAGCAGTACAGGCTAACTATACAGCAGTATAGGCTAACTATACAGCAGTACAGGCTAACTATACAGCAGTACAGGCTAACTATACAGCAGTACAGGCTAACTATACAGCAGTACAGGCTAACTATACAACAGTACAGGCTAACTATACAGCAGTACAGGCTAACTATACAGCAGTATAGGCTAACTATACAGCAGTACAGGCTAACTATACAGCAGTACAGGCTAACTATACAGCAGTACAGGCTAACTATACAGTAGTACAGGCTAACTATACAGCAGTACAGGCTAACTATACAGCAGTACAGGCTAACTATACAGTAGTACAGGCTAACTATACAGCAGTACAGGCTAACTATACAGCAGTATAGGCTAACTATACAGCAGTATAGGCTAACTATACAGCAGTACAGGCTAACTATACAGCAGTACAGGCTAACTATACAGCAGTACAGGCTAACTATACAGCAGTACAGGCTAACTATGCAGCAGTACAGGCTAACTATACAGCAGTACAGGCTAACTATACAGCAGTACAGGCTAACTATACAGCAGTACAGGCTAACTATACAGCAGTACAGGCTAACTATACAGCAGTACAGGCTAACTATACAGCAGTACAGGCTAACTATACAGCAGTACAGGCTAACTATACAGCAGTACAGGCTAACTATACAGCAGTACAGGCTAACTATACAGCAGTACAGGCTAACTATACAGCAGTACAGGCTAACTATACAGCAGTACAGCCAAACAGGCAAAAAATATAATTTTATATATATCATAAAAATCAAGTTATCATATAAGAGACTATATAAACAGTCTGCAGGCTTGACCAGTCTCTAGAGCAGCTTGCTGATCAATCACACTGTGATGAACACCTGGAACTGTCCACTGGCTTCCAGCAACAGTCGTGTCGATCAATAGATCACCGGGAAAAGCCTAGCTTTCCCGGTAACATTAAACAGCATTAACTGTTTAATATATGTTTACAGTTATTAAACAGTTAATGAGCTCGGAAGCACCAGGAGGCTGTTTATAACAATAACAACAGTTGATTGGCAAGTTTTCCTGCTTGTAAACTGTTTAATAAATGTAACCAAAGCCGTCAAAGATTGAGGAAAGATGTACACGTTCGTAAGTGCTTGCGTAACTACTTCGTGAATCTGGCCCCAGGTTCGTAAGTGCCTGCGTAACTGCTTCGTGAATCTAGCCCCAGGTTCGTAAGTGCTTGCGTAACTGCTTCGTGAAACTGGCCCCAGGATCGTAAGTGCTTCCGTAACTGCTTCGTGAATCTGGCCCCAGGTTCGTAAGTGCTTGCGTAACTGCTTCGTGAATCTGGCCCCCGGTTCGTAAGTGCTTGCGTAACTGCTTCGTGAATCAGACCCCAGGATCGTAAGTGCCTGCGTAACTGTTTCGTGAATCTGGCCCCAGGTTCGTAAGTGCTTGCGTAACTGCTTCGTGAATCTGGCCCAAGGTTCGTAAGTACTTGCGTAACCGCTTTGTGAATCTAGCCCCAGGTTCGTAAGTGCTTGCGTAACTGCTTCGTGAATCTGGCCCCAGGTTCGTAAGTGCTTGCGTAACTGCTTCGTGAAACTGGCCCCAGGATCGTAAGTGCTTGCGTAACTGCTTCGTGAATCTGGCCCCAGGTTCGTAAGTGCTTGCGTAACTGCTTCGTGAATCTGGCCCCTAGGTTCGTAAGTGCTTGCGTAACTGCTTCGTGAGTCTGGCCCCCAAGGTTCGTAAGTGCTTGCGTAACTGCTTCGTGAATCAGGCCCAGGTCAAAATTGCTAATCTCTCTACCAATCATATTGACCAGAGAGGCGGGATTCGAACAGGCGTGAGGAGATATTATTGATGTCGGCGCCTCGTGTGTGTTGACGCCGTCGGGAGGGTCATCAATAATGTTTTGGCTGAGTGGAGCGCAGTTTCTACACGGCATATGGAGGCCACGGGGTCGATGCCTGGAACGAAGGGGGTTTTCCTCCAGGGTGGAGGATGTCAGGGGCGGAGAGAGGGAGAGGGAGAGAGGGAGAGAGAGAGAGAGAGAGATAGAGAGAAAGAGAGAGAGAGAGAGAGAAAGAGAGAGAGAGAGAGAGAGACAGAGAGAGAGAGAGAGAGACAGAGAGAGAGAGACAGAGAGAGAGAGAGACAGAGAGAGAGAGACAGAGAGAGAGAGAGAGAGAGAGAGAGAGAGAGACAGAGAGAGAGACAGAGAGAGAGAGAGAGACAGAGAGAGAGACAGAGAGAGAGAGAGAGAAAGAGACAGAGAGAGAGAGAGACAGAGAGAGAGAGACAGAGAGAGAGAGAGAGAGAGAGAGAGAGACAGAGAGAGAGACAGAGAGAGAGAGAGAGACAGAGAGAGAGACAGAGAGAGAGAGAGAGAAAGAGAGACAGACATACAGATTAACATTGTATTAACCAGCATTAACAAAAGCAGGGGTCCAAGAGCTAAAACACGCTCCAGCAATCACAAATAGGTGATTACACCCACTTTACTGTTGGCTATAAAGTGTTAAGTAATTCGTTAAGTATTCCATATTAAAGTGCAATAAAGTGACTCTGTTTCACCACTGTTTACAAAACATTACGAAGTTATCTCTTGAATGTTGTCATTCCTGAAGCTTAAATTTGCCGGAGTTTGACACGTAATTATTGTTTGTTAATGACCTTATCTGAGCTTGGATATGGCAGGGTACTCACCTAATTGTCCTCATCTAATTGTGCATGCGGGGGTTGAGTTCTGGCTCTTTGGTCCCGCCTCTCAACTGTCAATCAACTGGTGTGCTGTGTACAGGCAGATTCCATACACAGTTTCAAGTGTAGATATGATAGAGCCCAATAGGCTCAGGAACCTGTACACCAGTTGATTGACGGTTGAGAGGCGAGACCAAAGAGCCAGAGCTCACCCCTTGCATGCATAATTAGGTGAGGACAATTAGGAGCTTGAGACACAGATAAGTCATTTGAAATGCTAATAAGTTTTCTCTTATCATAAGAGCAGCGGAACATGGAATGAACTTAAAGGAGCAGATTGTGGAAGCAAAGTCAACTCATAATTTAAAAAGTAGATACGATTGGGCAATAGACAAGAGTCATTGCATAACTGGAGGGTAGAAAGGGCAGCAAATAACAAAGGATCTGAAGAACCTTATTGGTAGAAAGAGAGCTTGGTACAAAAGGTAGAAAGAGAGCTTGGTACAAAAGGTAGAAAGAGAGCTTGGTACAAAAGGTAGAAAGAGAGCTTGGTACAAAAGGTAGAAAGAGAGCTTGGTACAAAAGGTAGAAAGAGAGCTTGGTACAAAAGGTAGAAAGAGAGCTTGGTACAAAAGGTAGAAAGAGAGCTTGGTACAAAAGGTAGAAAGAGAGCTTGGTACAAAAGGTAGAAAGAGAGCTTGGCACAAAAGGTAGAAAGAGAGCTTGGCACAAAAGGTAGAAAGAGAGCTTGGCACAAAAGGTAGAAAGTGTGGGAAATTTTTACCCACCATATCTAATAATCATCTAAGAAATGTATCATTTCTATATCATATCAAAATCATATCAAAATCATATCTAAATCGTATCAAAATCATATTAGAATCATGAAAGATTCATTATATAGCTTGATCCTGGATGACAATGGCACCATGAACACGTACGCAACAGGGGCCCTTTTGATGCCTACGTGACTTTGTACATGATCTCTCAAGGATCCAGAATCTTCTAGAAGGATTTGTTAATTAAAAAACTATTGGAACATTGATTCAACATCCGGTAGGATAATATCGAATCCTTAATAAGAATCAGTGGTACTTTCAAATACTACTTATAATCTTTAAATCTTATATCTAATTATATAATAATCACATCTTATTTCAATCATAAGTCTAGACTGTAAAAATAATCAATCAATATTCATAGAAGGCTACCGTGCACAGAGAGCATGGCAGGGCGATGGGGGGGAGAGAAGCGCCCACCAACAAGCCCAGAGGCACTCCGCGTTTGTTTACAATTGAGTGAACAAGTGACTGATCCTTAGCGAACATTACCAGCTCAAGGACACCTTATTTAACATTTTTATCGCCAGTGAATACTCTCTAGAACTGGGGGAGTACCTGGACAATATCTACAAGGAAAATCCTAGAACATTTACATAAAAATAAGTGTAGTGGAGATCACAGTGACGCGGTTTCCACCACCTTCATTCCTATTCTTTATCAAATATCATTCTTCTGCAACGCAGTTAAAGAAAAATCCAAGTAGCAACGCTACCAGATCATCATACAGCAACGCTGTAGCAAAATATCGTGCCTAAACTCAACAAGAGAGAGTTAATCAGTCTGGCAAACTTGTCAGACAGGCACCCCGACTGGCAGAGAAGTATATTGAAGGTTATTTGGTATATGATTGGCCAATTGTATGCTTGTGTAGCTTTAATATCCTATAAATCTGTCTGTTGGTTAAAAAGCGAGGCTAAGCCTCACATTTCAGTAAGTTTATTAAAATTGTAGTGTAGCTGTGAATCTTATCCAAACACTGAACCTCATGAGTGTCCATTCTGTCAGAAAAGAATTCAGCCTCAATAAGTAAAAACCTCACAAGTGTCCATAGCGTTGGAAGAGATTCACTCAAGCTAACTGTATCATATAAATTGAATATGTCTGCATATATACTTGAATATATAAATTAAGTTATCAATAGCTTGCTTAGTTAATTTTTAAGTTATCATATAAGTTCATTTAATTGAATATAATTTCTAGTACTTGACAGTATTTAGACTACATTTAAGGTCATTTATTATACTTTTACAATTTAATTTGTTGTTTATAGTATAAGTACATATTGGCTGTTAAGTTATGGTACTAGGTTAGACTATGTATGTTTAAATCCCTGATTTAAACAGAGCCAGTGTTCAGTCATACAACTGAATTTATCAAATCTTATCCTTGTATAAAATACAAGCTGATGTGAGATCCCTGTCTACAGGTGGATTGGAACTTCTATCAACTAAGTCATTCACCCCACCTGTCCCTTACAGCCCACAGTTTGTCATTAGGAAAAGAGGATCTAGGATTTACAACCCTAGCTAGAGATTTTAGTTGAATTAATTTGCAGACAGTAAATTTTTAATTTAGTTCAGTACAAGTCCCTGGTAGTCTCCTCTTATATCAATCCCAGCAGGTTTTTCCCACATTAATGGTCCTTCGAACCGGATAATAATGGTCCTTTATACCTAGATATTTATGATCATTCGTTTACCGAATATTTCAATGCCAAATACATAAGAAACTTCTTGATTTTGCATTGGAATAATTCTTACATATTCTAGCCTAACCTAGCTATCAGCCAATATTTATCATAGCTATATATCTAAGTAAACATATAGTTTGCAGTGGCTTAAGCCACCATATCCATTAACTAGTAAGCATTCATAACAAACTGATATTGTTTTGTGTTAAGAAACCACAGTACTTAAGTATATCAGTGTCAAAGACACAACTGCATCTTAATCATAAATATCAATTATCTACCTCCTTGTGGTAACATTACATATATATTTAAGTGTATTATCTAGCATTATCTCTAATCTACTGATTTTCAGAGCTGCTCATTACATAATATTCTTTAAAAAAGTGTTATCATCACTGTAAGAGCATATCATTACAATCTAACCATAATCAACTGTACAAACCCTATAACAGGTAAAACCAGTAGACATTCTACTGTATTTTATCTAACAATTATTATGGTAACAGATTTTGTAATAACTTTGCAAAAATAGTGCCATTTACTATTTTTAAAAAATTATTACAGGATTTACCAACTTGGTGCATTCGTGCATTCGGGTCACAAATCAAATTATTACAGTACTTTTGATAATGAACACCTGCTACAACCAGATTCCAGGGAGGAAATGAAGGACGATCTTTGGAATCATTACCTAAGTAGACAGGAAAGCTCATTTATCAAAATACATTAACATCATACATATTTATCAGAAAAAAGAGAAAAATCTCGGAATCTCCAAAACTCGGAAAAGGTCAAAATGGCTGACAGTGTTCCACCAGCAGCTGAAACAGGAAATAGGAGGACACTTAATGGTCTGCAAAATCACCTAACTCAACTGATTGACAAATGTCAAAAGTTGGCTAGGCAACCATCTCCTGATTTAATAATTCTGAATACCAGAGTAAAAGCAGCTGTGGATAAGTATGAACAAATCAAACGCCATGCAGAGATTTATCTAACAGAAATGGCTAATGCAGATTTAACCCGAAAGGAACTTCATGAAATTGTCGTTGAAATGACAATGTATGAAGATAAAATCCAAGATCAACTTGATCCTTTAATCAAACAAATATCTCAAGCAGGAACCCAATCCAATGTGAGCTCATCCACTCAACAGAGCAATGCAACTATAACACATATAGCCGCAGAGCTCCCAAAGGTACAATTACCATATTTTGAGGGCAAGGATGAAGACGATTGGGATACCTTCTGGAGACACTTTGATTCTATAATAAACTCCAAGCCCTCTCTCAAAAAGGCGACAAAGTTTCAATATTTGCAAGGCCAGTTACGGGGAGAGGCAAGGCAGGTCATTGCTAATTTGTCATTAACGGATGATGATTACGACCATGCCTTACAGTTGTTACAAGATAACTACAGTGATAAGGAGACTGCAATTGCACGTCTCTCATACAAATTATTGGATTTACCCTCTCCAAATAAAAGTTATGAGTCACTACAATCATTTCGATTGTCTATAGAATCAATCATCAAAGCCCTCAGTACAAAAGTACCTGTAGGTGATGCAGAGTGGCTTATAAAGTTAATCATTCAAAGGAAACTTCCAAATGAGGTCATAGACAGCCTATGCACTCATTATAACACCAACATCTTATCACAAAGCCAAATCATTGATGGACTTCGAGCTTACGTACAAAGATTACGAAGCCGAGGAAAACTTAGATCTCAAGAAAAAATCCCCAAAGATGAATCCACGGACAAATACAAAAATGTCCAAAATGGCAGTCAAAAATCAAGGCAACAAAACTCCTCTTCTGCAAAGTGGAAACAGAATAATATTGGCTCTTATGCTATATCCCCCACAGTTAACAGAACTGTAGGAAACCAAGCTCCTAAGACAGATAAGACAAAAGGAGCTACAAGTGCCCCAAAATGTTTATTCTGTCAAGAAGCACATACCATTTATCAATGCACAGTTTATGTAGGCCGTGCCAGTCGAATCGATCGACTGAAATCTCTGAACAGGTGCATCCGTTGTCTACGGAAGCACGATACTAGTGAGTGTATCACTCAATTGCAGAACTGCCAATATTGTCATAAAAGTGTACATCACACAGCACTCTGTGGTGATATTAACACTCAATCCAGATCACAGACTTCCAATAATCAACCTGCATCTCAGGCAAAGCCCAAAGATGATAATACCACAACAGCCGTACAATTCTGTACAGTAATGAGCAATGTCAACGACTTGGATACAGAAATTGTTACAGCAGCCATATTGCCTACTGCACAGCTAGAACTATGCAATCAAGGAATTTGTATTCCAACTAGAGGCTTTTTTGATCAAGGGTCACAGAAAACCTTTATCAGTAAAAAGATGGCAGAAGATTTACAACTTAAATCTTCAAAGCAAGTATCTACATCCATATCAGGGTTTTTTACTAATTCTGGTCGTAGAACCTTTCCAGTAGTAAAACTCAATGTCTGTCTAGGTACATCCCAAAGGACAGTAGAAGCCATAGTAGTTGATAAAATTCCTACTGAAATGGAAGTGACTGGTCTGACAGCAACTATTAAATTCCTAAAAGAAAAAGGAATCCAATTAGCAGATCCTCTACTCGATTCTGACCTCATAGGGGATATCGGAATCCTGATTGGAGCTGACTACTATCATCGATTCATTCTGGGATCAGAAGAATCTATGGGTATGAATATACTCAAATCAGCAGGAGGCATATTGATGACAGGACCTATACTAGATCTTGAACCTTCAACTCCTGAAAAATCACATCATACAGAAACTGTAATAGTGGCATGACTAGGCAAAGAACAGTCACCACTTAAAATCCCCCACATGATTGATGATGGATTAGAATCTGTACATCAATTGTGGGAACTTGATGCCATAGGAATAATTCCTGAACAACCAAGTCCTGATGATGTCTGTGCATATAATCAATACTTAGAAACTGTACAGTACTATGATGGACAGTACTGGGTAAGGCTACCATGGAAAATAAACCATAAAACCTTACCTACCAATTATCACATGGCTTATAGTCAATTTAAATCGCAACTAGCAAAGCTAAGAAAAAGGCCTGAGCATTTAAAACTCTATCATGAGATTATTGCTCAACAATTAAAGAATAAATTCATCGAAGTCGTGAAACATGACAATACGCAAACAGGCCATTTTTTACCACACATGGCTGTAATGAGAGAATCAAAAACGACTCCTTTACGGATAGTTTTTAATTGTAGCTCTAAATCTGGACCCCAAGGAACCAGTCTAAATGATTGTTTGCAAACAGGTCCAAGTCTAACTCAGAAATTGTATGACATACTGTTGAAGTTTAGACTTAACAAATATGCGTATTCAGCAGATATAAGTAAGGCCTTTCTCAGAGTTGGCTTGCAGGAAGAAGATAGAGACTTCACTAAGTTTCTATGGGTAGAGAACCCAGAAGATGTCAATAGTCCTGTAGTGACTTTCAGATTCTCTTCAGTTCTTTTCGGCGCGACAAGCAGTCCATTTCTGTTGCAAGCAACTCTAGATACTCATCTGAAGAAATCATCAAGTCCCTGTAAGACTGAAATCAGTCAAAATCTATATGTAGATAATTTTCAAGGGACAGTTAACAGTACTACTGAACTGTTACAGTTATATCAAGAGGCCAACAAGGAGCTACAAGGTGCCAACATGCCACTACAATCTTGGGCCTCTAATAATGCAACATTGAATAATCAAATAGCAAGAGATTACCCTGAATATCACGTACCAGAATCACAAAAGGTGTTAGGTATGGACTGGGATTTAATCTCGGACACAATATCGATCAAATCTGTGCCAGTAAATTACAACATCACTACAAAAAGGGATTTGCTTTCACAAGTTAGCAAAGTATTCGACCCACTTGGTCTACTAAATCCTTTGACTATCAAGTGGCGTTTATTGGTGCAACAAGCATGGAAAGCTAAGGTTGGTTGGGATGATCCACTACCAATCCAGTTACAAAAAGCTTGGATGGAAGTGGCTCAAGAACAAACTTTAGTTGAAAAGATAATCTTTCCGAGACACATAGTCGAGGAAAATGAAGAAGTATCACTACATGTATTCGCAGACTCGTCAGCCAAAGCTTTTGGAGCTTGTGCTTACTTAGTGACTTCTAATCAATCATATCTTATCACCTCTAAGGCCAGAGTCGCTCCATTAAAAAAGAGGACTTTGCCTCAGATGGAACTAACAGCACTGCTAACTGGAACACGCTTAGCAGTGCATATCAAACAAGTCTTGTCTACCATGAACATCAAAGATGTCATTATATGGTCTGACAATGAAGCTGTCTTACAATGGGTACGAAACGACAACTGTCCAACTCCATATGTAAAAAATCGCGTCTCGGAAATTAAAGAAATTTCCGCAGGCTTTCAATTGTTGCATGTACCAACAAAGGATAATCCAGCTGATCTCTTATCAAGAGGTATGACATTTAAACAGTTTGCAAAGGCAGATATTTGGTTTCATGGGCCTCGATGGTTAGTGAATGGTAGCTGGCCTGAACAAAAGCCACACGTCATTACGACACAAACCATAACTACCACCAGGCAGCGAGCTCAAATATCAGTCTTGGATTGTACTCGTTACTCCTCGCTCATCAAATTAATCAATGTAACACAGAACGTGTTTCATTATCTCAGGAAAAAAGGTATAAAATACACTTTTCCTGATGCACTTATCTATTGGGTAAGACAAGCCCAGAGAGAAACTTATGGGAATAACTATGAAAATCTTCCGCATAAGTTAAAACACAATCTCGGTCTGTGGACAGACCAAGAAAATCACAACATTCTGCGTTGTGGAGGGAGACTTAAACACGCAGATATCAATCTAGATACCGTGCATCCATGGCTTTTACCAAAAAATCACTGGATCACAAGGTTGATTGTGTTGCATACACATCAACAAATCATCAAACATGGAGGAGTGTTAGACACATTCACACACATATCAGACAGCAGTACTGGATTCCTCAGGGAAGACAGTCAGTCAAATCAATCTTGAAGAATTGCATGATATGCCGAAGGTACGATGCAAGAACTTGCTCTTATCCAGGGCCACCACCCTTACCAAAGGAACGAGTGGTCCATCTACAACCTTTCGAAACGACAGGAGTAGATTATACAGGAGCAATATATCTAACAGGGACTGCAGATAAGCAACCTATCAAGGCATACATCTGTCTGTTCACCTGTGCTACCACCAGGGCAGTACATCTAGAGGTAACACCCGATATGACTGCTCAATCATTTATTCAAGCTTTCCGCAGATTCGCAGCACGCCGATCATGCCCTAAGCTGATGATTTCAGATAACGGAGCAAACTTGGTAGCTGGAGAAGCATGTCTACGGGAAATCTGTTCCCATCCTGCAGTTACTTCCACACTGGAACAGCGTCATTGCAGATGGAAATTTATCCCTCCGAGAGCCCCATGGCACGGAGGATTTTATGAACGGTTAATAGGAACTGTAAAAAGATCCTTGAGAAAATCTCTACACCGTCAGAAAATCAATCTTCAAGAACTCCAGACAGTAATCACGGAAATAGAATCAAGGGTGAATAACCGGCCGTTGACTTACTTGTCTGAGGATCCTACTCAACATGAGCCATTAAGTCCTGCCCACCTAATGTATGGAAGACTTCTGTCTCCAGTACCATCTCTAGTGGATGATGAGATCAGAGATCCCTCATATGTGGGTCAGAGCGAGTTGGTTCAGGGGTATAAGTATCTGTCCAGCATAATCCAAAAATGGAATGATGTTTGGACAAAAGAATATCTTACATCTCTACGAGAACATCACTATGGGGCCAACGTCCCACATAATATAGCTAATCTCCAACCTGGCGATATTGTCTTGGTAGACAGTGATGGCCCTAGGGCTGACTGGCCATTAGGTAAAGTTGTCTCAGTCCATCCAGATAGTCAGGGGATTTTGAGAATAGTCAAAATCCTGTCTAAAGGAACAACTTCCCTGAAGACATTGGACAAACTCATCCATATGGAATCAGTGAGCCAGCTGCAGTTAGATCCTGAGAGACCTCAAGACACTCTAACTCCACAAGACCCACAGACTCCTAACAGACACAATCGTCCACAACGGACAGCAGCACAAAAGTGCAAGCAAAATTTGCACTTGTATTATCAATCCAATGGAGAGTAAATAAATACATATGGTTACTATTGTCCTAAGTATTGGACTCTGTGCCAGTTCTCTCCCTCTGGAAGATGTGGGAAATTTTTACCCACCATATCTAATAATCATCTAAGAAATGTATCATTTCTATATCATATCAAAATCATATCAAAATCATATCTAAATCGTATCAAAATCATATTAGAATCATGAAAGATTCATTATATAGCTTGATCCTGGATGACAATGGCACCATGAACACGTACGCAACAGGGGCCCTTTTGATGCCTACGTGACTTTGTACATGATCTCTCAAGGATCCAGAATCTTCTAGAAGGATTTGTTAATTAAAAAACTATTGGAACATTGATTCAACATCCGGTAGGATAATATCGAATCCTTAATAAGAATCAGTGGTACTTTCAAATACTACTTATAATCTTTAAATCTTATATCTAATTATATAATAATCACATCTTATTTCAATCATAAGTCTAGACTGTAAAAATAATCAATCAATATTCATAGAAGGCTACCGTGCACAGAGAGCATGGCAGGGCGATGGGGGGGAGAGAAGCGCCCACCAACAAGCCCAGAGGCACTCCGCGTTTGTTTACAATTGAGTGAACAAGTGACTGATCCTTAGCGAACATTACCAGCTCAAGGACACCTTATTTAACATTTTTATCGCCAGTGAATACTCTCTAGAACTGGGGGAGTACCTGGACAATATCTACAAGGAAAATCCTAGAACATTTACATAAAAATAAGTGTAGTGGAGATCACAGTGACGCGGTTTCCACCACCTTCATTCCTATTCTTTATCAAATATCATTCTTCTGCAACGCAGTTAAAGAAAAATCCAAGTAGCAACGCTACCAGATCATCATACAGCAACGCTGTAGCAAAATATCGTGCCTAAACTCAACAAGAGAGAGAGTTAATCAGTCTGGCAAACTTGTCAGACAGGCACCCCGACTGGCAGAGAAGTATATTGAAGGTTATTTGGTATATGATTGGCCAATTGTATGCTTGTGTAGCTTTAATATCCTATAAATCTGTCTGTTGGTTAAAAAGCGAGGCTAAGCCTCACATTTCAGTAAGTTTATTAAAATTGTAGTGTAGCTGTGAATCTTATCCAAACACTGAACCTCATGAGTGTCCATTCTGTCAGAAAAGAATTCAGCCTCAATAAGTAAAAACCTCACAAGTGTCCATAGCGTTGGAAGAGATTCACTCAAGCTAACTGTATCATATAAATTGAATATGTCTGCATATATACTTGAATATATAAATTAAGTTATCAATAGCTTGCTTAGTTAATTTTTAAGTTATCATATAAGTTCATTTAATTGAATATAATTTCTAGTACTTGACAGTATTTAGACTACTTTTAAGGTCATTTATTATACTTTTACAATTTAATTTGTTGTTTATAGTATAAGTACATATTGGCTGTTAAGTTATGGTACTAGGTTAGACTATGTATGTTTAAATCCCTGAT
>NC_091161.1:10422244-10432244 GCF_040958095.1 Procambarus clarkii | reverse complement strand
TACTAGGTACGACATATATATATATATATATATATATATATATATATATATATATATATATATATATATATATATATATATATATATATATATATATATATATATGCAAAATGCAAAATATATGCAAAATTTTTAATGCAAAAAAGCCACATATGAAAATAAGATGTGGAGCCTTTGATGTATCAGATCAAAGGGTGTTAATAGATTTTGGAAGCATCATTCTTGAAGACATGTGTGTATGTGACACAATGGCTAAGATCAATGATTCTACCATCACTCCTCTCTATATATTTCTTATCTTCTTCATTTGCGAAGAAATTTGGACAATTTACTCTCTAAAAATTTAATTTAGGTACTCACCAGTTGAGCTCTGGCTCTTTGGTCCCGCCTCTCAACCGTCAATCAACAGGTGTACAGGTTCCTGAGCCTATTGGGCTCTATCATATCTACACTTGAAACTGTGTATGGAGTCAGCCTTCACCACATCACTGCCTAATGCATTACATTTGTTAACCACTCTGACACTAAAAAAGTTCCTTCTAACGTCTCTGTGGCTCATGTGGGTACTCAGTTTCCACCTGTGTCCCCTTGTTCGTGTCCCACCAGTGTTGAATAGCTTATCCTTGTTTATCCGGTCGATTTCCCTGAGGACTTTCTAGGTAGTGATCATGTCTCCGTGTGTGTGTGTGTGTGTGTGTGTTGATTTTCATCTGTTGCCTTCATATAAATGGTTCAATGTCTCCCATAACATGTTTTTGGTATAATCTATAGTAGTATAATTAATTATTATGGTAGTATTAGTAGAAGTAGAGTAGTAGAAGTAGAGTAATAGAAGTAGAGTAGTAGAAGTAGAGTAGTAGAAGTAGAGTAGTAGAGATAGAGTAGTAGAAGTAGAGTAGTAGAAGTAGAGTAGTAGAAGTAGAGTAGTAGAAGTAGAGTAGTAGAAGTAATATTCCTTGTTTTAGTATCAAAATTAATTATGTTAATTAATAATTAACACAGCAAATTACCTAACTTGAATTACCACTGTGTCTCCTTCCTCACAGGTTGGTGAGGTGATCCAAGAACCGGGCCGCTGGCGGTGAGTGTGCCCCGATCCACCAGACTCTTCCCCCAGCCGGGGGGGGGGGGGGGGGAAAGGGAAATAAGAAAAGTTGATAAATAGGAACTAATAGAGAGATACGCTTAAAATGGGGATACTCAAGGTACTCAAGGGGTTCTCAAGTGGTACTCAAGGGGTACTCAAGAGGTACTCAAGGGGTACTCAAGGGGTACTCAAGTACTCAAGGGGTACTTAATGGGTACTCAAGTGGTACTCAAGAGGTACTCAAGTGGTACTCAAGGGGTACTCAAGGGGTACTCAAGTGGTACTCAAGTGGTACTCAATGGGTACTCAAGTGGTACTCAAGGGGTACTCAAGGGGTACTCAAGGGGTACTCAAGTGGTACTCAAGGGGTACTCAAGTGGTACTCAAGTGGTACTCAAGGGGTATTCAAGGGGTACTCAAGTGGTACTCAAGGGGTACTCAAGAGGTACTCAAGGGGTACTCAAAGGGTACTCAAGGAGGTACTCAAGTAGGTACTCAAGGAGGTACTCAAGAGCTACTCAAGGGGTACTCAAGGAGGTACTCAAGGGGAACTCAAGGAGGTACTCAAGGGGTACTCAAGGGGTACTCAAGGGGTACTCAAGGGGTACTCAAAGGGTACTCAAGGGGTACTCAAGGGGTACTCAAGGAGGTACTCAAGGGGAACTCAAGAGCTACTCAAGGAGGTACTCAAGGAGCTACTCAAGGAGGTACTCAAGGGGAACTCAAGAGCTACTCAAGGAGGTACTCAAGGAGCTACTCAAGGAGGTACTCAAGGAGTACTCAAGGAGGTACTCAAGGGGTACTCAAGGAGGTACTCAAGGGGAACTCAAGGAGCTACTCAAGGAGGTACTCAAGGGGTACTCAAGGAGGTACTCAAGGGGTACTCAAGGAGGCACTCAAGGGGTACTCATGGGGTACTCAAGGAGGCACTCAAGGGGTACTCAAGGAGGTACTCAAGGGGTACTCAAGGAGGTACTCAAGGGGAACTCAAGAGCTACTCAAGGTGGTACTCAAGGAGGTACTCAAGGGGTACTCAAGGAGGTATTCAAGGGGTACTCAAGGGGTACTCAAGGAGGTACTCAAGGGGAACTCAAGGAGGTACTCAAGGAGCTACTCAAGGAGGTACTCAAGGGGTACTCAAAGGGTACTCAAGGAGGTACTCAAGGGGTACTCAAGGAGGCACTCAAGGGGTACTCAAGGGGTACTCAAGGGGTACTCAAGGAGGTACTCAAGGAGCTACTCAAGGAGGTACTCAAGGGGTACTCAAGGAGGTACTCAAGGAGGTACTCAAGGGGTACTCAAGGAGGTACTCAAGGGGTTCTCAAGGAGGTACTCAAGGGGTACTGAAGGAGGTACTCAAGAGGTACTCAAGGGGTACTCAAGAGCTACTCAAGGGGTACTCAAGAGCTACTCAAGGGGTACTCAAGGAGGTACTCAAGAGGTACTCAAGGGGTACTCAAGAAGGTACTCAAGAGCTATTCAAGGGGTACTCAAGAGCTACTCAAGGGGTACTCAAGGAGGTACTCAAGAGGTACTCAAGGGGTTCTCAAGAAGGTACTCAAGAGCTACTCAAGGGGTATTCAAGAGCTACTCAAGGAGGTACTCAAGGGGTACTCAAGGGGGTAGAGTTATCGTGCTCACAGGCAGAGATATCACATCTCTCAGTTATCGCCCAGAGTCACGCTGCTATCAGAGACGATAGATTAGCTCCTTGATAACAATAATGGATTGTAATGGATTGTAAATCTGTGTGATTAACATTAAGTGACTGTCGTCCAGGTGTGATAATTGATTAGGGAAGGGATTAGGCGAGTCAGGGTAAAGCAACAAGCCATTACGACTATATAGCACTGGGAAGGGATTAGGATAAGGATTAGGGATGGGACGGGGGGAAGGAATGGTGCCCAACCACTTGTGGACGGTCTCGGGGGATTGAACCCAGACCTGCAGGAAGCTAGACCCTCGCTCTACCGTCTAGCTCAGCGTCCAGCGAGGAAAGATTGTGGCACTGAGATGGGTTCGCACTTGCGTCTCTCACACACATTAGATGAGTTTAGATTCAGGAAAGACCTGGGTAAATACTGGTTTAGGAAATAGGGTTACACAGAATCATGAAACAAATGGCCAGGTAACATAATAGAGGTTACGAATGGCTTGTTTCGTGCGTAGGCCAGACATACGAGTTTGAGGTTATGTAAATAGGAGCTCATGTGCTGATCCACGCCCCTCAGAGGACCCGCTCTGATCCACGCCACTCAGAGGACCCGCTCTGATCCACGCCCCTCAGAGGACCCGCTCTGATCCACGCCACTCAGAGGACCCGCTCTGATCCACGCCACTCAGAGGACCCGCTCTGATCCACGCCACTCAGAGGACCCGCTCTGATCCACGCCCCTCAGAGGACCCGCTCTGATCCACGCCCCTCAGAGGACCCGCTCTGATCCACGCCACTAAGAGGACCCGCTCTGATCCACGCCCCTCAGAGGACCCGCTCTGATCCACGCCACTCAGAGGACCCGCTCTGATCCACGCCACTAAGAGGACCCGCTCTGATCCACGCCCCTCAGAGGACCCGCTCTGATCCACGCCACTAAGAGGACCCGCTCTGATCCACGCCCCTCAGAGGTCCCGCTCTGATCCACGCCACTCAGAGGACCCGTCCTGATCCACGCCACTCAGAGGACCCGCTCTGATCCACGCCACTCAGAAGTCCCGCTCTGATCCACGCCACTCAGAAGTCCCGCTCTGATCCACGCCACTCAGAGGACCCGCTCTGATCCACGCCACTCAGAGGACCCGCTCTGATCCACGCCACTAAGAGGTCCCGCTCTGATCCACGCCCCTCAGAGGTCCCGCTCTGATCCACGCCACTCAGAGGACCCGCTCTGATCCACGCCACTCAGAGGACCCGCTCTGATCCACGCCACTCAGAGGACCCGCTCTGATCCACGCCCCTCAGAGGACCCGTCCTGATCCACGCCACTCAGAGGACCCGCTCTGATCCACGCCACTCAGAGGACCCGCTCTGATCCACGCCACTCAGAGGACCCGCTCTGATCCACGCCACTCGGAGGACTCACCCTGATCCACACCACTCACAACTCTCCTTGAGCTCTGAGTGGATCAACGTGGCGCGGATCAACCTACGTTAGACCAGTCCTGGAGTATGCAGCGCCAGCCTACAATCCCAACCTTCTGAAGCATAGAACCTAAAGTGAAAAAGGCACAAACGCTTCCAACAACGTTATAGCCAGAGCTGAGAGAGCTGAGCTACGTAGATAAATAAGGAAACAAAGCCTCACTACCCAAGAGAAGGGGGAGAGGGAGACATGATCCCAACATACTAGATACTGAAGGGGGCTTTGACAAGGTAGGCAAGTGTCTCTCACCTCCGTCAATACGCTTCGGCTATCACTTCCTTATGTCCGGTCGTGATGGTCAAGCGGATTAAGGCGTCCTGTAGTTACCAGTTGCGTTGCTCCTGGGAGTATGGGTTCGAGTCACTTCTGGGATGTGAGTTTTCAGTCGCATATAGTCCTGGGGACCATTCAGGCATGTTCGCATATATATATATATATATATATATATATATATATATATATATATATATATATATATATATATATATGTATATATATATATATATATATATATATATATCTCGTTCCCAACTCGTTCTCGTTCCTTGTACTCCTGCAAGGAATGAGTATATATATATATATATATATATATATATATATATATATATATATATATATATATATATATATATATATATATATATATATAGATACTCGTTCCTTGCAGGAGTGGTTAAGAACTGGAATTTACTGAAAGGAAAAGTTGTAGAAGCTAAAATACCTCCAGCTAAAAATTTTAATGTTGGATTCTACAAAGAATTCGCGTGTAGGAATAGTTTGATAGATCAAGGGGTTGAGAGGGTAGCAGGAGAGGTGTGACGAGGTGGGGAACTACTAGTACCACTCCTACCACCACTATCACCACTACCACCACTACCACCACTACCAGCAACAGCTGGCCTTCTGGGTCCACTAACAGGCCGCCAGATCTTCCAAAACTTGAGAGATAAGGAACTTCTTCACACCAGCTTCCGGCACCATTGGCACTGTTGGCACTGTTGGCACCGTTGGCACTGGTCGACCCTCTGTCTGTCTGTCTGTCTGTCTGTCTGTCTGTCTGTCTGTCTGTCTGTCTGTCTGTCTGTCTGTCTCTCTCTCTCTCTCTCTCTCTCTCTCTCTCTCTCTCTCTCTATCTCTCCTAATATCGTCATGCGAGTGATATCGTGGCTCTGGCTATCTGATAATTTAAAAGATAACGTAAATTCGAACACTCATGATATCAGTAGGCCTATAAGTGCCAGTGACGTCATAGAGCCTCGTTAAGCGCCAGTGACGTCATAGTTATAATGCCATTAGTCTGGTGACGTCACTGACGGCTGGCACTCCCCCCCCCCCTCAAGTGCCAACCCCCCCCCTTCCTTGTCTTAACCTCCAGACATAGTTTAAGGGCCGGAGGAGCAAATGACGTCGCTTACGCTAACGAGGGCGGGGGGCTATTAGAGCTGGTCGTCTCTGATTGGCTGTTGACGAAGAGGGGTAAGGGAGGGTGGGGAAGGGGAGGGGTGTTATCGTGATTGGTGGAGATGCTTGGCACTGTGGATGATGCCCCTCAGTCGTTGGTACGATGTGTGTTAGGCACTCGGAACCGTTTGGGCATGGTTTCTATGGCTAGTTCAGACTGTAATGATATCTGGTTCATTGATGTATCACGTTCGTGAGGGAATTCGTGGGGATTTATTGATGGTAACTGAGTTCAGCGGTTCACTTTGACCGCTGAACTCTCTCTCTGCCTCTCCTGGGGGCCAGATTCATGAATCAGTTACGCAAGCACTTACGAACCTTGGGCCAGATTCACGAAGCAGTTGCATGACGTGCTCCATCGGGCAAATTGTTGCACGTGTAGGAGGGGGAAGCCATGACGTGGACTCGGGCATTGCCCAACCTGCTCTCGCACAAGACAGTACATATATGACTTATTGCTTGTAGTCACTATTTCGCTTATAAATAAGTACATATGTGACATATTCCATGCCATATTTTTTTCCATGGCACTAACTTTTCCTCTCAGTTTTATTAAACAATAGAGATTTTATACAAAATTTGACAATATCCTGAGTTACTTTACAATTTATTTAAATATTTTAGTTTTATTTTATTATTTGTATAAAACTGTAATATCAATATAGGTACAGGTTCAGTACTAATTGTAATATCTTAACATACTAAGAAGGTTAGGTTAGGGCGGTGTTTTCTATTCAGCTTCTCAAGGTAAACTCAAATATTCACAATAAATTAGTATGTCACATATGCACTTATTCATAAGCAAGATATTGACTATAAGCAAGTGCAAGAACGTGTTGAAAGGCAATTACATTGTAGAAATCTACCACTTAAGCCACTACTTGTACATCCTATATTACGGAAATCTTCCTAAAGGATATCGATCACTGCAGATATCTTCTGCAGATATCTTCTGCAGATATCTTGTGAATATATCTATGCAATTTAGGTTCCAATAAAATAGGGAATAAGAATAGAGATTGAACGTACTGGATTTTGGTGGTAATTAAAATTAATTAATTAATTAAAATTAAATAGCCTAACGACTACTAGCTTAAATATAAACATTTGCATATTGTTATAAGATTGGTGATTAATAGTTGCGATTAATAGATTAATTAATTAATAGAGCGTCTGTTGATGTAGGAACGATTCCAGATCCGTCGTCTGACGTCAGCTGACGTGATAAGACGTCAGCTGACGTGATAAGACGTCAGTTGTGGGTTTGGAGTAATGATTAATTCCTTGAACACTCGTGATGTGTTGATTAATCATCATCACTTATAATAGCAATATATATGATTTAGAGGATTGCACAGTCCTGTGCATCACAAAATTTGTGTGTTGGAAAACTTGACTCATGTAAATCATATAAATTGCTATTATAAATGATGATTAATTCTACAAGTTAGTAATTTTGGTAACTACTTGTGGTTAATACAAATGTTGGATAAAAATACGAGAGATGCATGAAACTGTTGGTAATTTTGAATAACGTCGTCGTCCCTTCACTTTCTGGTGTGTGGTCTGGTCCTCCCTGTGAGTCGTAGCTCGTCCCTGTGGGTCGTAGCTCGTCCCTGTGGGTCGTAGCTCGTCCCTGTGACTCGTAGCTCGTCCCTGTGGGTCGTAGCTCGTCCCTGTGGGTCGTAGCTCGTCCCTGTGGGTCGTAGCTCGTCCCTGTGGGTCGTAGCTCGTCCCTGTGGGTCGTAGCTCGTCCCTGTGGGTCGTAGCTCGTCCCTGTGACTCGTAGCTCGTCCCTGTGGGTCGTAGCTCGTCCCTGTGACTCGTAGCTCGTCCCTGTGACTCGTAGCTCGTCCCTGTGACTCGTAGCTCGTCCCTGTGGGTCGTTGCTCGTCCCTGTGGGCCATAGCTCGTCCCTGTGACTCGTAGCTCGTCCCTGTGGCTCGTAGTTAGTCTCTGTGGGTCGTAGCTCGTCCCTGTGGGTCGTAGCTCGTCCCTGTGACTCGTAGCTCGTCCCTGTGGGTCGTAGCTCGTCCCTGTGACTCGTAGCTCGTCCCTGTGGCTCGTAGCTCGTCCCTGTGACTCGTAGCTCGTCCCTGTGGGTCGTGGTTAGTCTCTGTGGGTCGTAGCTCGTCCCTGTGGGTCGTAGCTCGTCCCTGTGACTCGTAGCTCGTCCCTGTGGCTCGTAGCTCGTCCCTGTGACTCGTAGCTCGTCCCTGTGGCTCGTGGTTAGTCTCTGTGGGTCGTAGCTCGTCCCTGTGGGTCGTAGCTCGTCCCTGTGACTCGTAGCTCGTCCCTGTGGCTCGTAGTTAGTCTCTGTGGGTCGTAGCTCGTCCCTGTGGCTCGTAGCTCGTCTCTGTGTCTCGTAGCTCGTCCCTGTGGCTCGTAGCTTGTCCCTGTGGCTCGTAGCTTGTCCCTGTGGCTCGTAGCTCATCCCAGTGGCTCGTAGCTCGTCTCTGTGGCTCGTAGCTCGTCCCTGTGGCTCGTAGCTCGTCTCTGCGGCTCGTAGCTCGTCCCTATGGCTCGTAGCTCGTCCCTGTGGCTCGTAGCTCGTCCCTGTGGCTCGTAAGTCGTCCCTGTGGCTCGTAGCTCGTCTCTTTGGCTCGTAGCTCGTCACTGTGGCTCGTAGCTCGTCCCTGTGGCTCGTAAGTCGTCTCTGTGGCTCATAGCTCGTCCCTGTGGCTCGTAGCTCGTCCCTGTGGCTCTTAACTCGTCCCTGTGGCTCTTAGCTCGTCTCTGTGGCTCGTAGCTCGTCTCTGTGGCTCGTAGCTCGTCTCTGTGGCTCGTAGCTCGTCTATGTGGCTCGTAGCTCGTCCCTGTGGCTCGTAGCTCGTCTCTGTGGCTCGTAGCTCGTTTCTGTGGCTCGTAGCTCGTTTCTGTGGCTCGTATCTCGTCCCTGTGGCTCGTAGCTCGTCCCTGTGGCTCGTAGCTCGTCTCTGTGGCTCGTAGCTCGTCTCTGTGGCTCGTAGCTCGTCCCTGTGGCTCGTAACTCGTCCCTGTGGCTCGTAGCTCGTCTCTGTGGCTCCTAGCTCGTCCCTGTGGCTCGTAGCTCGTCCATGTGGCTCGTAGCTCGTCCCTGTGGCTCGTAGCTCGTCCCTGTGGCTCGTAGCTCGTCCCTGTGGCTCGTAGCTTGTCCCTGTGGCTCGTAGCTCGTCCCTGTGGCTCGTAGCTCGTCCGCTTCCCTAACCTAACCTAATTTTACCCCCACATTTCCTTCCCATACAAGTCCCCCTCCCCCCTCCCTTAACCCCCCCCTCACCCCCCTCCCTTAACCCCCCCCTCACCCCCCTCCCTTAACCCCCCCTCACCCCCCTCTCATCACCCCCCCCCCTCACCCCCTCTCATCACCCCCCCCCCTCCTGCACCTCCCCTTCCATACCTCCAGTAAAAAGCAATTTTCAAATCATGAAATAATTTCCAAAGTAAATATGAGTCTCATTCCAGTCTATGGCTGCCCCATCATGGCGCCCCGTTCCTGTTATGACAGCAGGCGGGCTGTCCGCCTTGCTGACACCATGTTATGACAGCAGGCGGGCTGTCCGCCTTGCTGACACCATGTTATGACAGCAGGCGGGCTGTCCGCCTTGCTGACACCGTGTTATGACAGCAGGCGGGCTGTCCACCTTGCTGACACCATGTTATGACAGCAGGCGAGCTGTCCGCCTTGCTGACACCATGTTATGACAGCAGGCGGGCTGTCCACCTTGCTGACACCATGTTATGACAGCAGGCGGGCTGTCCGCCTTGCTGACACCATGTTATGACAGCAGGCGGGCTGTCCGCCTTGCTGACACCATGTTATGACAGCAGGCGGGCTGTCCACCTTGCTGACAATATGTTATGACAGCAGGCGGGCTGTCCGCCTTGCTGACACCATGTTATGACAGCAGGCGGGCTGTCCACCTTGCTGACAATATGTTATGACAGCAGGCGGGCTGTCCACCTTGCTGACACCATGTTATGACAGCAGGCGGGCTGTCCGCCTTGCTGACACCATGTTATGACAGCAGGCGGGCTGTCCACCTTGCTGACAATATGTTATGACAGCAGGCGGGCTGTCCACCTTGCTGACACCATGTTATGACAGCAGGCGGGCTGTCCGCCTTGCTGACACCATGTTATGACAGCAGGCGGGCTGTCCACCTTGCTGACACCATGTTATGACAGCAGGCGGGCTGTCCGCCTTGCTGACACCATGTTATGACAGCAGGCGGGCTGTCCACCTTGCTGACACCATGTTATGACAGCAGGCGGGCTGTCCGCCTTGCTGACACCATGTTATGACAGCAGGCGGGCTGTCCGCCTTGCTGAC
>NC_091161.1:10399744-10417244 GCF_040958095.1 Procambarus clarkii | reverse complement strand
GTAACACACCTGTAACACACCTGTAACACATCTGTAACACATCTGGAACACATCTGGAACACATCTGTAACACATCTGGAACACATCTGTAACACATCTGGAACACATCTGGAACACATCTGGAACACATCTGTAACACATCTGGAACACATCTGGAACACATCTGGAACACATCTGTAACACATCTGGAACACATCTGGAACACATCTGTAACACACCTGTAACACATCTGTAACACACCTGTAACACATCTGTAACACATCTGTAACACATCTGGAACACATCTGGAACACATCTGGAACACACCTGTAACACATCTGTAACACATCTGGAACACATCTGTAACACACCTGTAACACACCTGTAACACATCTGTAACACATCTGGAACACATCTGGAACACATCTGTAACACATCTGGAACACATCTGTAACACATCTGGAACACATCTGGAACACATCTGGAACACATCTGTAACACATCTGGAACACATCTGGAACACATCTGGAACACATCTGTAACACATCTGGAACACATCTGGAACACATCTGTAACACACCTGTAACACATCTGTAACACACCTGTAACACATCTGTAACACATCTGTAACACATCTGGAACACATCTGTAACACATCTGTAACACATCTGGAACACATCTGTAACACATCTGTAACACATCTGTAACACATCTGGAACACATCTGTAACACATCTGTAACACATCTGTAACACATCTGGAACACATCTGTAACACATCTGGAACACATCTGTAACACATCTGTAACACATCTGGAACACATCTGGAACACATCTGTAACACACCTGTAACACATCTGTAACACATCTGTAACACATCTGGAACACATCTGGAACACATCTGGAACACACCTGTAACACATCTGTAACACATCTGTAACACATCTGGAACACATCTGTAACACACCTGTAACACACCTGTAACACATCTGTAACACATCTGGAACACATCTGGAACACATCTGTAACACATCTGTAACACATCTGGAACACATCTGGAACACATCTGGAACACATCTGTAACACATCTGGAACACATCTGGAACACATCTGGAACACATCTGTAACACATCTGGAACACATCTGGAACACATCTGTAACACACCTGTAACACATCTGTAACACACCTGTAACACATCTGTAACACATCTGTAACACATCTGGAACACATCTGGAACACATCTGGAACACACCTGTAACACATCTGTAACACATCTGGAACACATCTGTAACACACCTGTAACACACCTGTAACACATCTGTAACACATCTGGAACACATCTGGAACACATCTGTAACACATCTGGAACACATCTGTAACACATCTGGAACACATCTGGAACACATCTGGAACACATCTGTAACACATCTGGAACACATCTGGAACACATCTGGAACACATCTGTAACACATCTGGAACACATCTGGAACACATCTGTAACACACCTGTAACACATCTGTAACACACCTGTAACACATCTGTAACACATCTGTAACACATCTGGAACACATCTGTAACACATCTGTAACACATCTGGAACACATCTGTAACACATCTGTAACACATCTGTAACACATCTGGAACACATCTGTAACACATCTGTAACACATCTGTAACACATCTGGAACACATCTGTAACACATCTGGAACACATCTGTAACACATCTGTAACACATCTGGAACACATCTGGAACACATCTGTAACACACCTGTAACACATCTGTAACACATCTGGAACACATCTGTAACACATCTGTAACACATCTGTAACACATCTGGAACACATCTGTAACACACCAGTAACACATCTGTAACACATCTGTAACACATCTGGAACACACCTGTAACACATCTGTAACACATCTGGAACACACCTGTAACACATCTGTAACACATCTGGAACACATCTGTAACACATCTGGAACACATCTGTAACACATCTGGAACACATCTGGAACACATCTGTAACACATCTGGAACACATCTGTAACACATCTGGAACACATCTGTAACACATCTGGAACACATCTGTAACACACCTGTAACACACCTGTAACACATCTGTAACACATCTGGAACACATCTGGAACACATCTGTAACACATCTGGAACACACCTGTAACACATCTGGAACACACCTGTCACACATCTGGAACACACCTGCAGAGGTAGCAAGCTGTAATGGAGATATAAATCAGATTCTTGAGAAAAAGTTAGAGTGTCTCTAGACTAGACTCAAGTGTATTGCTGCTAAGAAAAATATACAGAAAAAGATGCCATTTGGAATGATATTTTTGGAGTTCCATATTAATCAATACTTTTATAAAAACCTGTAGAGTACCTAGGGAGCACCTAGGCAGCACCTAGCGACCACCTAGGCAGCACCTAGCGAGCACCTAGGCAGCACCTAGCGAGCACCTAGGCAGCACCTAGCGACCACCTAGGCAGCACCTAGCGAGCACCTTGGCAGCACCTAGCGACCACCTAGGCAGCACCTAGCGACCACCTAGGCAGCACCTAGCGGCCACCTAGGCAGCACCTAGCGGCCACCTAGGCAACACCTAGCGAGCACCTAGGCAGCACCTAGCGAGCACCTAGGCAGCACCTAGCTACCACCTAGGCAGCACCTAGCGGCCACCTAGGCAACACCTAGCTACCACCTAGGCAGCACCTAGCGGCCACCTAGGCAGCACCTAGCGACCACCTAGGCAGCACCTAGCGACCACCTAGGCAGCACCTAGCGGCCACCTAGGCAGCACCTAGCTACCACCTAGGCAGCACCTAGCGACCACCTAGGCAGCACCTAGCGGCCACCTAGGCAACACCTAGCTACCACCTAGGCAGCACCTAGCGGCCACCTAGGCAGCACCTAGCGACCACCTAGGCAACACCTAGCTACCACCTAGGCAGCACCTAGCGGCCACCTAGGCAGCATCTAGCGACCACCTAGGTAGCATCTAGCGACCACCTAGGCAGCACCTAGCGACCACCTAGGTAGCATCTAGCGACCACCTAGGCAGCACCTAGCGACCACCTAGGCAGCACCTAGCGACCACCTAGGCAACACCTAGCTACCACCTAGGCAGCACCTAGCGGCCACCTAGGCAGCACCTAGCGACCACCTAGGCAACACCTAGCTACCACCTAGGCAGCACCTAGCGGCCACCTAGGCAGCATCTAGCGACCACCTAGGCAGCACCTAGCGACCACCTAAGCAGCACCTAGCGACCACCTAGGCAGCACCTAGCGACCACCTAAGTAGCATCTAGCCACCACCTAGGCAGCACCTAGCGGCCACCTAGGCAGCACTTAGCTACCACCTAGGCAACACCTAGCGACCACCAAGGCAGCACCTAGCGGCCACCTAGGCAGCACCTAGCGACCACCTAGGTAGCATCTAGCGACCACCTAGGCAGCACCTAGCGACCACCTAGGTAGCATCTAGCGACCACCTAGGCAGCACCTAGCGGCCACCTAGGCAACACCTAGCGACCACCTAGGTAGCATCTAGCGACCACCTAGGCAGCACCTAGCGGCCACCTAAGCAGCACCTAGCGACCACCTAGGCAGCACCTAGCGGCCACCTAGGCAGCACCTAGCGACCACCTAGGCAGCACCTAGCGACCACCTAGGCAGCACCTAGCGACCACCTAAGTAGCATCTAGCCACCACCTAGGCAGCACCTAGCGGCCACCTAGGCAGCACCTAGCGACCACCTAGGCAGCACCTAGCGACCACCTAGGTAGCATCTAGCGACCACCTTGGCAGCACCTAGCGACCACCTAGGCAACACCTAGCCACCACCTAGGCAGCACCTAGCGACCACCTAGGCAGCACCTAGCGACCACCTAGGTAGCATCTAGCGACCACCAAGGCAGCACCTAGCGGCCACCTAGGCAGCACCTAGCGACCACCTAGGCAGCACCTAGCGACCACCTAGGCAGCACCTAGCGGCCACCTAGGCAGCACCTAGCGACCACCTAGGCAGCACCTAGCGACCACCAAGGCAGCACCTAGCGGCCACCTAGGCAGCACCTAGCGACCACCTAGGCAGCACCTAGCGACCACCTAGGCAGCACCTAGCGACCACCTAAGTAGCATCTAGCCACCACCTAGGCAGCACCTAGCGGCCACCTAGGCAGCACCTAGCGACCACCTAGGCAGCACCTAGCGGCCACCTAGGCAGCACCTAGCGACCACCTAGGCAGCAGCTAGGCAGCACCTAGCGACCACCTAGGCAGCACCTAGCGACCACCTAGGCAGCACCTAGCGACCACCTAGGCAGCACCTAGCGACCACCTTGGCAGCACCTAGCGACCACCTAGGCAGCACCTAGCGACCACCTAGGCAGCACCTAGCGACCACCTAGGCAGCACCTAGCGACCACCTAGGCAGCACCTAGCGACCACCTAGGCAGCACCTAGCGACCACCTAGGCAGCACCTAGCGACCACCTAGGCAGCACCTAGCGACCACCTAGGCAGCACCTAGCGACCACCTAGGCAGCACCTAGCGACCACCTAGGCAGCACCTAGCGACCACCTAGGCAGCACCTAGCGACCACCTAGGCAGCACCTAGCGACCACCTAGGCAGCACCTAGCGACCACCTAGGCAGCACCTAGCGACCACCTAGGCAGCACCTAGCGACCACCTAGGCAGCACCTAGCGACCACCTAGGTAGCACCTAGCGACCACCTAGGCAGCACCTAGCGACCACCTAGGCAGCACCTAGCGACCACCTAGGCAGCACCTAGCGACCACCTAGGCAGCACCTAGCGACCACCTAGGCAGCACCTAGCGACCACCTAGGCAGCACCTAGCGACCACCTAGGTAGCACCTAGCGACCACCTAGGCAGCACCTAGCGACCACCTAGGCAGCACCTAGCGACCACCTAGGCAGCACCTAGCGACCACCTAGGCAGCACCTAGCGACCACCTAGGTAGCACCTAGCGACCACCTAGGCAGCACCTAGCGACCACCTAGGCAGCACCTAGCGACCACCTAGGCAGCACCTAGCGACCACCTAGGCAGCATCTAGCGACCACCTAGGCAGCAGCTAGGCAGTACCTAGCGACCACCTAGGCAGTACCTAGCGACCACCTAGGCAGCACCTAGCGACCACCTAGGCAGCACCTAGCGACCACCTAGGCAGCACCTAGCGACCACCTAGGCAGCACCTAGCGACAAACGATGGCAGCACCTAGCGACCACCTAGGCAGCACCTAGCGACCACCTAAGCAGCACCTAGCGACCACCTAGGCAGCACCTAGCGACCACCTAGGCAGCACCTAGCGACCACCTAGGCAGCACCTAGCGACCACCTAGGCAGCACCTAGCGACCAACGATGGCAGCTGAATGGTAATTAGCCACCTGGATTACCTATGTATATTAATATGTAAAAAAAATAGACACCTTCACCCGCTCTGTGCGTGTGGGAACCTACGTTCATCAGGGGCAACTTTAGCCCCTATGAGAGTAGTGCATAAGGACGCCATCCCCCACACCCTTGCCACACACACATACGCCCCTCTTCCCCTGCAGTTGAAATCTCCACCGTAATCCAGTCGCTCGATGCAAGACGATGCTAAGCCACAGTGGCCTCATAAGACAGGAAATCGTATGTAGTTGGCGTATAACATCCGCCTTGTTCCCCCTGGGCGCCCCTGGGCCTCTGAGGCCCTCGGGCGAAATTTGCATGAGGAATGAGGAATAATTCTACCTAGGAGTGTCTCACTGGCTTAACTCCTCAACCCATGATGAAAAACTCCTCCTCAGGGGGAAGTCCTTTGAGCCTTCTCATATAAATATACATTTATAATCTCGGATTAATCTTCATATCTTATGTATATCTTCATCTGCATGTATAACCTGAGTGTATTTACTTTGTCGTTACTGTGTTTTTATTCTATCGAAATTTTGGTGCGAAATTTGTTGTATTTCTTTTTTCTGGGTTAAGGTAATTTATTAGAGAGTGAGCATATTTGTTTATTCTGAGTGTGATTGTTAGCACTGTGTAGAGTGGTGGAGCAGGGTGTGGAGTAGGGTGTGGAGCAGGGGCAGAATGTGGCGTGACATCAGGGTGTGGAGCAGGGGCAGAATGTGTCGTAACATCAGGGTGTGGAGCAGGGGCAGAATGTGGCGTGACATCAGGGTGTGGAGCAGGGGCAGAATGTGGCGTGACATCAGGGTGTGGAGCAGGGGCAGAATGTGGCGTGACATCAGGGTGTGGAGCAGGGGCAGAATGTGGCGTGACATCAGGGTGTGGAGCAGGGGCAGAATGTGGCGTGACATCAGGGTGTGGAGCAGGGGCAGAATGTGGCGTGACATCAGGGTGTGGAGCAGGGGAAAAATGATGCGTAACATCAGGGTGTGGAGCAGGGGCAGAATGTGGCGTGACATCAGGGTGTGGAGCAGGGGCAGAATGTGGCGTGACATCAGGGTGTGGAGCAGCGGAAGAATGTGTCTTAACATCAGGGTGTGGAGCAGGGGCAGAATGTGTCGTAACATCAGGGTGTGGAGCAGGGGAAGAATGTGGCGTGACATCAGGGTGTGGAGCAGGGGAAGAATGTGGCGTGACATCAGGGTGTGGAGCAGCGGAAGAATGTGGCGTAACATCAGGGTGTGGAGCAGCGGGAGAATGATGCGTAACATCAGGGTGTGGAGCAGGGGAAGAATGATGCGTAACATCAGGGTGTGGAGCAGCGGAAGAATGATGCGTAACATCAGGGTGTGGAGCAGGGGAAGAATGATGCGTAACATCAGGGTGTGGAGCAGCGGGAGAATGATGCGTAACATCAGGGTGTGGAGCAGGGGAAGAATGTGGCGTGACATCAGGGTGTGGAGCAGCGGAAGAATGATGCGTAACATCAGGGTGTGGAGCAGGGGAAGAATGATGCGTAACATCAGGGTGTGGAGCAGCGGGAGAATGATGCGTAACATCAGGGTGTGGAGCAGCGGAAGAATGATGCGTAACATCAGGGTGTGGAGCAGCGGAAGAATGTGTCGTAACATCAGGGTGTGGAGCAGCGGAAGAATGTGTCGTAACATCAGGGTGTGGAGCAGCGGAAGAATGTGTCGTAACATCAGGGTGTGGAGCAGGGGAAGAATGTGTCGTAACATCAGGGTGTGGAGCATGGGAAGAAGGTGTCGTAACATCAGGGTGTGGAGCAGGGGAAGAATGTGTCGTAACATCAGGGTGTGGAGCAGCGGAAGAATGATGCGTAACATCAGGGTGTGGAGCAGCGGAAGAATGATGCGTAACATCAGGGTGTGGAGCAGCGGAAGAATGATGCGTAACATCAGGGTGTGGAGCAGCGGGAGAATGATGCGTAACATCAGGGTGTGGAGCAGGGGAAGAATGATGCGTAACATCAGGGTGTGGAGCAGCGGAAGAATGATGCGTAACATTCCTCCGGTTAAGCTCGAGGTCGTGAAAGAAACCATCCCAGAGCGCAGATCTTCCACTCTTCTCTCCAGGACTTCCAAAAATAATACAGTTTATGAAACTTTTTTCATTTGTGCGTTTTAACGGTCCCCCCCCCCCCTCTCTATCACTTAAGTGTTCTGTTGAGATGATTCGCGTGGTTAATGACCTCCTTAACAACCTGAAGGTGACAACTACTCTAGCTCTAATTGGAGTAGTTTGTGGGTAATTGTACTCTATCCTTCAGGATAATGCAGCTCTTAAAACTGTCATCATACTCTCTTTCATGACTCTTATTCTCTCTTACTCGTCTCCCCGGGGCTCTTAAAGCTCCCATAAGCCTCTCCCCATTCCCTATTTCCACCCCGACATGCGTAAGAACTGAAGCGGTTGGGCTTGACCCAAAGCCTTCGAAGCCAGTCATGCCACGGAAGCTATCCACAGCGATTCTCATTAGTCGCTTCAAGCGTCGTAGATGCTACGCTTTCTACGTCACTCAAGCACTGGAGTTTTGACGATGTGGCTGGAAACATCAATTTGTATGCGTGTCATAAGGGAGAGGGGCAAGGAAGCGCTACGCTGCAGGTCTATATAAATGGCCAGATATATATACCTGCCTTCACACACCTGCCTTCACACACCTGCTACCTACACCTGCCTTCGGCTGGGGTAAATAGGGGTAATTAGCATTTAATGGTCGTAAACAGAACGGGTTGTTATTGGCGGCTTTTGTCTGTGTTATAGTGGCTTGTTTGGTGTGTTCTCTCCCATGGTCCCCTCCCATGGTCATCTCCCATGGTCCCCTCCCATGGTCCCCTCCCATGGTCATCTCCCATGGTCCCCTCCCATGGTCCCTTCCCATGGTCATCTCCCATGGTCCCCACCCATGGTCCCTTCCCATGGTCATCTCCCATGGTCCCCTCCCATGGTCATCTCCCATGTTCATCTCCCATGGTTCCCTCCCATGGTCATCTCCCATGGTCCCCTCCCATGGTCATCTCCCATGGTCATCTCCCATGGTCCCCTCCCATGGTCCCCTCCCATGGACATCTCCCATGGTCCCCTACCATGGTCATCTCCATTGGTTCCCTCCCATGGTCATCTCCCATGGTCATCTCCCATAGTCCCCTCCCATGGTCCCCTCCCATTATCATCTCCCATGGTCATCTCCCATGGTCCCCTCCCATGGTCCCCTCCCATGGTCATCACCCATGGTCATCTCCCATGGTCATCTCCCATGGTCCCCTCCCATGGTCCCCTCCCATGGTCCCCTCCCATGGTCATCTCCCATGGTCATCTCCCATGGTCATCTCCCATAGTCCCCTCCCATGGTCCCCTCCCATTATCATCTCCCATGGTCATCTCCCATGGTCCCCTCCCATGGTCATCTCCCATGGTCATCTCCCATGGTCATCTCCCATGGTCATCTCCCATGGTCCCCTCCCATGGTCCCCTC
The DNA here is from genome assembly GCF_040958095.1 of Procambarus clarkii. Classification (NCBI taxonomy): domain Eukaryota; kingdom Metazoa; phylum Arthropoda; class Malacostraca; order Decapoda; family Cambaridae; genus Procambarus; species Procambarus clarkii. The sequence continues at coordinate 10,408,324 of NC_091161.1, read as the reverse complement.
CCATGGTCCCCTCCCATAGTCCCCTCCCATGGTCATCTCCCATGGTCCCCTCCCATGGTCCCCTCCCATGGTCATCTCCCATGGTCCCCTACCATGGTCATCTCCCATGGTTCCCTCCCATGGTCATCTCCCATGGTCATCTCCCATAGTCCCCTCCCATGGTCCCCTCCCATTATCATCTCCCATGGTCATCTCCCATGGTCCCCTCCCATGGTCCCCTCCCATGGTCATCACCCATGGTCATCTCCCATGGTCATCTCCCATGGTCCCCTCCCATGGTCCCCTCCCATGGTCCCCTCCCATGGTCATCTCCCATGGTCATCTCCCATAGTCCCCTCCCATGGTCATCTCCCATGGTCCCCTCCCATGGTCATCTCCCATGGTCATCTCCCATGGTCCCCTCCCATGGTCCCCTCCCATGGTCCCCTCCCATGGTCCCCTCCCATTATCATCACCCATGGTCATCTCCCATGGTCATCTCCCATGGTCCCCTCCCATGGTCCCCTCCCATGGTCCCCTCCCATGGTCATCTCCCATGGTCATCTCCCATGGTCATCTCCTATGGTCCCCTCCCATGGTCCCCTCCCATGGTCCCCTCCCATGGTCATCACCCATGGTCATATCCCATGGTCATCTCCCATGGTCCCCTCCCATGGTCCCCTCCCATGGTCCCCTCCCATGGTCATCTCCCATGGTCATCTCCCATGGTCATCTCCCATGGTCATCTCCCATGGTCCCCTCCCATGGTCCCCTCCCATGGTCCCTCCCATGGTCCCCTCCCATTGTCATCTCCCATGGTCCCTTCCCATGGTCCCCTCCCATGGTCCCCTCCCATGGTCATCTCCCTTGGTCCCCTCCCATGGTCATCTCCCATGGTCCCCTCCCATGGTCCCCTCCCATGGTAATCTCCCATGGACCCCTCGCGTGGTCCCCTCCCATGGTCATCTCCCATGGTCCCCTCCCATGGTCATCTCCCATGGGCATCTCCCATGGTCCCCTCCCATCGTCCCCTCCGATGGTCCCCTCCCAAGGTCCCCTCCCATGGTCTCCTCCCATGGTCATCTCCCATTGTCCCCTCCCATGGGCATCTCCCATGGTCCCCTCCCATGGTCCCCTCCCATGGCAATCTCCCATGGTCCCCTCCCATGGTCATCTCCCATGGTCCCCTCCCATGGTCATCTCCCATGGTCCCCTCCCATGGTCCCCTCCCATGGTCATCTCCCGTGGTCATCTCCCATGGTCATCTGTCATGGTCCCCTCCCATTGTCATCTCCCATGGTCCCCTCCCATGATCATCTCCCAAGGTCATCTCCCATGGTCATCTCCCATGGTACCCTCCCATGGTCATCTCCCATGGTCCCCTCTCATGGTCATCTCCCATGGTCCCCTCCCATGGTCATCTCCCATGGTCCCCTCCCATGGTCATCTCCCATGGTCATCTCCCATGGTCCCCTCCCATGGTCCCCTCCCATGGTCCCCTCCCATGGTCCCCTCCCATGATCATCTCCCATGGTCATCTCCCATGGTCATCTCCCATGGTCATCTCCTATGGTCCCCTCCCATGGTCATCTCCCATGGTCCCCTCCCATGGTCATCTCCCATGGTCCCCTCCCATGGTCATCTCCCATGGTCCCCTCCCATGGTCATCTCCCATGGTCCCCTCCCATGGTCATCTCCCATGGTCATCTCCCATGGTCCCCTCCCATGGTCCCCTCCCATGGTCCCCTCCCATGGTCATCTCCCATGGTCCCCTCCCATGGTCATCTCCATTGGTTCCCTCCCATGGTCATCTCCCATGGTCATCTCCCATAGTCCCCTCCCATGGTCATCTCCCATGGTCTCCTCCCATGGTCATCTCCCATGGTCATCTCCCATGGTCCCCTCCCATGGTCCCCTCCCATGGTCATCACCCATCGTCATCTCCCATGGTCATCTCCCATGGTCCCCTCCCATGGTCCCCTCCCATGGTCATCTCCCATGGTCATCTCCCATGGTCATCTGCCATGGTCCCCTCCCATGGTCCCCTCCCATGGTCCCCTCCCATGGTCATCACCCATGGTCACCTCCCATGGTCATCTCCCATGGTCCCCTCCCTTGGTCCCCTCCCATGGTCCCCTCCCATGGTCATCTCCCATGGTCATCTCCCATGGTCATCTCCCATGGTCATCTCCCATGGTCCCCTCCCATGGTCCCCTCCCATGGTCATCTCCCATGGTCCCCTCCCATGGTCATCTCCCATGGTCCCCTCCCATGGTCATCTCCCATGGTCCCCTCCCATGGTCATCTCCCATGGTCCCCTCCCATGGTCATCTCCCATGGTCCCCTCCCATGGTCCCCTCCCATGGTCCCCTCCCATGGTCCCCTCCCATGGTCCCCTCCCATGGTCCCCTCCCATGGTCATCTCCCATGGTCATCTCCCATGGTCATCTCCCATGGTCCCCTCCCATGGTCCCCTCCCATGGTCATCTCCCATGGTCCCCTCCCATGGTCATCTCCATTGGTTCCCTCCCATGGTCATCTCCCATGGTCATCTCCCATAGTCCCCTCCCATGGTCATCTCCCATGGTCTCCTCCCATGGTCATCTCCCATGGTCATCTCCCATGGTCCCCTCCCATGGTCCCCTCCCATGGTCATCTCCCATGGTCATCTCCCATGGTCATCTGCCATGGTCCCTTCCCATGGTCCCCTCCCATGCTCCCCTCCCATGGTCATCACCCATGGTCACCTCCCATGGTCATCTCCCATGGTCCCCTCCCATGGTCCCCTCCCATGGTCCCCTCCCATGGTCATCTCCCATGGTCTTCTCCCATGGTCATCTCCCATGGTCATCTCCCATGGTCCCCTCCCATGGTCCCCTCCAATGGTCATCTCCCATGGTCCCCTCCCATGGTCATCTCCCATGGTCCCCTCCCATGGTCATCTCCCATGGTCCCCTCCCATAGTCCCCTCCCATGGTCATCTCCCGTGGTCATCTCCCATGGTCATCTCCCATGGTCCCCTCCCATTGTCATCACCCATGGTCCCCTCCCATGATCATCTCCCATGGTCATCTCCCATGGTCATCTCCCATGGTCCCCTCCCATGGTCATCTCCCATGGTCCCCTCCCATGGTCATCTCCCATGGTCCCCTCCCATGGTCATCTCCCATGGTCCCCTCCCATGATCATTTCCCATGGTCATCTCCCATGGTCCCCTCCCATGGTCCCCTCCCATGGTCCCCTCCCATGGTCATCACCCATGGTCATCTCCCATGGTCATCTCCCATGGTCCCCTCCCATGGTCCCCTCCCATGGTCCCCTCCTATGGTCATCTCCCATGGTCATCTCCCATGGTCATCTTCCATGGTCATCTCCCATGGTCCCCTCCCATGGTCCCCTCCCATGGTCCCCTCCCATGGTCCCCTCCCATGGTCATCACCCATGGTCATCTCCCATGGTCATCTCCCATGGTCCCTTCCCATGGTCCTCTCCCATGATCCCCTCCCATGGTTATCTCCCATGGTCCCCTCCCATGGTCATCTCCCATGGTCCCTTCCCATGGTCCCCTCCCATGGTCCCCTCCCATGGTCATCTCCCATGGTCCCCTCCCATGGTCCCCTCCCATGGTCATCTCCCGTGGTCATCTCCCATGGTCATCTCCCATGGTCCCCTCCCATTGTCATCTCCCATGGTCCCCTCCCATGGTCCCCTCCCATGGTCATCTCCCATGGTCCCCTCCTATGGTCATCTCCCATGGTCATCTCCCATGGTCATCTCCCATGGTCATCTCCCATGGTCCCCTCCCATGGTCATCTCCCATGGTCCCCTCCCATGGGCATCTCCCATGGTCCCCTCCCATGGTCATCTCCCATGGACCCCTCCCATGGTCCCCTCCCATGGTCATCTCCCATGGTCCCCTCCCATGGTCATCTCCCATGGTCCCCTCCCATGGGCATCTCCCATGGTCCACTCCCATGGTCCCCTCCCATGGTCCCCTCCCAAGGTCCCCTCCCATGGTCCTCTCCCATGGTCATCTCCCATGGTCCTCTCCCATGGTCATCTCCCATGGTCCCCTCCCATGGTCATCTCCCATGGTCCCCTCCCATGGTCATCTCCCATGGTCCCCTCCTATGGTCATCTCCCATGGTCCCCTCCCATGGTCATCTCCCATGGTCCCCTCCCATGGTCATCTCCCATGGTCATCTCCCATGGTCATCTCCCATGGTCCCCTCCCATGGTCATCTCCCAGGGTCCCCTCCCATGGTCATCTCCCATGGTCCCCTCCCATGGTCATCTCCCATGGTCCCCTCCCATGGTCATCTCCCATGGTCCCCTCCCATGGTCATCTCCCATGGTCCCCTCCCATGGTCATCTCCCATGGTCCCCTCCCATGGTCCCCTCCCATGGTCATCTCCCATGGTCATCTCCCATGGTCCCCTCCCTTGGTCATCTCCCATGGTCATCTCCCATGGTCCCCTCCCATGGTCATCTCCCATGGTCCCCTCCCATGGTGATCTCCCATGGTCCCCTCCCATGGTCATCTCCCATGGTCCCCTCCCATGGTCATCTCCCATGGTCCCCTCCCATGGTCATCTCCCATGGTCCCCTCCCATGGTCCCCTCCCATGGTCACTTCGAAGTCTGACCTCATATCCCAGCTCCAAGTCTGACATCATATCCCAGCTCCAAGTCTGACCTCATATCCCAGCTCCAAGTCTTAACCTCATATCCCAGCTCCAAGTCTGACCTCATATCTCAGCTCCAAATCTGACCTCATATCTCAGCTCCAAGTCTTAACCTCATATCCCAGCTCCAAGTCTGATCTCATATCCCAGCTCCAAGTCTTAACCTCATATCTCAGCTCCAAGTCTGACCTCATATCCCAGCTCCAAGTCTGACCTCATATCCCAGCTCCAAGTCTTAACCTCATATCTCAGCTCCAAGTCTGACCTCATATCCCAGCTCCAAGTCTGACCTCATATCTCAGCTCCAAGTCTGACCTCATATCTCAGCTCCAAGTCTGACCTCATATCTCAGCTCCAAGTCTGACCTCATATCCCAGCTCCAAGTCTGACCTCATATCTCAGCTCCAAGTCTGACCTCATATCTCAGCTCCAAGTCTGACCCCATATCTCAGCTCCAAGTCTGACCTCATATCTCAGCTCCAAGTCTGACCTCATATCTCAGCTCCAAGTCTGACCTCATATCTCAGCTCCAAGTCTGACCTCATATCTCAGCTCCAAGTCTGACCTCATATCTCAGCTCCAAGTCTGACCTCATATCTCAGCTCCAAGTCTGACCTCATATCTCAGCTCCAAGTCTGACCTCATATCTCAGCTCCAAGTCTGACCTCATATCTCAGCTCCAAGTCTGACCTCATATCTCAGCTCCAAGTCTGACCTCATATCTCAGCTCCAAGTCTGACCTCATATCTCAGCTCCAAGTCTGACCTCATATCCCAGCTCCAAGTCTTAACCTCATATCTCAGCTCCAAGTGTGACCTCTTATTTCAGCTCCAAGTCTGACCTCATATCCCAGCTCCAAGTCTTAACCTCATATCTCAGCTCCAAGTCTTAACCTCATATCTCAGCTCCAAGTCTTAACCTCATATCTCAGCTCCAAGTCTGACCTCATATCTCAGCTCCAAGTCTTAACCTCATATCTCAGCTCCAAGTCTGACCTCATATCCCAGCTCCAAGTCTGACCTCATAACCCAAATTAATATGTATATTAAGTCTGAAAAAAATCCCTTAAATTGAGCATGAAAAACGTTCAATGAAATCAAATTAATTTTTCGATTAAATATGTTTAAATTAGCCTTCGGGGAAAGCCTTGTTGAGTGGAAGGCTTATTTACCTCTGATCAGTTTCTAGAGTTTTGCCCAGTTGGGCCTGGATCGGTTCTTCCTTGGTCAACGAGGCTGTTTGTGCTAGCCATCTGCAGTCTCTAATTTCTATCATAATTCTGGGAGAAAGTGATGGAACATATCGATAGCCAGCGATATGTTGGCTATCGCTGTACACGATAACCAACGATATGAATACGATACGGGGCCATACATGTATGTCTACATCTGTGTTAGAATGAAAATTAAAAATCAGAAATACGCGTATTGTATAGTTCTATCTCTCACTGGTGTATTTTGTAAGTCATATCTAGCCTTAAAGCCTTTCAGTATTTTCCAGGAGTAGATTATGAACTACCTCTCTCGTCTACTCTCCCGAGTGCGTAGATGAGTGTGAAGAGCTTTGAAGCAGTCTCGGTTATTTTAATGCTTGTCTGGCTCTAAGTGCCACACTTAACGCTCCAGGTATACTTTCCTGTTCTGATATTTCCTCTGACTTGTCAAGGGTTGAGAGCACAGAATAATATTACACGTGAGGGCACTCTGTGGGGCTCTGATGTAGAGCATACTTATGTTATGCTCTGCCTCTTGTGTACATGTTCTCATTATTCATTTGTCCCTCTGCTACCTTGGTTGATAATTGATTTTTGATGTGGTTTATTCATGTTTTTTTTTTTTAGTCGTGTGGCATTAGTATTTTGTATATCCCTGACATGTTCATTCCGTTCTGTGAGATGATCTAAATGCCGCTTGTGATTTGTAGAATTTTGTAATTTTTGGGTGTTTTTCGTACTGAAGAAATTTGTCACTGTTCGACAAATCGACAATTTTTCACCGCTAAAAATCTTTCTGATTTTCAAAAAGATTTTTGTGCTGCCAATTTTGTCTTGAGGAAAGCAATTATCAAACGGATTTTGGTCTCGCCAGCGAAGGATTAATATAATATATGGTTCAGTGTAGGTTTTAACAATTGGTTTAGAAGAAAATATCGTCCCGGAGCCGGTCGGCCGAGCGGGCAGCACGCTGGACTTGTGATCCTGTGGTCCTGGGTTCGATCCCAGGTGCCGGCGAGAAACAATGGGCAGAGTTTCTTTCACCCTATGCCCCTGTTACCTAGCAGTAAAATAGGTACCTGGGTGTTAGTCAGCTGTCACGGGCTGCTTCCTGGGGGTGGAGGCCTGGTCGAGGACCGGGCCGCGGGGACACTAAAGCCCCGAAATCATCTCAAGATAACCTCAAGATAACTGTCCCCTTAACTATACTAATCACATCGTTCGCTTTCATTCTACGGGCTATCACTCCATGATCAAATTTCTTAATTGGTTTTGTAAGAATAGGTCTGTAGCGCATTATGCAAAATAGGTATTATGCATCTTTAATGACTCTATAATTATCTGTTAATGATAAACTATTTACGAGACAAAAGAACCTTTGTTCTCCTAAACTGTGATGATATGGATTATATAACTTCTTCTTGGTCGTATAATTGGTAGATTGGCTTCTTAGCACCGTCTCAAACCTCTTAATTACGTGTACTGCAATTGAAGCAGGTCGGTAGAGTTTGGTCATAGCTTTATTACCTCCTTAGTGCAGTGACGCTATCTTAGCAGTTTTTAGGGGTCTGGGGATCCCAGCTGTCTCCAGGTGTTCGTGTAAGATAGTAGGATAAGATAGTATTGCGCTGAACACAGTGTTGAACAAGAACACGAGTGAACACACACACACTGAGGAAGAGGTACGTGAGTGAACACACACTGTGGGACATGAACACGAGTGAACACACACACACACACTACGTGTGTAGCACATACACACATATACACACACATAGAGCCCAATAGGCTCAGAAACCTGTACACCACTTGATTGATAGTTGAGAGGCGACACCAAAGAGCCAGAGCTCAAACCCCGCAAGCACAACTAGGTGAGCACACTGCGGAACATACATGAACACGAGTGAACACAGGGAAGAGTGAAGGTACCAGAGGTGAAGGGCTTGGCCCCCAAAGACAGCAGGTCTCTGGAGATAATTATGCGAATTAATTCTCTCCTGAGTTTAACGAGAGCAGAAAAAGTCTCCATTAATGTCCCTGTGAATCCCTTAACAAATAGGCCTACTTCACTTAGGCCTTTCCTTCAGTTTATTGTCTATATGTCCCCATATATATATATATATATATATATATATATATATATATATATATATATATATATATATATATATATATATATATATATATATATATATATATATATATATATGTCGTACCTAATAGCCAGAACGCACTTCTCAGCCTACTATGCAAGGCCAAATTTGCCTAATAAGCCAAGTTTTCATGAATTAATTGTTTTTCGACTACCTAACCTACCTAACCTGACCTAACCTAACTTTTTCGGCTACCTAACCTAACCTAACCTATAAAGATAGGTTAGGTTAGGTTAGGTAGGGTTGGTTAGGTTCGGTCATATATCTACGTTAATTTTAACTCCAATAAAAAAAAATTGACCTCATACATAATGAAATGGGTAGCTTTATCATTTCATAAGAAAAAAATTAGAGAAAATATATTAATTCAGGAAAACTTGGCTTATTAGGCAAATTTGGCCTTGCATAGTAGGCTGAGAAGTGCGTTCTGGCTACTAGGTACGACATATATATATATATATATATATATATATATATATATATATATATGTATAGTTTTTATACATTATACATGCAAGTTTCTAGGGTACTCACTCCTGTCAACCCATATA
>NC_091161.1:10384744-10394744 GCF_040958095.1 Procambarus clarkii | reverse complement strand
CAATTGTTTCTATTTCTCTACCTAACCTTCTTCGCCGTTCTTGTTCGTACGTTCATCTAACCTAACCTAACCTAACCTAACCTAACCTAACCTAACCTAACCTAACCTAACCAAACCTAACCTAACCTAACCTAACCTAACCCTACCTAACCTAACCTAACCTAACCTAACCTAACCTAACCTAAGAGAGAAATCCGAAATATTTTATCTCCTATGCAAAATCAAGATCAAAAACCACATCTAGTATCGGGCCCCTGCGAAAGGGAGATGGAACTTTCACCGATGACAACAACGAAATGAGCGAGTTACTGAGGAAGCAGTACGACTCTGTTTTCAGCGAGCCATTAAATGCACTAAAGATTGATAACCCAAATGAATTTTTCATGGATATGATACCAACATCAAATCATATATCAGACGTCGCCCTATCCCCACTAGATTTTGAAGAAGCCATAAACAGTATGCCTATGCACTCTGCACCAGGCCCGGATTCTTGGAACTCCATATTCATCAAGAACTGTAAAAAACCACTATCGCAGGCCCTTCACATTCTGTGGAGACAAAGCCTAGATACTGGCGTTATCCCTGACATACTAAAAACAGCAGAGATAGCACCACTTCATAAAGGAGGAAATAAGGCAGAGGCAAAAAATTACAGACCGATAGCACTAACATCGCACGTCATAAAAAATTTTGAGAGAGTGCTAAGAAGTAAGATTACAAAATACATGGAATCACAGCATCTCCATAACCCCGGACAACATGGTTTCAGAACAGGGCGCTCTTGCCTGTCGCAGTTGCTGGACCACTATGATATGGCATTAGATGCTATGGAAGACAAACAAAACGCTGATGTAATTTACACAGATTTCGCAAAAGCTTTTGATAAATGTGACCATGGTGTTATTGCACATAAAATGCGTTCAAAAGGAATTACCGGGAAAATAGGCAGATGGATCTACAATTTCCTGACCAACAGAACCCAATGTGTAATAGTCAACAAAATAAAATCCAGCCCATCAACCGTGAAGAGCTCAGTTCCCCAGGGTACTGTGCTTGCTCCAGTACTTTTTCTCATCCTCATATCGGACATAGACCAGAACACAACCTATAGCACTGTATCATCCTTTGCAGATGACACTAGGATTTTCATGAGAGTTGGCAACATAGAGGACACGGCAAACATCCAGTCAGATGTAGATCAGGTCTTCCTATGGGCTACAGAAAATAATATGGTATTCAACGAGGATAAGTTCCAGCTCATGCGCTATGGAAAAATTGAAAATATAAAAACGGAAACCACGTACAAAACTCAGGCAAATCATAACATCGAACGAAAAGGTAATGTAAAGGATCTGGGTGTACTCATGTCGGAAGACCTTACCTTTAAAGAACACAATAAAGTAGCCGTCACAACTGCAAGAAAAATGACAGGTTGGATAACAAGAACTTTTCACACTAGAGATGCTATACCGATGTTGATACTCTTCAAGACGCTTGTGCTCTCTAGAGTGGAGTACTGCTGCACAATGACAGCCCCTTTCAAAGCTGGAGAAATTGCTGACCTGGAGAGCGTGCAGAGATCCTTTACTGCTAGAATCCACTCAGTAAAACATCTAAATTACTGGGACCGACTAAAGAGCCTAAATCTGTACTCCCGTGAGCGCAGGCGGGAGAGATACATAATAATTTACACGTGGAAAATAATTGAGGGGCTGGTCCCAAACCTGCACACAGAAATAACATCACATGAGACCAGAAGACATGGCAGGATGTGCAGAATACCCCCGTTGAAGAGCAGAGGTGCAACAGGTAATCTGAGAGAGAACTCTATCAACATCAGAGGCCAGAGACTGTTCAACACGCTTCCACTACACATAAGGGACATAACTGGCCGACCACTCACAGTGTTCAAGAGAGAACTATCAACATCAGAGGCCCGAGACTGTTCAACACGCTTCCACTACACATAAGGGACATAACTGGCCGACCCCTCACAGTGTTCAAGAGAGAACTATCAACATCAGAGGCCCGAGACTGTTCAACACGCTTCCACTACACATAAGGGACATAACTGGCCGACCCTTCACAGTGTTCAAGAGAGAACTGGATAAGCACCTCCAAAGGATACGTGATCAACCAGGCTGTGACTCATACGTCAGGCTACAAGCAGCCGCGTCTAACAGCCTGGTTGATCAGTCCAGCAACCAGGAGGCCTGGTCGACGACCGGGCCGCGGGGACACTAAGCTCCGGAAGCACCTCGAGGTAACCTAACCTTCTTCGCCGTTCTTGTTCGTACGTTCATCTAACCTAACCTAACCTAACCTAACCACAATCCCCGTTACCACCACCTCTACCATCACCACCACTACTCCCCCCCAGCACCAACACCAAGCCACACCCCCCCCCCCTGTGACAGGCGCCAGTGGATCTTATCTCCTGAGCGAGAAGAACAAAAGTTTGTTCTTGTTGAGAAGTGAACATGGGTGACGGCCCCCCCTCGCCCCCTCCCCCCCCCCCTCTCTCTCTCTCTCTCTCTCTCTCTCTCTCTCTCTCTCTGTCTCTCTCTCTCTCTCTCTCTCTCTCTCTCTCTCTCTCTCTCTCTCTCTCTCTCTCTCTCTCTCTCTCTCTCTCTCTCTCTCTCTCTCTCTCTCTCTCTCTCTCTCTCTCTCTCTCTCTCTCTCTCACCCTCGAACCAGAACCAGGGTGACAGCCAAGCACAGGAGCCTCGTGTGTGGTCAACAGCTTGACTTCTTAACGAGGTCATTCCTCTCCATTGATTACCCATTAGGGAGAGGTCAGCTCCCCTGCATCAAGGCTGCTCCCCCCTTACCCATTGCCTTCCCTCCCCTTACCTCCCTTCCCTCCCTCCCTCCCTCCCTCCCTCCCTACCTTTCCCTAAAGTAGATCAAGCTAAAAAATTATTCACTAAACGCCAAACAGAGATTAAGTGGTTCCAAATTGAACATCTTAACGGTCAAAGACACTCGGACAATGTAATTGATTGATCCCTTCACTGAACAATGAGTATGAATGTTGATCAATGAACAGTGGTGCATTGAAACTTCGTTCAAAGCATGTCACATTAATTTTAGGCATCGAAACGTTTCATGAATATGACGTTATATATGACGTAAATCTGACGTTGATAGTGTGGTTATAAACGTTAATAGTATATGCGTCAGCATTTACCAATTTACCATTATATGCCAGCACCCAACACCAACAGGCCCGTTGATCATTCGATGATATCTGGCTTTTTTAGGTTATTAAAGCGCGGAGAGTTGTACTCTGTGTTCAATGGACTCAAAATGGCAATGCATAATACCTGAGGACAGGTAAGGGTAGGTTAGGTTAGGTTAGGTTAGGTTAGGTTAGGTTAGGTTAGGCTAGGTTAGGTTAGGGTAGGTTAGGTTAGGGTAGGTTAGGTTAGGTTAGGCTAGGTTAGGTTAGGTTTGATTAGGCTAGGTTAGGTTAGGTTAGGTTAGGTTAGGTTAGGTTAGGGTAGGTTAGGTTAGGTTAGGTTAGGGTAGGTTAGGTTAGGTTAGGTTAGGTTAGGTTTGATTAGGCTAGGTTAGGTTAGGTTAGGTTAGGTTTGATTAGGCTAGGTTAGGTTAGGGTAGGTTACGTAAGGTTAGGTTAGGTTTGGTTAAGTTAGGTTTGATTAGGTTAGGTTACCTGGTTGATGGGGTTCTGGGAGTTCTTCTACTGCCCAAGCCCGACCCGAGGCCAGGCTTGACTTGTGAGAGTTTGGTCCACCAGGCTGTTGCTTGGAGCGGCCCGCAGGCCCACATACCCACCACAGCCCGGCCCGAGGCCAGGCTTGACTTGTGAGAGTTTGGTCCACCAGGCTGTTGCTTGGAGCGGCCTGCAGGCCCACATACCCACCACAGCCCGGCCCGAGACCAGGCTTGACTTGTGAGAGTTTGGTCCACCAGGCTGTTGCTTGGAGCGGCCTGCAGGCCCACATACCCACCACAGCCCGGCCCGAGGCCAGGCTTGACTTGTGAGAGTTTGGTCCACCAGGCTGTTGCTTGGAGCACAGTTAAACACAAGACAAAGATAGAGAAAATTCAGAGGTATGCCACCAGACTAGTTCCAGAACTGAGAGGTTTGAGCTACGAGGAAAGGCTAAAGGAACTATACCTCACGGCAGTGGAAGACAGAAGAGTTTGGGGAGACATGATCACCATCTACAAAATTTTCAGGGAAATTGACAGGGTGGACAAAGACAATTTTTTTAGAATGGGTTACATACGAACAAGGGGAGACAGGTGGAAACTGAGTACCCAGATGAGCCACAGAGACGTTAGAAACAACTTTTTCAGTGTCAGAGTAGTTAGTGAACTGAATGCACTAAGAATGTTGTGGAGGCTCGGGGTTTGAAGGCTGAGTGGTCAGCGCTCGTTATTCGTAGTCCTAGGATCCGGGAATCGATCCCCGGCTGAGGCAGAAACAAATGGGCGTAGTGTCTTTCACCCTGATGCTCTGTTTACCTAGCAGTAAATAGATACCTGGGAGTTAGACAGCTGCCACAGGCTACTTCCTGTGTGTGTATGTTGAAAAAACAAATGATTGACAGTTAAGAGGCGGGCTCCAAAGAGCCAGAACTCAACCCCCGCATTCACAACAAGGTGAGTACAACTAGATGAGTACACACCCACACTCACACTCACTTTTACTCATTATTTTTTGCGAATTTTATCACGTATCTTCGCGCCATTTAACAGGAGATATGAGGCCATGATCTGCGCTAGTTACCCGAGTCTGGAAAATGCTGGCAGTTCACTCCTGCGTTCACAGCGGCAGAACTCTTGGCTCACTGCGTTCACAGCAGCAGAACTCTTGGCTCACTGCGTTCACAGCGCCAGAACTCTTGGCTCACTGCGTTCACAGCAGCAGAACTCTTGGCTCACTGCGTTCACAGTGGCAGAACTCTTGGCTCACTGCGTTCACAGCGCCAGAACTCTTGGCTCACTGCGTTCACAGCGGCAGAACTCTTGGCTCACTGCGTTCACAGCGGCAGAACACTTGGCTCACTGCGTTCACAGCGGCAGAACTCTTGGCTCACTGCGTTCACAGCGGCAGAACTCTTGGCTCACTGCGTTCACAGCGCCAGAACTCTTGACTCACTGCCTTCACAGCGCCAGAACTCTTGGCTCACTGCGTTCACAGCAGCAGAACTCTTGGCTCACTGCGTTCACAGCGCCAGAACTCTTGGCTCACTGCGTTCACAGCGCCAGAACTCTTGACTCACTGCCTTCACAGCGGCAGAACTCTTGGCTCACTGCGTTCACTTCCAGATGAGGAGAAAGGTGCAGAAAATGGGAGTGGGGCAAGACACAGAAAACGGCACTCTAATAAATGAGAGTAAAGGGGAGACTGCGATATTATTTTTATACGTAGGTTTCTGTCGCAGTAGAGGAAGAAGGGGGTTATTGAGGCCCTCTCGAGGTTAAGGATTTATTAAGATTTATTAAGGATTTATTAGGATTTATTAAGGATTTATTAGGATTTATTAGGATTTATTAAGGTCCTCACGAGGCTAACTACTGGCCTTCATCATGATACATTCCACAACAGTTGCCTAACTCCGGTACAGAGGGGCATGAGGTAAAAGGGGGGTGCTCAGACATTTATTTTCCTCCTTGGAATCGAACCTGGGATTCGGTTTTTGAGTCGAGGATGTAGACCACTTTGGAGGAGCACTATTGCCGTGTATGTCAGGGGGATGTGTCCAGGAGATGTGTCCGGGGGATGTGTCCAGGGGATGTGTCCGACTACGAATCCGAAGCGCTGTCCACTCAGCCGTCAGACGCCCTGTAGCTAGCTCTAATTTCTTCACTATATCGCTATATCTTCCTCTACTTACCTGTAGTTTACCTGTAGAAGGTCTTGAGAGTCCTGTTCACCGCTGTTCAAGAAGAACTATTAATAACACGTTGGAATAACAGAAAGAATTACCACGAGAACAAAGTTATTTCTTAAGAAAGAACAGTCTTTATAAATGACTCATCAGAAGCGAGGCTAATTGGTAGTTAGGGTCGTTAATAATCATGTCATTAAGGCCTAACTACACCCCGATCGTCATGAAGGTCTAACTACCCCCGGTAGGCCTATTAACTAGGCCTATCAACACTGGCGGACCGTTAAGAACACGGCAATAACTTACTACCAACCAAGGAACACTGAGGGAGGGAACACTGAGGGAGGGAACACTGAGGGAGGGAACACTGAGGGAGGGAACACTGAGGGAGGGAACACTGAGGGAGAGGGAACACTGAGGGAGGGAACACTGAGGGAGGGGGAACACTGAGGGAGGGGGAACACTGAGGGAGGGAACACTGAGGGAGGGAACACTGAGGGAGGGAACACTGAGGGAGGGAACACTGAGGGAGGGGGAACACTGAGGGAGGGAACACTGAGGGAGGGAACACTGAGGGAGGGAACACTGAGGGAGGGAACACTGAGGGAGGGAACACTGAGGGAGGGAACACTGAGGGAGGGAACACTGAGGGAGGGGGAACACTGAGGGAGGGAACACTGAGGGAGGGAACACTGAGGGAGGGAACACTGAGGGAGGGGGAACACTGAGGGAGGGAACACTGAGGGAGGGAACACTGAGGGAGGGAACACTGAGGGGGGGGAACACTGAGGGAGGGAACACTGAGGGAGGGAACACTGAGGGAGGGAACACTGAGGGAGGGGAGGGAACACTGAGGGAGGGAACACTGAGGGAGGGAACACTGAGGGAGGGAACACTGAGGGAGGGGAGGAACACTGAGGGAGGGAACACTGAGGGAGGGAACACTGAGGGAGGGAACACTGAGGGAGGGAACACTGAGGGAGGAAACACTGAGGGAGGGAACACTGAGGGAGGGAACACTGAGGGAGGGAACACTGAGGGAGGGAACACTGAGGGAGGGAACACTGAGGGAGGGAACACTGAGGGAGGGAACACTGAGGGAGGGAACACTGAGGGAGGGAACACTGAGCGAGGGAACACTGAGGGAGGGGAGGGAACACTGAGGGAGGGAACACTGAGGGAGGGAACACTGAGGGAGGGAACACTGAGGGAGGGAACACTGAGGGAGGGAACACTGAGGGAGGGAACACTGAGGGAAGGAACACTGAGGGAGGGAACACTGAGGGAGGGGGAACACTGAGGGAGGGGACACTGAGGGAGGGGAGGGGACACTGAGGGAGGGGGAACACTGAGGGAGGGAACACTGAGGGAGGGAACACTGAGGGAGGGAACACTGAGGGAGGGAACACTGAGGGAGGGAACACTGAGGGAGGGGAGGGAACACTGAGCGAGGGAACACTGAGGGAGGGGAGGGAACACTGAGGGAGGGGAGGAACACTGAGGGAGGGAACACTGAGGGAGGGAACACTGAGGGAGGGAACACTGAGGGAAGGAACACTGAGGGAGGGAACACTGAGGGAGGGAACACTGAGGGAGGGAACACTGAGGGAGGGAACACTGAGGGAGGGGGAACACTGAGGGAGGGAACACTGAGGGAGGGAACACTGAGGGAGGGAACACTGAGGGAGGGGGGAACACTGAGGGAGGGAACACTGAGGGAGGGAACACTGAGGGAGGGAACACTGAGGGAGGGAACACTGAGGGAGGGAACACTGAGGGAGGGGACACTGAGGGAGGGAACACGAGGGAGGGGAAACACTGAGGGAGGGGACACTGAGGGAGGGGGAGGAACACTGAGGGGAGGGAACACGGAGGGAGGGGGAACACTGAGGGAGGGAACACTGAGGGACGGGGAGGGACACTGAGGGAGGGAACACTGAGGGAGGGGGAACACTGGGGAGGGAACACTGAGGGAGGGAACACTGAGGGAGGTAACACGGAGGGGAGGGAACACTGAGGGAGGGGACCCACGGAGGGAGGGAACACTGAGGGAGGGGAGGGGACACTAGGGCGGGGGGAACACTGAGGGAGGGAACACTGAGGGAAGGGGTAAAAACTGAGGGAGGAACACTGGAGGTGATGGGGAACACTGAGGGAGGGAAACACTGAGGGAGGGAACACTGAGGGAGGGGGAAACACTAGAGGGAGGGAACACTGAGGGAGGGAACACGAGGGAGGGGGAACACTGAGGGAGGGAACACTGAGGGAGGGAACACTGAGGGACGGGAACACTGAGGGAGTGGGAACACTGAGGGAGGGTGAACAATGAGGAGGTACAACATGAGGGCAGGAACACTGAGGAGGGAGAACACTGAGGGAGGGGGAACACTGAGGGAGGGACACTGAGGGAGGGAACACTGAGGGAGGGGAACACTGAGGGAGGGAACACTGAGGGAGGGGAACACTGAGGGAGGGAACACTGAGGGAGGGAACACTGAGGGAGGGAAAACTGAGGGAGGGAACACTGAGGGAGGGGGAACACTGAGGGAGGGGAACACTGAGGGAGGGAACCTGAGGGGAGGGGACACTGAGGGAGGGAGGGAACACTGAGGGAGGGAACACTGAGGGAGGGGGAACACTGAGGGAGGGGAACACTGAGGGAGGGAACTGAGGGAGGGGAACACTGAGGGGGAACACTGAGGGAGGGGGGGAACACTGAGGGAGGGAACACTGAGGGAGGGAACACTGAGGGAGGGGACACTGGGAGGGGAAGGGAACACTGAGGGAGGGGGAACACTGAGGGAGGGAACACTGAGGGAGGGAACACTGAGGGAGGGAACACTGAGGGAGGGGGAACACTGAGGGAGGGAACACTGAGGGAGGGGGAACACTGAGGGAGGGAACACTGAGGGAGGGAACACTGAGGGAGGGAACACTGAGGGAGGGAACACTGAGGGAGGGAACACTGGAGGGAGGGAACACTGAGGGGAGGGAACACTGAGGGAGGGAACACTGAGGGAGGGGAACACTGAGGGAGGAGGAGGGAACACTGAGGGAGGGAACACTGAGGGAGGGAACACTGAGGGAGGGGAACACTGAGGGAGGGGGAACACTGAGGGAGGGAACACTGAGGGAGGGAACACTGAGGGAGGGAACACTGAGGGAGGGGGACACTGAGGGGAGGGAGACACTGAGGGAGGGGAACACTGAGGGAGGGAGGACACTGAGGGAGGGAACACTGAGGGAGGGGGAACACTGAGGGAGGGAACACTGAGGGAGGGGGAGGGGACACTGAGGGAGGGGGGACACTGAGGGAGGGGGGGAACACTGAGGGAGGGGAACACTGAGGGAGGGAATCACTGAGGGAGGGGAACACTGAGGGAGGGGATGGAACACTGAGGGAGGGGAACACTGAGGGAGGGAGGGAACACTGAGGGAGGGAACACTGAGGGAGGGGGAACAACTGAGGGAGGGGGGAACACTGAGGGAGGGAGACACTGAGGGAGGGGGAACACTGAGGGAGGGGACACTGAAGGGGAGGGACACTGAGGGAGGGGAACACTGAGGGAGGGAACACTGAGGGAGGGGGAACACTGAGGGAGGGAACACTGAGGGAGGGAACACTGAGGGAGGGGGAACACTGAGGGAGGGAACACTGAGGGAGGGAACACTGAGGGAGGGAACACTGAGGGAGGGGAACACTGAGGGAGGGGGAACACTGAGGGAGGGAACACTGAGGGAGGGGAGGGACACTGAGGGAGGGGGAACACTGAGGGAGGGAACACTGAGGGAGGGACATGAGGGCCGGGGAGGGAGACACTGAGGGAGGGGGACACTGAGGGAGGGGAACACTGAGGGAGGGAAACACTGAGGGAGGGGAACACTGAGGGAGGGAACACTGTGAGGGAGGGAAACACTGAGGGAGGGAACACTGAGGGAGGGGAACACTGAGGGAGGGAACACTGAGGGAGGGAACACTGAGGGAGGGAACACTGAGGAGGGAACACTGAGGGAGGGGAACACTGAGGGAGGGACACTGAGGGAGGGAGGGGGACACTGAGGGAGGGGGAACACTGAGGGAGGGAACACTGAGGGATGGGAACACTGAGGGAGGGGAACACTGAGGGAGGGAA
>NC_091161.1:10366684-10384244 GCF_040958095.1 Procambarus clarkii | reverse complement strand
GTCTCTCCTCCTCTCTCTCTCTCCCACCCCCCTGCTATCCTAACCTGACTTCATCTGTCACAATAAGCATATTAGCAACAATGAGCCCACAATGTTCACAAGAGAAAATATAACCTGGGTATAATTCGTCAAATCTGGTTCGCCAATTGTAGCATTAACAGCGCCAACATTGGTGACGCCAAAATTACTTTAGAGTGTAAACTAATTCATCGTGGACACACACCAAGTTGATGACTCTGGCAGCGCCACTATCATCAACTATGTCAACCAGAGAACCACGCACATCAACCAGCAATGACAACCAGCACCACCACCCTAACCTAACCTACCCTAACCTAACCTAACCTACCCTAACCTAACCTAACCTAACCTAACCTAACCTAACCTAACCTACCCTAACCTAACCTACCCTAACCTAACCTAACCTAACCTAACCTACCCTAACCTAACCTACCCTAACCTAACCTAACCTAACCTAACCTAACCTAACCTAACCTTGAAATATTTTCGGGACTTAGCGTCCCCACGGCCCGGTCGTCGACCATGCCTCCTGGTTGTTGGACTTTTCAACCAGGCTGTTGGATGGGGCTGCTCGCAGCCTGACGTATGAATCACAGCCTGGTGGATCAGGTATCTTTTGGAGGTGTTTATCAAGTTCTCTCTCTTGAACACTGTGAAGGGTCGGCCAGTTATGTCCCTTATGTGTAGTGGAAGCGTGTTGAACAGTCTCGGGCCTCTGATGTTGATAGTTCTCTCTTGAACACTGTGAGGGGTCGGCCAGTTATGTCCCTTATGTGTAGTGGAAGCGTGTTGAACAGTCTCGGGCCTCTGATGTTGATAGTTCTCTCTTGAACACTGTGAGGGGTCGGCCAGTTATGTCCCTTATGTGTAGTGGGAGCGTGTTGAACAGTCTCGGGCCTCTGATGTTGATAGTTCTCTCTTGAACACTGTGAGGGGTCGGCCAGTTATGTCCCTTAAGTGTAGTGGAAGCGTGTTGAACAGTCTCGGGCCTCTGATGTTGATAGTTCTCTCTTGAACACTGTGAGGGATCGGCCAGTTATGTCCCTTATGTGTAGTGGAAGCGTGTTGAACAGTCTCGGGCCTCTGATGTTGATAGTTATCTCTTGAACACTGTGAGGGGTCGGCCAGTTATGTCCCTTATGTGCAGTGGAAGCGTGTTGAACAGTCTCGGGCCTCTGATGTTGATAGTTCTCTCTTGAACACTGTGAGGGGTCGGCCAGTTATGTCCCTTATGTGTAGTGGAAGCGTGTTGAACAGTCTCGGGCCTCTGATGTTGATAGTTCTCTCTCAGAGTACCTGTTGCACCTTTGCTCTTCAACGGGGGTATTCTGCACATCCTGCCATGTCTTCTGGTCTCATGTGGTGTTATTTCTGTGTGCAGGTTTGGGACCAGCCCCTCTAATATTTTCCACGTGTAAATTATTATGTATCTCTCCCGCCTGCGCTCAAGGGGAGTACAGATTTAGGCTCTTTAGTCGGTCCCAGTAATTTAGATGTTTTACTGAGTGGATTCTAGCAGTAAAGGATCTCTGCACGCTCTCCAGGTCAGCAATTTCTTCAGCTTTGAAAGGGGCTGTCATTGTGCAGCAGTACTCCACTCTAGAGAGCACAAGCGTCTTGAAGAGTATCATCATCGGTATAGCATCTCTAGTGTGAAAAGTTCTTGTTAACAGAGTCGTACTGCTTCCTCAGTAGCTCGCTCATTTCGTTGTTGTCATCGGTGAAAGTTCCATCTCCCTTTCGCAGGGGCCCGATACTAGATGTGGTTTTTGATCTTGATTTTGCATAGGAGAAAAAATATTTCGGATTTCTCTCTATTTCACTGATGGCCTTTTGCTCTCTTTGCCTCTCCTGGGTTTTGTATGATTCTTGTAGCTTGAGTTCAATTGTTTCTATTTCTCTACCTAACCTTCTTCGCCGTTCTTGTTCGTACGTTCATCTAACCTAACCTAACTTAACCTAACCTAACCTAACCTAACCTAACCTAACCTAACCTAACCTAACCAAACCTAACCTAACCTAACCTAACCTAACCCTACCTAACCTAACCTAACCTAACCTAACCTAACCTAAGAGAGAAATCCGAAATATTTTATCTCCTATGCAAAATCAAGATCAAAAACCACATCTAGTATCGGGCCCCTGCGAAAGGGAGATGGAACTTTCACCGATGACAACAACGAAATGAGCGAGTTACTGAGGAAGCAGTACGACTCTGTTTTCAGCGAGCCATTAAATGCACTAAAGATTGATAACCTTAATGAATTTTTCATGGATATGATACCAAAATCAAATCATATATCAGACGTCGCCCTATCCCCACTAGATTTTGAAGAAGCCATAAACAGTATGCCTATGCACTCTGCACCAGGCCCGGATTCTTGGAACTCCATATTCATCAAGAACTGTAAAAAACCACTATCGCAGGCCCTTCACATTCTGTGGAGACAAAGCCTAGATACTGGCGTTATCCCTGACATACTAAAAACAGCAGAGATAGCACCACTTCATAAAGGAGGAAATAAGGCAGAGGCAAAAAATTACAGACCGATAGCACTAACATCGCACGTCATAAAAATTTTTGAGAGAGTGCTAAGAAGTAAGATCACAAAATACATGGAATCACAGCATCTCCATAACCCCGGACAACATGGTTTCAGAACAGGGCGCTCTTGCCTGTCGCAGTTGCTGGACCACTATGATATGGCATTAGATGCTATGGAAGACAAACAAAACGCTGATGTAATTTACACAGATTTCGCAAAAGCTTTTGATAAATGTGACCATGGTGTTATTGCACATAAAATGCGTTCAAAAGGAATTACGGGAAAATAGGCAGACGGATCTACAATTTCCTGACTAACAGAACCCAATGTGTAATAGTCAACAAAATAAAATCCAGCCCATCAACCGTGAAGAGCTCAGTCCCCCCAGAGTACTGTGCTTGCTCCAGTACTTTTTCTCATCCTCATATCGGACATAGACCAGAACACAACCTATAGCACTGTATCATCCTTTGCAGATGACAATAGGATCTTCATGAGAGTAGGCAACATAGAGGACACGGCAAACCTCCAGTCAGATGTAGATCAGGTCTTTCTATGGGCTACAGAAAATAATATGGTGTTTAACGAGGATAAGTTCCAGCTCATGCGCTATGGAAAAATTGAAAATATAAAAACAGAAACCACGTACAAAACTCAGTCAAATCATAACATAGAACGAAAATGCAATGTAAAGGATCTGGGTGTACTCATGTGGGAAGACCTTACCTTTAAAGAACACAATAAAGTAGCCGTTACAACTGCAAGAAAAATGACAGGTTGGATAACAAGAACTTTTCACACTAGAGATGCTATACCGATGATGATACTTTTCAAAACGCTTGTGCTCTCTAGAGTGGAGTACTGCTGCACAATGACAGCACCTTTCAAAGCTGGAGAAATTGCTGACCTGGAGAGCGTGCAGAGATCCTTTACTGCTAGAATCCACTCAGTAAAAACATCTAAATTACTGGGACCGACTAAAGAGCCTAAATCTGTACTCCCTTGAGCGCAGGCGGGAGAGATACATAATAATTTACACGTGGAAAATAATTGAGGGGCTGGTCCCAAACCTGCACACAGAAATAACACCACATGAGACCAGAAGACATGGCAGGATGTGCAGAATACCCCCGTTGAAAAGCAGAGGTGTAACAGGTACTCTGAGAGAGAACTCTATCAACATCAGAGGCCCGAGACTGTTCAACACGCTTCCACTACACATAAGGGACATAACTGGCCGACCCCTCACAGTGTTCAAGAGAGAACTATCAACATCAGAGGCCCGAGACTGTTCAACACGCTTCCACTACACATAAGGGACATAACTGGCCGACCCCTCACAGTGTTCAAGAGAGAACTGGATAAGCACCTCCAAAGGATACGTGATCAACCGGGCTGTGACTCATACGTCAGGCTACGAGCAGCCGCGTCTAACAGCCTGGTTGATCAGTCCAGCAACCAGGAGGCCTGGTCGACGACCGGGCCGCGGGGACACTAAGCTCCGGAAGCACCTCAAGGTAACCTAACCTTCTTCGCCGTTCTTGTTGGTACGTTCAACTAACCTAACCACAATCCCCGTTACCACCACCTCTACCATCACCACCACTACTCCCCCCCAGCACCAACACCAAGCCACACCCCCCCCCCCCTGTGACAGGCGCCAGTGGATCTTATCTCCTGAGCGAGAAGAACAAAAGTTTGTTCTTGTTGAGAAGTGAACATGGGTGACGGCCCCCCCCTCGCCCCCTCCCCCCCCCCCCTCTCTCTCTCTCTCTCTCTCTCTCTCTCTCTCTCTCTCTCTCTCTCTCTCTCTCTCTCTCTCTCTCTCTCTCTCTCTCTCTCTCTCTCTCTCTCTCTCTCTCACTCTCTCTCTCTCTCTCTCTCTCTCTCTCTCTCTCTCTCTCTCTCACCCTCGAACCAGAACCAGGGTGACAGCCAAGCACAGGAGCCTCGTGTGTGGTCAACAGCTTGACTTCTTAACGAGGTCATTCCTCTCCATTGATTACCCATTAGGGAGAGGTCAGCTCCCCTGCATCAAGGCTGCTCCCCCCTTACCCATTGCCTTCCCTCCCCTTACCTCCCTTCCCTCCCTCCCTCCCTCCCTCCCTCCCCTTCCCTAAAGTAGATCAAGCTAAAAAATTATTCACTAAACGCCAAACAGAGATTAAGTGGTTCCAAATTGAACATCTTAAGGGTCAAAGACACTCGGACAATGTAATTGATTGATCCCTTCACTGAACAATGAGTATGAATGTTGATCAATGAACAGTGGTGCATTGAAACTTCGTTCAAAGCATGTCACATTAATTTTAGGCATCGAAACGTTTCATGAATATGACGTTATATATGACGTAAATCTGACGTTGATAGTGTGGTTATAAACGTTAATAGTATATGCGTCAGCATTTACCAATTTACCATTATATGCCAGCACCCAACACCAACAGGCCCGTTGATCATTCGATGATATCTGGCTTTTTTAGGTTATTAAAGCGCGGAGAGTTGTACTCTGTGTTCAATGGACTCAAAATGGCAATGCATTATACCTGAGGACAGGTAAGGGTAGGTTAGGTTAGGTTAGGTTAGGTTAGGTTAGGTTAGGTTAGGTTAGGCTAGGTTAGGTTAGGTTTGGGTAGGTTAGGTTAGGTTAGGCTAGGTTAGGTTAGGTTTGATTAGGCTAGGTTAGGTTAGGTTAGGTTAGGTTAGGTTAGGTTAGGGTAGGTTAGGTTAGGTTAGGTTAGGGTAGGTTAGGTTAGGTTAGGTTAGGTTAGGTTTGATTAGGCTAGGTTAGGTTAGGTTAGGTTAGGTTTGATTAGGCTAGGTTAGGTTAGGGTAGGTTACGTAAGGTTAGGTTAGGTTTGGTTAAGTTAGGTTTGATTAGGTTAGGTTACCTGGTTGATGGGGTTCTGGGAGTTCTTCTACTGCCCAAGCCCGACCCGAGGCCAGGCTTGACTTGTGAGAGTTTGGTCCACCAGGCTGTTGCTTGGAGCGGCCCGCAGGCCCACATACCCACCACAGCCCGGCCTGAGGCCAGGCTTGACTTGTGAGAGTTTGGTCCACCAGGCTGTTGCTTGGAGCGGCCCGCAGGCCCACATACCCACCACAGCCCGGCCCGAGGCCAGGCTTGACTTGTGAGAGTTTGGTCCACCAGGCTGTTGCTTGGAGCGGCCTGCAGGCCCACATACCCACCACAGCCCGGCCCGAGACCAGGCTTGACTTGTGAGAGTTTGGTCCACCAGGCTGTTGCTTGGAGCGGCCTGCAGGCCCACATACCCACCACAGCCCGGCCCGAGGCCAGGCTTGACTTGTGAGAGTTTGGTCCACCAGGCTGTTGCTTGGAGCACAGTTAAACACAAGACAAAGATAGAGAAAATTCAGAGGTATGCCACCAGACTAGTTCCAGAACTGAGAGGTTTGAGCTACGAGGAAAGGCTAAAGGAACTATACCTCACGGCAGTGGAAGACAGAAGAGTTTGGGGAGACATGATCACCATCTACAAAATTTTCAGGGAAATTGACAGGGTGGACAAAGACAATTTTTTTAGAATGGGTTACATACGAACAAGGGGAGACAGGTGGAAACTGAGTACCCAGATGAGCCACAGAGACGTTAGAAACAACTTTTTCAGTGTCAGAGTAGTTAGTGAACTGAATGCACTAAGAATGTTGTGGAGGCTCGGGGTTTGAAGGCTGAGTGGTCAGCGCTCGTTATTCGTAGTCCTAGGATCCGGGAATCGATCCCCGGCTGAGGCAGAAACAAATGGGCGTAGTGTCTTTCACCCTGATGCTCTGTTTACCTAGCAGTAAATAGATACCTGGGAGTTAGACAGCTGCCACAGGCTACTTCCTGTGTGTGTATGTTGAAAAAACAAATGATTGACAGTTAAGAGGCGGGCTCCAAAGAGCCAGAACTCAACCCCCGCATTCACAACAAGGTGAGTACAACTAGATGAGTACACACCCACACTCACACTCACTTTTACTCATTATTTTTTGCGAATTTTATCACGTATCTTCGCGCCATTTAACAGGAGATATGAGGCCATGATCTGCGCTAGTTACCCGAGTCTGGAAAATGCTGGCAGTTCACTCCTGCGTTCACAGCGGCAGAACTCTTGGCTCACTGCGTTCACAGCAGCAGAACTCTTGGCTCACTGCGTTCACAGCGCCAGAACTCTTGGCTCACTGCGTTCACAGCAGCAGAACTCTTGGCTCACTGCGTTCACAGTGGCAGAACTCTTGGCTCACTGCGTTCACAGCGCCAGAACTCTTGGCTCACTGCGTTCACAGCGGCAGAACTCTTGGCTCACTGCGTTCACAGCGGCAGAACACTTGGCTCACTGCGTTCACAGCGGCAGAACTCTTGGCTCACTGCGTTCACAGCGGCAGAACTCTTGGGCTCACTGCGTTCACAGCGGCAGAACTCTTGGGCTCACTGCGTTCACAGCGGCAGAACTCTTGGCTCACTGCGTTCACAGCGGCAGAACTCTTGGGCTCACTGCGTTCACAGCGGCAGAACTCTTGGGCTCACTGCGTTCACAGCGGCAGAACTCTTGGCTCACTGCGTTCACAGCGGCAGAACTCTTGGCTCACTGCGTTCACAGCGGCAGAACTCTTGGGCTCACTGCGGTCACTTCCAGATGAGGAGGAAGGTGCAGAAAATGGGAGTGGGGGCAAGACAGAGAAAACGGCCCTCTAATAAATGAGAGTAAAGGGGAGACTGCGATATTATTTTTATACGTAGGTTTCTGTCGCAGTAGAGGAAGAAGGGGGTTATTGAGGCCCTCTCGAGGTTAAGGATTTATTAAGATTTATTAAGGATTTATTAAGGATTTATTAGATTTATTAAGGCCCTCACGATGCTAACTACTGGCCTTCATCATGATACATTCCACAACAGTTGCCTAACTCCGGTACAGAGGGGCATGAGGTAAAAGGGGGGTGCTCAGACATTTATTTTCCTCCTTGGAATCGAACCTGGGATTCGGTTTTTGAGTCGAGGATGTAGACCACTTTGGGGGAGCACTAGCAGTGTGTGTCCGGGGGATGTGTCCGGGGATGTGTCCGGGGTGTGTGTCCGGGGGATGTGTCCGGGGATGTGTCCGGGGGATGTGTCCGGGGGATGTGTCCGACTACGAATCCGAAGCGCTGTCCACTCAGCCGTCAGACGCCCTGTAGCTAGCTCTAATTTGTTCACTATATCGCTATATCTTCCTCTACTTACCTGTAGTTTACCTGTAGAAGGTCTTGAGAGTCCTGTTCACCGCTGTTCAAGAAGAACTATTAATAACACGTTGGAATACCAGAAAGAATTACCACTAGAACAAAGTTATTTCTTAAGAAAGAACAGTCTTTATAAATGACTCATCAGAAGCGAGGCTAATTGGTAGTTAGGGCCGTTAATAATCATGTCATTAAGGCCTAACTACACCCCGATCGTCATGAAGGTCTAACTACCCCCGGTAGGCCTATTAACTAGGCCTATCAACACTGGCGGACCATTAAGAGGGAGGAAACGTACCCTCCCTTAGGGAACACTGAGGGATGGAACACTGAGGGAGGGAACACTGAGGGAGGGAACACTGAGGGAGGGAACACTGAGGGAGGGAACACTGAGGGAGGGAACACTGAGGGAGGGGGAACACTGAGGGAGGGAACACTGAGGGAGGGAACACTGAGGGAGGGAACACTGAGGTAGGGAACACTGAGGGAGGGAACACTGAGGGAGGGAACACTGAGGGAGGGAACACTGAGGTAGGGAACACTGAGGGAGGGGGAACACTGAGGGAGGGAACACTGAGGGAGGGAACACTGAGGAAGGGAACACTGAGGGAGGGAACACTGAGGGAGGGAACACTGAGGGAGGGAACACTGAGGGAGGGAATACAGAGGGAGGGAACACTGAGGGAGGGAACACTGAGGGAGGGAACACCGAGGGAGGGAACACTGAGGGAGGGAACACTGAGGGAGGGAACACTGAGGGAGGGAACACTGAGGGAGGGAACACTGAGGGAGGGAACACTGAGGGAGGGAACACTGAGGGAGGGAACACTGAGGGAGGGAACACTGAGGGAGGGAATACTGAGGGAGGGAACACTGAGGGAGGGAACACTGAGGGAGGGAACACCGAGGGAGGGAACACTGAGGGAGGGAACACTGAGGGAGGGAACACTGAGGGAGGGAACACTGAGGGAGGGAACACTGAGGGAGGGAACACTGAGGGAGGGAACACTGAGGGAGGGAACACTGAGGGAGGGAACACTGAGGGAGGGAACACTGAGGGAGGGAACACTGAGGGAGGGAACACTGAGGGAGGGAACACTGAGGGAGGGAACAGTGAGGGAGGGAACACTGAGGGAGGGAACACTGAGGGAGGGAACACTGAGGGAGGGAACACTGAGGAAGGGAACACTGAGGGAGGGAACACTGAGGTAGGGAACACTGAGGGAGGGAACACTGAGGGAGGGAACACTGAGGGAGGGAACACTGAGGGAGGGAACACTGAGGGAGGGAACACTGAGGGAGGGAACACTGAGGGAGGGAACACTGAGGGAGGGAACACTGAGGGAGGGAACACTGAGGGAGGGGGAACACTGAGGGAGGGAACACTGAGGGAGGGAACACTGAGGGAGGGAACACTGAGGGAGGGAACACTGAGGGAGGGAACACTGAGGGAGGGAACACTGAGGGAGGGAACACTGAGGGAGGGAACACTGAGGGAGGGGGAACACTGAGGGAGGGAACACTGAGGGAGGGAACACTGAGGGAGGGAACACTGAGGGAGGGAACACTGAGGGAGGGAACACTGAGGGAGGGGAGGGAACACTGAGGGAGGGTGAACACTGAGGGAGGGTGAACACTGAGGGAGGGAACACTGAGGGAGGGAACACTGAGGGAGGGAACACTGAGGGAGGGAACACTGAGAGAGGGAACACTGAGGGAGGGAACACTGAGGGAGGGAACACTGAGGGAGGGAACACTGAGGGAGGGGAGGGAACACTGAGGGAGGGAACACTGAGGGAGGGAACACTGAGGGAGGGAACACTGAGGGAGGGGAGGGAACACTGAGGGAGGGAACACTGAGGGAGGGAACACTGAGGGAGGGAACACTGAGGGAGGGAACACTGAGGGAGGGAACACTGAGGGAGGGGGAACACTGAGGGAGGGAACACTGAGGGAGGGAACACTGAGGGAGGGGACACTGAGGGAGGGGGAACACTGAGGGAGGGAACACTGAGGGAGGGAACACTGAGGGAGGGAACACTGAGGGAGGGAACACTGAGGGAGGGAACACTGAGGGAGGGAACACTGAGGGAGGGAACACTGAGGGAGGGAACACTGAGGGAGGTAACACTGAGGGAGGGAACACTGAGGGAGGGAACACCGAGGGAGGGAACACTGAGGGAGGGAACACTGAGGGAGGGGGAACACTGAGGGAGGGAACACTGAGGGAGGTAACACTGAGGGAGGGAACACTGAGGGAGGGAACACCGAGGGAGGGAACACTGAGGGAGGGAACACTGAGGGAGGGGGAACACTGAGGGAGGGAACACTGAGGGAGGTAACACTGAGGGAGGGAACACTGAGGGAGGGAACACCGAGGGAGGGAACACTGAGGGAGGGAACACTGAGGGAGGGGGAACACTGAGGGAGGGAACACTGAGGGAGGTAACACTGAGGGAGGGAACACTGAGGGAGGGGGAACACTGAGGGAGGGAACACTGAGGGAGGGAACACTGAGGGAGGGAACACTGAGGGAGGGAACACTGAGGGAGGGGGAACACTGAGGGAGGGAACACTGAGGGAGGGAACACTGAGGGAGGGAACACTGAGGGTGGGAACACTGAGGGAGGGAACACTGAGGGAGGGAACACTGAGGGAGGGAACACTGAGGGAGGGAACACTGAGGGAGGGAACACTGAGGGAGGGAACACTGAGGGAGGGAACACTGAGGGAGGGAACACTGAGGGAGGTAACACTGAGGGAGGGAACACTGAGGGAGGGAACACCGAGGGAGGGAACACTGAGGGAGGGAACACTGAGGGAGGGGGAACACTGAGGGAGGGAACACTGAGGGAGGTAACACTGAGGGAGGGAACACTGAGGGAGGGAACACCGAGGGAGGGAACACTGAGGGAGGGAACACTGAGGGAGGGGGAACACTGAGGGAGGGAACACTGAGGGAGGTAACACTGAGGGAGGGAACACTGAGGGAGGGAACACTGAGGGAGGGAACACTGAGGGAGGGAACACTGAGGGAGGGAACACTGAGGGAGGGAACACTGAGGGAGGGAACACTGAGGGAGGGAACACTGAGGGGGGGAACACTGAGGGAGGGAACACTGAGGGAGGGAACACTGAGGGAGGGAACACTGAGGGAGGGGACACTGAGGGAGGGAACACTGAGGGAGGGAACACTGAGGGAGGGAACACTGAGGGAGGGAACACTGAGGGAGGGAACACTGAGGGAGGGGACACTGAGGGAGGGAACACTGAGGGAGGGAACACTGAGGGAGGGAACACTGAGGGAGGGAACACTGAGGGAGGGAACACTGAGGGAGGGGAGGGAAGGGGCCACCCTCCCCACATAACACACTAAGGGTTCCCCCATTATATGTCCCGGGACTAAGCCACAGAAATTTATAAGTATTGTGGTGACTCAAGTTTACACCTCCCTCTTGTTAATATATGTTTGTTAAACTTACTCCCTCCCTTCCTCCTTCCCTATAACCCCTCTCCATCACTCTCCCTCCCTGTAACCACTCTCCATCACTCTCCCTCCCTGTAACCACTCTCCATCACTCTCCCTCCCTGTAACCACTCTCCATCCCTGTAACCACTCTCCATCACTCTCCTTCCCTATAACCCCTCTCCATCACTCTCCCTCCCTGTAACCACTCTCCATCACTCTCCCTCCCTGTAACCACTCTCCATCACTCTCCCTCCCTGTAACCACTCTCCATCCCTGTAACCACTCTCCATCACTCTCCTTCCCTATAACCCCTCTCCATCACTCTCCCTCCCTGTAACACTCTCCATCACTCTCCCTCCCTGTAACACTCTCCATCACTCTCCTTCCCTATAACCCCTCTCCATCACTCTCCCTCCCTGTAACACTCTCCATCACTCTCCCTCCCTGTAACACTCTCCCTCCCTGTAACCACTCTCCATCACTCTCCTTCCCTGTAACCACTCTCCATCACTGTCCCTCCCTGTAACCACTCTCCATCCCTGTAACCACTCTCCATCACTCTCCTTCCCTGTAACCACTCTCCATCACTCTCCCTCCCTATAACCCCTCTCCATCACTCTCCCTCCCTGTAACACTCTCCATCCCTGTAACCACTCTTCATCACTCTCCTTCCCTCCCTGTAACCCCTCTCCATCACTCTCCCTCCCTGTAACCCCTCTCCATCACTCTCCCTCCCTGTAACCACTCTCCATCCCTGTAACCACTCTCCATCACTCTCCTTCCCTGTAACACTCTCCATCACTCTCCCTCCCTGTAACCCCTCTCCATCACTCTCCCTCCCTGTAACCACTCTCCATCACTCTCCCTCCCTGTAACACTCTCCATCCCTGTAACCACTCTCCATCACTCTCCTTCCCTGTAACACTCTCCATCACTCTCCCTCCCTCCCTGTAACCACTCTCCATCACTCTCCCTCCCTGTAACCCCTCTCCATCACTCTCCCTCCCTATAACCACTCTCCATCACTCTCCCTCCCTCCCTGTAACTACTCTCCATCACTCTCCCTCCCTGTAACCCCTCTCCATCACTCTCCCTCCCTGTAACACTCTCCATCACTCTCCCTCCCTCCCTGTAACCAATCTCCATCACTCTCCCTCCCTATAACCACTCTCCATCACTCTCCCTCCCTCCCTGTAACACTCTCCATCACTCTCCCTCCCTATAACCACTCTCCATCACTCTCCCTCCCTCCCTGTAACACTCTCCATCACTCTCCCTCCCTATAACCCCTCTCCATCACTCTCCCTCCCTATAACCCCTCTCCATCACTCTCCCTCCCTATAACCCCTCTCCATCACTCTCCCTCCCTATAACCCCTCTCCATCACTCTCCCTCCCTATAACCCCTCTCCATCACTCTCCCTCCCTGTAACCCCTCTCCATCACTCTCCCTCCCTGTAACCACTCTCCATCCCTGTACCCACTCTCCATCACTCTCCTTCCCTGTAACACTCTCCATCACTCTCCCTCCCTGTAACCCCTCTCCATCACTCTCCCTCCCTGTAACCACTCTCCATCACTCTCCCTCCCTGTAACACTCTCCATCCCTGTAACCACTCTCCATCACTCTCCTTCCCCTGTAACACTCTCCATCACTCTCCCTCCCTCCCTGTAACCACTCTCCATCACTCTCCCTCCCTGTAACCCCTCTCCATCACTCTCCCTCCCTATAACCACTCTCCATCACTCTCCCTCCCTCCCTGTAACTACTCTCCATCACTCTCCCTCCCTGTAACCCCTCTCCATCACTCTCCCTCCCTGTAACACTCTCCATCACTCTCCCTCCCTCCCTGTAACCAATCTCCATCACTCTCCCTCCCTATAACCACTCTCCATCACTCTCCCTCCCTCCCTGTAACACTCTCCATCACTCTCCCTCCCTATAACCACTCTCCATCACTCTCCCTCCCTCCCTGTAACACTCTCCATCACTCTCCCTCCCTATAACCCCTCTCCATCACTCTCCCTCCCTATAACCCCTCTCCATCACTCTCCCTCCCTATAACCCCTCTCCATCACTCTCCCTCCCTATAACCCCTCTCCATCACTCTCCCTCCCTATAACCCCTCTCCATCACTCTCCCTCCCTATAACCCCTCTCCATCACTCTCCCTCCCTATAACCCCTCTCCATCACTCTCCCTCCCTCCCTGTAACACTCTCCATCACTCTCCCTCCCTATAACCCCTCCTATAACACAAACATCACATAATTAACACCCAGAACCCTTCCAATGCCCCTCAACCACCGACCACTAATTAATTACCAGTATGTTGCATAATTCAGAATTGGCAACTGGTCAACAAACTGTATTGCCAATTACAGGACGCCAAACACCTTTGGAGTGCCCGGCACTCCTTGACCTGAGGGTGAGTGCCTCAGACTGGCACTTAATGGGAAGTGCCATTGGACGGGTCGAGGAATCGAGCCACCATTCCCAAGTGCAGGTCAGCTCCTTCGACTAGTTTAAAGAGTGCAGAAACAGGTCTTGGTGTGAATATATGGATCAGAGACAGACTAACGTGGGAGATGTACTCTAAGGGGGTTCTAGGGTAGGATATTGGGGGTATAAACCGGATAGGGTCCATTGTGTGGACCGGATACAGTCGAGTATGGGCCGCGATAGACCGGATAGGGTGCATTGTGTGGGCCGATAGAGTCGATTATGGTCCGCGATAGACCGGATAGGGTCCATTGTGTGGACCGGATACAGTCGATTATGGTCCGTGATAGACCGGATAGTATCCATTGAGTGGGCCGGATAGAGTCAAGTATGGTCCGTGATAGACCGGATAGTATCCATTGAGTGGGCCAGATAGAGTCAAGTATGGTCCGCGACAGACCGGATAGGGTCCATTGCGAGGGCCGAATAGAGTCAAGTAATGTTCCGTGATAGACCGGATAGATCACGAGGAACCCGTCTATTGTAACGGGGATTAATTAGACTAGGGAAACTATTTCACTGTAATTTAAAGAAAGTGAACCTCTAGTTTCTTAGTCAATTGTCCATAGTTCTGTTGTTATGTAGGAGTGACATGTATGTAAGCTTGTGTAGCCCTTATTTGGGGCCTGCTGTGTCTCAAGGAGCCGGCTGGCCCGTCTCAAGGAGCCGGCTGGCCCGTCTCAAGGAGCCGGATGGATAGCTGGAGATTCATATGACACATGGAAAATAATATACTAAGCTCTGGGAAAGTAATATAGTCAATATTCCTCAATAAACATCAACACTCCATCACTCTCCCTCCCTCTAGACATTCACTCTCCATCACTCTCACAAGGGCATTCACTCTCCATCACTCTCACAAGAGCATTCACTCTCCATCACTCTCACATGAGCATTCACTCTCTCAGTTATTTTTTACAGAAACACAATGCCAGTGTTTCTGGCTGTCTCTCTCTCTCTCTCTCTCTCTCTCTCTCTCTCTCTCTCTCTCTCCCTCTCTCTCTCTCTCTCTCTCTCTCTCTCTCTCTCTCTCTCTCTCTCTCTCTCTCTCTCTCTCTCCTCTCATTCTATCAGTTTATTTTGAACCCCATTAGATCGGATCAAAGGGAGACCTTACCTTAGATCCTCCCTTAGGCAAGGGCTCCATCTGGGACTATCCCACAAGGGCTCCATCTGGGACTATCCCACAAGGACTCCATCTGGGACTATCCCACAAGGACTCCATCTGGGACTATCCCACAAGGCCTCCATCTGGGACTATCCCACAAGGACTCCATCTGGGACTATCCCACAAGGCCTCCATCTGGGACTATCCCACAAGGACTCCATCTGGGACTATCCCACAAGGGCTCCATCTGGGACTATCCCACAAGGGGCTCGAGCTATGAGGAAGCATCAGCTGCGGTTTTCATTTAGAGAGGATAGTCCCCCCCTCCCCTGCTGTCAGCAGTTGATGTGGTATTGGAAGGGGCGGTTGTTAGCCTCCGGGGTGTTGATAGATTGGCTGCCTCAATGTGCTGGCCCCTGGAAGGCTTCCTGCTGCTGGATGATTGATGGATGTGAGGAGGTGAAGGGGGTTGAGTGAGGGAATTGATTGCATGGCGTTTATTGCATTCACACACACACACACGCGCGTGTGTGTGGATACAGTCTAACACACACACACATGCACTCATATCAGGCTCACCGCACTCTAAGGATAGGGTGCGGTAGGCCGCAAGCCGCACCCTAATGATGGGTTGATACTGATCTTGAGGTTATCTTGAGATGATTTCGGGGCTTTAGTGTCCCCCGCGGCCCGGTCCTCGACCAGGCCTGCACCCCCAGGAAGCAGCCCGTGACAGCTGACTAACACCCAGGTACCTATTTTACTCCTAGGTAACAGGGGCATAGGGTGAAAGAAACTCTGCCCATTGTTTCTCGCCGGCGCCTAGGATCGAACCCAGGACCACATGATCACAAGTCCAGCGTGCTGTCCGCTCGGCCGACCGGCTCCCAGAGCTCATCAACATAACTAACAAACATATATCTAATGTTTACAACAAACTCATTCCTCTGAAGTGTCGATATATATATATATATATATATATATATATATATATATATATATATATATATATATATATATATATATATATATATATATATATATATATATATATATATATATTTCTTTTACTCTCAAAATTCCTTGATTTATTGAGTTAATATAACACTGTGTACGTTCCTCTTATATATTTAATACTCTTAAGTAATGTTATTTTCAGGTTTTGGTGACTTTTTTGAATCGTAATAAATTATTTTTTAGGGTTTTATATATTAATAAATGTAATTGTCAAACTCTCTGAATATCTGTTATGGAATTTTGGGTTGCAGGAGAATTATTGGAACCCAGTTTGGCTTTTACGAGGCCATAGTTTACCTGAAACTTTCTTTATACCTCTCTAAGTTGACTTTAAGAGACTTTCTCAAGAATAACACTTACTAAAGAACCATCCGGCTCAAAGCTCAAAGCTCACATGCAAATGTAATTAATTTCAGGGGGAAAAAATGGCCGAATATTAGTCGTAAAAATTACTTGAATTTCAGAATCTTTTTAAGTGGGGAGTTTAAGTAATAACTTCAGGGATGTTAAGTGGAGGAGGAGCGCCATATCTTAAGTAGGAGCTGAGGCATCTAGCGAGTTCAGGAGTCTTAACCACGACCTAATACGTCGTATTTTGTACGTTTAAGTCTCCATTGTCTCCATGGTCGAGGCCTCTAGGGGCCTCGTAGCCTGGTTGATAGCGCGCAGGACTCGTAATTCTGTGGCGCGGGTTCGATTCCCGCACGAGACAGAAACAAATGGCCAAAGTTTCTTTCACCCTGAATGCCCCTGTTACCTAGCAGTAAATAGGTACCTGGGTGTTAGTCAGCTGTCACGGGCTGGGGGTGGAGGCCTGGTCGAGGACCGGGCCGCGGGGATACTAAAGCCCCGAAATCATCTCAAGATAACCTCAAGAAGATGGTTACAAACGACACTCCACTATGACATGAAATCGCTTCAGTGTGTCTTTCACACTGAAACTAATTATTTCTAACATCTTTATCAACTCATTTGCATACTAAGTATCCACCTGAGTTCCTTCTGTCCACTTCTGCCAGATCATCTGCCCCTTGTCTGCTCTGTCAACTGCCCTTGTCTGCTCTGTCAACTGCCCTTGTCTGCTCTGTCAACTGCCCTTGTCTGCTCTGTCAACTGCCCTTGTCTGCTCTGTCAACTGCCCTTGTCTGCTCTGTCAACTGCCCTTGTCTGCTCTGTCAACTGCCCTTGTCTGCTCTGTCAACTGCCCTTATCTGCTCTGTCAACTGCCCTTGTCTGCTCTGTCAACTGCCCTTGTCTGCTCTGTCAACTGCCCTTATCTGCTCTGTCAATTGCCCTTATCTGCTCTGTCAACTGCCCTTGTCTGCTCTGTCAACTGCCCTTATCTGCTCTGTCAATTGCCCTTGTCTGCTCTGTCAATTGCCCTTATCTGCTCTGTCAATTGCCCTTATCTGCTCTATCAATTGCCCTTATCTGCTCTGTCAATTGCCCTTATCTGCTCTATCAATTGCCCTTGTCTGCTCTGTCAATTGCCCTTGTCTGCTCTGTCAACTGCCCTTATCTGCTCTGTCAATTGCCCTTATCTGCTCTGTCAATTGCTCTTATCTGCGCTGTCAATTGCCCTTGTCTGCTCTGTCAATTGCCCTGTCAATCTTGACAGGGGTGTAATCACGCCTCCCCTGTCTCCTGGTAAGGTGAGGTTTCACTGTCTCTTATTT
>NC_091161.1:10341562-10366184 GCF_040958095.1 Procambarus clarkii | reverse complement strand
TTTCATTAATTAAAACTTTTTCCTTTTTCAAAAGACAAAGTCTTGGCCTTAACCTTAAGGCCAAGAAAACTGGCCTTAAGTCAATTTTCTGAAGTGAAGTTAAGCTTCCAATCTAAAGCTTTCACATACATGTATTAAATTATATCATTCTCTTAATTGACAATTTAGTATTTTCGACCAACTACACTTTTAAGGAAGTGCGACCAAGTTGTGAAAGAACCAGACATGTACACGTAAAAAAAAAATAACACATTAGCATCTGAAATGAGGAAAGAAAATTTTGAGTTATCATAAATTTACATCTGTCAATTAAGATGACAGCAGAGATTATGACAGCTGTTTGACAGGGGCTGTCTCGTTTATGTTCCACACACACACACACACACACACACACACACACACACACACACACACACACACACACACACACACACACACACACACACACACATATATATATATATATATATATATATATATATGTGTGTGTGTGTGTGTGTGTGTGTGTGTGTGTGTGTGTGTGTGTGTGTGTGCGTGTGTATGTGTGAGGAAGTCAACGCTCCACCACTACACTGAATGGAATTACTGAAATTCCTGAAGATTGACTCGGCACCATGACTATAAGACGCCTTGACACCCCAGACTGCCAATCCGGCTCACATATCCGGCTCACATACCAACAGGAGCTGAAGGCAGTCGCTTATCATAACTTATCCGGCTTCGGTTAAGCGAGAAGTGTATGCGGTTAATGATAAACGTTCATATAAGCGGGGTTCGGAGCCTCATTCGCGCCAAATGGCGACATTTTTCCCGCCAACTTTGAAGATTTATTTTTTCTTTTCTGTTTTTGGCGGGAAAACTTAGTGCATGAGTTGAATTATTCATATGGCAAAGTTGGGATGGAGATATATGTACTTGATGAATAGTGGAGTGAGTTCTTCAGACATTGATGACGGGTGAGGCACTTTGGGGGAGTCTGTCTCTCTTGAGTGTCTCTCTTGAGTGTCTCAAGTTGATGTCTCTCTTGAGTGTCTCAAGTTGATGTCTCTCTTGAGTGTCTCAAGTTGATGTCTCTCTTGAGTGTCTCAAGTTGATGTCTCTCTTGAGTGTCTCAAGTTGATGTCTCTCTTGAGTGTCTCAAGTTGATGTCTCTCTTGAGTGTCTCAAGTTGATGTCTCTCTTGAGTGTCTCAAGTTGATGTCTCTCTTGAGTGTCTCAAGTTGATGTCTCTCTTGAGTGTCTCAAGTTGATGTCTCTCTTGAGTGTCTCAAGTTGATGTCTCTCTTGAGTGTCTCAAGTTGATGTCTCTCTTGAGTGTCTCAAGTTGATGTCTCTCTTGAGTGTCTCAAGTTGATGTCTCTCTTGAGTGTCTCAAGTTGATGTCTCTCTTGAGTGTCTCAAGTTGATGTCTCTCTTGAGTGTCTCAAGTTGATGTCTCTCTTGAGTGTCTCAAGTTGATGTCTCTCTTGAGTGTCTCAAGTTGATGTCTCTCTTGAGTGTCTCAAGTTGATGTCTCTCTTGAGTGTCTCAAGTTGATGTCTCTCTTGAGTGTCTCAAGTTGATGTCTCTCTTGAGTGTCTCAAGTTGATGTCTCTCTTGAGTGTCTCAAGTTGATGTCTCTCTTGAGTGTCTCAAGTTGATGTCTCTCTTGAGTGTCTCAAGTTGATGTCTCTCTTGAGTGTCTCAAGTTGATGTCTCTCTTGAGTGTCTCAAGTTGATGTCTCTCTTGAGTGTCTCAAGTTGATGTCTCTCTTGAGTGTCTCAAGTTGATGTCTCTCTTGAGTGTCTCAAGTTGATGTCTCTCTTGAGTGTCTCAAGTTGATGTCTCTCTTGAGTGTCTCA
Organism: Procambarus clarkii; assembly: GCF_040958095.1. NCBI lineage: Eukaryota > Metazoa > Arthropoda > Malacostraca > Decapoda > Cambaridae > Procambarus > Procambarus clarkii. The sequence continues at coordinate 10,364,342 of NC_091161.1, read as the reverse complement.
AGTTGATGTCTCTCTTGAGTGTCTCAAGTTGATGTCTCTCTTGAGTGTCTCAAGTTGATGTCTCTCTTGAGTGTCTCAAGTTGATGTCTCTCTTGAGTGTCTCAAGTTGATGTCTCTCTTGAGTGTCTCAAGTTGATGTCTCTCTTGAGTGTCTCAAGTTGATGTCTTCAGGGGCTGTGAAGAGCTTGGCATCTCAATGGTGGTCCCTGAATCTTGATGAATGTCCCCTGAATCTTGGTGAATGTCCCCTGAATCTTGGAGAATGTCCCTGAATCTTGGAGAATGTCCCTGAATCTTGGAGAATGTCCCTGAATCTTGATGTATGGCCCCTGAGTCTTGATGAATGTCCCTGAGTCTTGATGTATGGCCCCTGAGTCTTGATGAATGTCCCTGAGTCTTGATGTATGGCCCCTGAGTCTTGATGAATGTCCCTGAGTCTTGATGTATGGCCCCTGAGTCTTGGTGAATGTCCCTGAATCTTGATGAATGTCCCTGAATCTTGATGAATGTCCCATGAAACTTGATGAATGTCCCTGAATCTTGATGAATGTCCCATGAAACTTGATGAATGTCCCTGAATCTTGATGAATGTCCCTGAGTCTTGATGAATGTCCCATGAAACTTGATGAATGTCCCTGAATCTTGATGAATGTCCCTGAGTCTTGATGAATGTCCCTGAATCTACGATCTCAGGGAAAAGTGGGTCCATCTTCACATGTCTAACTTGCCCTGTCTTCGAGTGAAGGAGCCTCGACTTCGTGTGAGAAGAGGTTCTCAAGGGATTGTTTTCCTTGGTGATTGTGGCAGAGATAAGGGCAGGAGTTGCTTGTGATTGTGGGGATTGTACTCACCTAGTTGTGTTTGCGGGGGTTGAGCTCTGGCTCTTGGGTCCAGAGAGCTGTTGTGGTTGGTTCCCGTGGCTGGGATGATGTAGTTGTGGTGTTTGGTTGTGTTGTTAGTTGGGATGAGCTGGTAGTGTTGTGTGTGTACTTGTGACCGGGTTGTTCTGGTCGTGGGTTGATCAGTGAGGCTGTTGCTGTGTGCGTTGTGCATGCCCATACCATCTGGCATGTCTCTACCTCGTTCATGCGGGCGTCTCAATATAACGGCAGAAAACACACACACACGCACACAATGGTCGAATAAATGGTTGTTAGAGTTTAACCCAAGCAAATGTAATGTAATGAAGATAGGGGTAGGAAGCAGGAGACCAGATACAAGGTATCACTTGGGAGATGAAATACTTCAAGAGTCCGAGAGAGAGAAAGACCTGGGGGTTGATATCACGCCAGACCTGTCCCCTGATGCTCACAACAAGAGGATAACATCAGCGGCATATGCCAGGTTGGCTAACATAAGAACGGCCTTTAGAAACTTGTGTAAGGAATCTTTCAGAACATTATATACCACATATGTCAGACCAATCCTGGAGTATGCAGCTCATTCTTTGGGGCATGGTAGTTGATAAAATACCATGCCCAAGATTACCAACAGAGTGCCGGCGGGGGGATGGGGCATTAGCCTAGGCAACCATCCTCTTTTGTCCGGTCGTGTTGGTCGAGTGGTTAAGGGATCCTGTTCATCAGTTGCCTTGCTTGTGGCAGTATGGGTTCTAATCACTTCTGGGGTGGGAGTTTTCAGTTGCATATATGCTTGGAGACCGTTCAGGCTTGTTTGCATATATATATATATATATATATATATATATATATATATATATATATATATATATATATATATATATATATATATATATATAGATATATATATTATATATGTCGTACCTAGTAGCCAGAACGCACTTCTCAGCCTACTATGCAAGGCCCGATTTGCCTAATAAGCCAAGTTTTCCTGAATTAATATATTTTCTCTAATTTTTTTCTTATGAAATGATAAAGCTACCCATTTCATTATGTATGAGGTCAATTTTTTTTATTGGAGTTAAAATTAACGTAGATATATGACCGAACCTAACCAACCCTACCTAACCTAACCTAACCTATCTTTATAGGTTAGGTTAGGTTAGGTAGCAGAAAAAGTTAGGTTAGGTTAGGTTAGGTAGGTTAGGTAGTCGAAAAAACATTAATTCATGAAAACTTGGCTTATTAGGCAAATCGGGCCTTGCATAGTAGGCTGAGAAGTGCGTTCTGGCTACTAGGTACGACATATATATATATATATATATCTATATATATATATCTATATATATATATATATATATATATATATATATATATATATCAAGATATATATATATATATATATATATATATATATATATATATATATATATATATATAATCTTTGGACAACACCCACCAGTGGGACTCGAACCCAGAAAGCACAACTACCTTCCAGTAGCAGGCATAACTAGTATGCTTTAACCCACTACACCATCAGACCTTTCAAAAGAAGTAGATAGTTCGAGATATATATATCTCAAACATCTCTACCTCCCGAAGGCACCAGATGAGTGAGGGGTCAGTCTGCATTTTCCATCAAGCCACTGTCAATGTGAGAGAACTCGTGTCCAGCTTATAAGCCTATACTTGCATAAACCACAAGTGAAGATTAAATAATCTTTGGACAACACCCACCAGTGGGACTCGAACCCAGAAAGCACAACTACCTTCCAGTAGCAGGCATAACTAGTATGCTTTAACCCACTACACCATCAGACCTTTCAAAAGAACTGACCCCACACTCATCTGGTGCCTTCGGGAAGTAGAGATGTTTGAGATATATATATCTCGAACTATCTACTTCTTTTGAAAGGTCTGATGGTGTAGTGGGTTAAAGCATACTAGTTATGCCTGCTACTGGAAGGTAGTTGTGCTTTCTGGGTTCGAGTCCCACTGGTGGGTGTTGTCCAAAGATTATTTAATCTTCACTTGTGGTTTATGCAAGTATAGGCTTATATATATATATATATATATATATATATATATATATATATATATATATATATATATATATATATATATATATATATACCGAGAGGGTAAGATTAATGATTCTAGCGCGAATCTTCTCAATATTGCATACGCTTTTCTTCACTGTCGAGGGTAATTGAAAAATTAACTCTCCAAAGTTCATTTTCACATTTTTATTTATGGTCTGACGCCTTGAAGCGTTTCGTAAGAGACTTCTCACATTTTTAAAGACATTTTCGCAGTAAACTGTATACGCGAGTTACAGTAAACTATGACTTGTTTTGCTTCGTTTTCAATGCTCATTTTTGCAGTTATTTTTTAACCCGATTTTAGAATTTAATTGGTTGATAAATTTTCTTCATAAGTTACTTTTATTACTAAGTTTAAAACCCCGACCGTATTAACAAGTCTGTTAATAGCTGAAAGGTAAAGTAATTCCAGCGGCGGAGGAGCCAAGCTAATTAAGTAATTATAAGTAAACCGTAATTAAGTAATATCACCACCTTAACCTAGCCCAAAACGTCTCCAGTATGTGTGTGTGTTGACTAAGCCCGATATTTACCCCAGGACCGTCTACACTCCAGGGAGTTCATGGGGAAAACCAGCTCACACTAGGGGAAAAAAAAAAATTCCCAGCTTACTCAAGTCGAGAAAACTTTTAATACCTAAGCAAACAGATGTTTTTTCTCCCTGAGCCACGTTACTACGCTGAAGAAAGTAGTGAATGTTTGGGTCAACATTACTCGCTTGTACCAAACACATTTTGAGTGAGTTTGTGAAGGGTTGTTTGCTCTCGTGGGGGGGGGGGGAGGAGGGTTGGTGATTAGGTAATTAAGATGAGGAAAGTATTAGAGAAATGAGGTGATTCGAAGCAGCGAATTGTGGAACTTCCAGTCAAGGGTGGCAGGCAAGGGTGGCAGGCAAGGGTGGCAGGCAAGGATGGCAGGCAAGGGTGGCAGTCAAGGGTGGCAGGCAAGGATGGCAGTCAAGGATGGCAGTCAAGGATGGCAGTCAAGGATGTCAGGCAAGGATGACAGTCAAGGATGACAGTCAAGGATGACAGTCAAGGATGACAGTCAAGGATGGCAGTCAAGGATGTCAGGCAAGGGTGGCAGGCAAGGATGGCAGGCAAGGGTGGCAGTCAAGGATGACAGTCAAGGATGTCAGGCAAGGGTGGCAGGCATGGATGGCAGGCAAGGGTGGCAGTCAAGGATGGCAGGCAAGGATGGCAGGCAAGGGTGACAGTCAAGGGTGACAGTCAAGGATGACAGACAAGGATGACAGTCAAGGGTGACAGTCAAGGGTGACAGTCAAGGATGGCAGTCAAGGATGGCAGTCAAGGATGACAGTCAAGGATGACAGTCAAGGATGGCAGTCAAGGATGACAGTCAAGGGTGACAGACAAGGATGACAGTCAAGGATGACAGTCAAGGGTGACAGTCAAGGGTGACAGTCAAGGGTGACAGTCAAGGGTGACAGTCAAGGATGACAGTCAAGGGTAACAGTCAAGGGTGACAGTCAAGGATGACTGATGGCAGTCAAGGATGACAGTCAAGGGTGACAGTCAAGGATGACAGTCAAGGATGGCAGTCAAGGGTGACAGTCAAGGGTGACAGTCAAGGATGACAGACAAGGATGACAGTCAAGGGTGACAGTCAAGGGTGACAGTCAAGGATGGCAGTCAAGGATGGCAGTCAAGGATGACAGTCAAGGATGGCAGTCAAGGATGACAGTCAAGGGTGACAGTACAAGGGATGACAGTCAAGGGTGACAGTCAAGGGTGACAGTCAAGGGTGACAGTCAAGGATGACAGTCAAGGGTGACAGACAAGGATGACAGTCAAGGGTGACAGACAAGGATGACAGTCAAGGGTGACAGTCAAGGGTGACAGTCAAGGGTGACAGTCAAGGGTGACAGTCCCCTATTAACAGTCCCCATAACTACCCTGTACGTCATTCTAGAGACGTTCTTAGACGTCTCTAACGACGCTTCGGCTCCATTGCGTCCCCTCCTGTTCTACTCCCCATCAGTATCTTGTATGTGGTGATCATATCCCCTCTGTCCCTTCTATCCTCTTGATTTAGCACCATTTGTACGTAGCTTAACAGCCTTAATTGTGGTAGTTGGTGGTCCCACAACCACAAAATGGTTGTAGGTGGTGGTAGTTGTGGTAGTAATGATACTCTAATGGTGTCAAAACGTTGGGAAAATGATGTTCTAAGACACCCTACCCTAACCGAGTGATCCAGATATAGAAAACGTGAATATAGTTCATTGTAGGACAAGCCCTTGTGCAGGGGGGGGGGGGTGAAGAGGGAGGGGGCAGGATAATCTACATCTACTGCCCCCTGTGAGTCCCTGTCAAGTGGCTGTCAAGAGGTGTTAGGGGTCCCTCCCTAAATCTCTTCCCCTCTTGACACTGATGGGGGAAAAGTAAGCAAATCTCTCCCTTTCTACCTTCCTTTCTACCCTACCTTTCTACCCTTCCTTTCTACCCTCCCTTTCGACCCTACCTTTCTACCCTCCCTTTCTACCCTCCCTTTCTACCCTTCCTTTCTACCCTACCTTTCTACCCTCCCTTTCTACCCTTCCTTTCTACCCTCTCTTTCTACCCTCCCTTTCTACTCTACCTTTCTTCCCTCCCTTTCTACCCTACCTTTCTACCCTCCCTTTCTACCCTACCTCTCTACCCTCTCTTTCTACCCAACCTTTCTACCCTCCCTTTCTACCCTACCTTTCTACCCTCCCTTTCTACCCTACATTTCTACCCTACCTTTCTATCCTACCTTTCTACCCTACCTTTCTACCCTACCTTTCTACCCTCCCTTTCTACCCCTCCCTTTCTACCCTCCCTTTCTACCCTCCCTTTCTACCCAACCTTTCTACCCTCCCTTTCTACCCTACCTTTCTACCCTCCCTTTCTACCCTACATTTCTACCCTACCTTTCTACCCTACCTTTCTACCCTTCCTTTCTACCCTCCCTTTCTACCCTGCCTTTCTACCCTCCCTTTCTACCCTCCCTTTCTACCCTCCCTTTCTACCCTACTTTTCTACCCTACCTTTCTACCCTTCCTTTCTACCCTCTCTTTCTACCCTACCTTTCTACCCTCCCTTTCTACCCTCCCTTTCTACCCCTTCCTTTCTACCCTCTCTTTCTACCCTCCCTTTCTACTCTACCTTTCTTCCCTCCCTTTCTACCCTCCCTTTCTACCCTCCCTTTCTACCCTACCTTGCTACCCCTCCCTTTCTTCCCTCCCTTTCTACCCTCCCTTTCTACCCTTCCTTTCTACCCTCCCTTTGTACCCTCCCTTTCTACCCTTCCTTTCTACTCTCTTTTTCTACCCTCCCTTTCTACCCTCCCTTTCTACCCTACCTTTCTACTCTCCCATTCTACCCTTCCTTTCTACCCTACCTTTCTACTCTCCCATTCTACCCTTCCTTTCTACCCTCCCTTTCTACCCTCTTTTTCTACCCTCCCTTTCTACCCTCCCTTTCTACCCTACCTTTCTACTCTCCCGTTCTACCCTTCCTTTCTACCCTTCTTTCTACCCTCCCTTTCTACCCTCCCTTTCTACCCTCCCTTTCTACCCTACCTTTCTACTCACCCATTCTACCCTTCCTTTCTACCCTTCCTTTCTAACCTCCCTTTCTACCCTCCCTTTCCACCCTCCCTTTCTACCCTCCCTTTCTACCCTTCTACCTCCAGCATCCAGGGTACTCATCTACCCCTCACTGCTGTATGATGAATTGAGGCCAAATTCATCTACGAGATGAACAATCAAAGTGAAATAGAACTTTGCATCTGAGTGTTCTTCAGTGACATTATTTTGGTGGTGTAACAATTGGGCAGTTTGAGAGATCTTAAGACGGGCCTCGTTAGGAGGCATTCATCTCAGCCCAACTACTTCCTCTCTTCTCCTCATTGTGGGTCGATGGTGAATCATTCTTCTGGACCATTTTGGTCTCTATTTATTTGTTTGTCTCTCTAGTTTTGAGTGTGTTCGAGTGAGCTATTATGTCAAGCAGTAAATAGGTACCTGGGAGTTAGTCAGCTGCCACGGAGCTGCTTCCTGGGGGTGTGTGACAAGGAGGCGTGGTCGAGGACCGGGCCGCGGGGGACGCTAAGCCCCGACATCATCTCAAGATAGTTACTCATCCAGTGAGTTGGAGATGATGGGAAGGGAATTGTCAGGGGGAAAGCGCCAAGCCATCACGACTATATAGCACAGGGAAGGGGTCAGGATAAGGATTTGGGATGGGACGGAGGGAAGGAATGGTGCCCAACCACTTGTGTGGACGGTCGGGGATTGAACCCAGACCTGCATGAAGCGAGACTATAACAGAACACATAAGATGTTCTGCTGATGACTTACCAGGATAAAGTGCTGTCATTACAAGACTATACAGCAATTGGAAGGTAGTTAAGGAACGCCTGACTGAGCAGACCATTCCATCCAGCGGTCGACCCCACAGACACATTCATACATGCTGTTCATTCAAAACAGTAATTTTCTCCAATATAAATTAATATTATAATATATTAGCATATTGTGCATATATAGGCATAGGTTAGGTTAGGTTAGGTTAGGTTAGGTCAGGTTAGGTTAGGTTAGGTTAGGTTAGGTTAGGTTAGGTCAGGTTAGGTTAGGTTAGGTTAGGTTAGGTTAGGTTAGGTTAGGTTAGGTTAGGTCAGGTTAGGTTAGGTTAGGTTAGGTTAGGTTAGGTTAGGTTTGTAGTACGTGGGTGAAGCATTTACAGCGTTGGGGTTCGAACACCAGTCGTCAGTGAAGCACTTGTTCCGGGAGTGTTCGGACGGCAGCAGTTGTGAGTCGTGTGGAAACTGTTTGGCATTTATAAACAGCTAGAGGGGGGTTGGCGGGTGGATGGAATGGTGTTTGGGGTCTTTGTTTGGAGGACGGGCTGGAGGGTGTAAAACATAGTTGTTTTCACCTAGTGGTGCCTGTAGGGGTTGAGCTCTGGCTCTTTCGGCCCGCCTCACTCCGTTAATTAATCAATTTTTTTCACACACACACACACACACACACACACATACACACACACACATACACACACACACACACACACACACACACACACACACACACACACACACACACACACACACACACACACACACACACACACACACACACACACACACACACACACACACACACACACACACACACACACACACACACACACACACACACACACACACACACAGGAAACAACCCATAACAGCTGTCTAACTCCCAGGTACCTATTTACTCCTAAGTGAACAATGGCATCAAGGCTGAAAGAAACTCTATCCATTTGTTTCCGCCGGCCCCGGCGATCGATCCCCCGGTCCCTAGGATTACGAACCCCGAACACCACCCACTCAGCCTCCAGCCCCCCCCCCTCCCCCTCTTATCCCAAGTGTGTGAACTTGAAGCAGAGGCCGCCAGGAGGGTCTCAACACCATCTCTTCCGTTCCATTGATCCTGAAACGATTTCTGATCTTTTTGTCTTGCTGCGTCTGGCGAACGACCATTCCCCCGCCCCCCCCCGGGAGTCCAATCCACTTGGGCTGGACGGTAGAGCGACGGTCTCGCGTCATGCAGGTCCGCGTTCAATCCCCCGAGACCGTCCACACAAGTGGTTGGGCACCATTCCTTTCCCCCCGTCCCATCCCCAAGTCCTTATCCTGACCCCTTCCCAGTGCTATATAGTCGTAATGGCTTGGTGCTTTTCCCTGACAATTCCCTTCCCCCCCCCCCGGGAAAGAGGGGGGGGGGGTTAACCACCAATTAGAACCGTGGATTGTGAGGGGCGGACGTTTTAACTGGTCCATCTGGTAGCCTATAGTGATGTAACTACCCAACGACCTCGTGTGATCAAGACGTCATTGGCTGTTTTAAATGATTATCTTCACGATAATCGGTCGGTCGGGAGCCGGTCGGCCGAGCGGCACAGCACGCTGGACTTGTGATCCTGTGGTCCTGGGTTCGATCCCAGTCGCCGGCGAGAAACAATGGGCAGAGTTTCTTTCACCCTATGCCCCCTGTTACCTAGCAGTAAAATAGGTACCTGGGTGTTAGACAGCTGTCACGGGCTGCTTCCTGGGGGTGGAGGCCTGGTCGAGGACCGGGCCGCGGGGACACTAAAGCCCCGAAATCATCTCAAGATAACCTCAAGAAGATGACTATATATCCAGGCAGGCGAGGAGTCACAATAACGTGGCTGAAGTATGTTGACCAGACCACACACTAGAAAGGTGAAGGGACGACGACGTTTCGGTCCGTCCTGGACCATTCTCAAGTCGATTCTATAACTATATATCCATATATATCCATATATATCCATATATATCCATATATATCCATATATATCCATATACATCCGTATATATCCATATATATCACCCACCAGAACATTGTTCCCTTGTTTTCCCGCATCTAAAATCATCATATTCAACGGATTGTGAATCATCGATTTTGTACGTGATGATTATTGATGGTGTGTGGGGGGGGGGGGGGGGAGGCCTATCTCGCCGCATAGGCCTCACAGAAAATGACAATTAGGCCTGAACTACAAATCGCTTCCCAAGGTACCATCGTCTCCTTCCCCCCCCCCCCTTCAGGGTACCCGTCCTCCCCCCAACCGGTTCTCACACTGGCTTAGAGTCATTATCTTGCTTATGAATAAGTGCATATGTGACATACTAATTTATTGTGAATATTTGAGTTTACCTTGAAAAGCTGAATTAGAAAACACCGACCTAACCTAACCTTCTTAGTATGTTAAGCATCTTATTGCTTCTTAATTACAATTAGTACTGAACCTATACCTATATTGACATTACAGATTTATAAAAATAATAAAACAGAAGTAAAATATTTCAATAAATTGTAAAGTAACTCAGGATATTTTCAAATTTTGTATAAAATCTCTATTGTTTAATAAAAATGAATGGAAATTCCTTATATAAAACCTGATGGAGAGCGAATTGGTAAGAACAGTTTGTACCTTTAAAGCAAAATATAACTTGAAATATACCACATATGTACTTATTAATAAGCCAAATATTGACTTTCATATTTCATATTGACTTTCAAGAAAAATATATCTTTCCTTTTTTTAGCAATAAGTCATATATGTACTGTCTTGTGCGAGAGTGGGTTGCCACAGTGAAGACAGCATTAAGCCTATACGGGGCACCGTGGAAAAGGGACCTAACAGCCAAGCAGTGTGTCACATTTTTATCAGCTGTCAAGGATGATGTGATCGGCTTGACAGCCCGGGGTCGTTACAGGCTGGGAATGGTCGTTAGCAGCGGGGGAACGAGGCTGTTTAACAGCATCAATTAGTGAGGGGAATTGATAGGTCAAGCCCCTTTAGCTGAGTGGCGCGTGGCGTCGACACGCGAATGGAAGGGTTTGGGAGGGTTCGAGAGATGGGGCAAGGGGGGGGGGATGGGAGAGTGTGTGAGGGTTGGGGGGGGGGGGAGGAAGAGCCCCATCCTATGTCGATCCACTTAACTATTTGTGTCAAGCGGAGGTAAAACTCTTTATTTTTTTGGCCATGTAGTTTCACGAATTGTGTTTGCTTCCTTTGTTTAGGTTAGTGCAGCCATTTACTCATCAAGTGTTGAATACCCCCATGATGAGTAAGGTGCCAGGGGGGGGGGGGAGCACACTACCAACCGGACACACCATGAGGGCCTCACTCCTTGAAGCACTTACCCTTGCTGAGTCTATCACCTCTATTCTATTTTATTTATTAACATCTTTATTGACAAAATGCTAATTACACTTCTGCCTAATCTGAGGAATTCAATTAGGTCTAATTGGAGTGAGGATAATGGTGGTATTCACTGTCACGCAGGACAGAGGGTCATGCACAAGACAATAGGTCTTGGGACAGTCTCCGTGGTGTAGTGGTAAGACACTCGCCTGGCGTTCCGCGAGCGCTATGTCATGGGTTCGTATCCTGGCCGGGGAGGATTTACTGGGCGCAATTCCTTAACTGTAGCCTCTGTTTAACGCAACAGTAAAATGTGTACTTGGTTGTAACAACGATTCTTCGCGGCGGGGATCGTATTCCAGGGACCATAGGATTAAGGACTTGCCCGAAACGCTACGCGTACTAGTGGCTCTACAACCATGTAACAACTCTTGTATATATCTCAAAAAAATAGGTCAAACTGTAGGCTGGAGCATATATATATCATGGTTACAATCAATGTTTTCATGTATGGATATGTGAAAACAACTTTCTACTGTGCACTGCCACACAAGGGCAGGGATCTATCTTGAGGTTATCTTGAGATGATTTCGGGGCTTTTAGTGTCCCCGCGGCCCGGTCCTCGACCAGGCCTCCACCCGCAGGAAGCAGCCCGTGACAGCTGACTAACACCCAGGTATCTATTTTACTGCTAGGTAACAGGGGGCATAGGGTGAAAGAAACGCTGCCCCATTGTTTCTCGTCGGCGCCTGGGATCGAACCCAGGACCACAGGATCACAAGTCCAGTGTGCTGTCCGCTCGGCCGACCGGCTCCTTACCATCACCCAGAAATCAAGAGGCCAGGAGGCCTCAAGTCCTTTACGGTGTCACATTCATCAATATAGTGTTGTAGGGCATAACTGGCCGACCCCTCACAGTGTTCAAGAGAGAACTGGATAAGCACCTCCAAAGGATACCTGATCAACCAGGCTGTGACTCATACGTCAGGCTGCGAGCAGCCGCGTCCAACAGCCTGGTTGATCAGTCCAGCAACCAGGAGGCCTGGTCAACGACCGGGCCGCGGGGACACTAGGCCCCGGAAGCACCTCAAGGTAACCTCAAGGTAGTGAATACATTAAACGCTTATCACAGAGTAACTCATTTCAATTTCAATTTCAAAGTTTCACCTGTGTTTACCTGATCAACCAGGCTGTGACTCATACGTCAGGCTGCGAGCAGCCGCGTCTAACAGCCTGGTTGATCAGTCCAGCAACCAGGAGGCCTGGTCGACGACCGGGCCGCGGGGACACTAAGCCCCGGAAGCACCTCAAGGTGTTCAGTGCTGTCATTGGCCTCTTGGGCAGGATACACAACCCAGCTACACAATACACACACAATCTTCACTATCACCATCTCGTTTAGTTATGATGTATTATAAACTACAGCTGCCGACTACAGCTGTATTGTCCACACCCGCGGGAGCATCCACGCGAACCTGGCTTTACCTTACACTGCTCTCTAGAGTCATGCTTCAGGGACATGTTGAACCCTTATACATATATTTGTATGGCATTCTGGTAGGAGGTGCCATAGGTGCCATGTGAAGAGTAGTGGTGCCATGTGAAGAGTAGTGGTGCCATGTGAAGAGTAGTGGTGCCATGTGGAGAGTAGTGGTGCCATGTGAAGAGTAGTGGTGCCATGTGAAGAGTAGTGGTGCCATGTGAAGAGTAGTGGTGCCATGTGAAGAGTAGTGGTGCCATGTGAAGAGTAGTGGTGCCATGTGAAGAGTAGTGGTGCCATGTGAAGAGTAGTGGTGCCATGTGAAGAGTAGTGGTGCCATGTGAAGAGTAGTGGCGTGTGTGTGTTCGCGCGCGCGTGCGCTCCGCCAATAACAATTGTATCATTGTTGTATTCCCAGGACCATAATACAGCAACAGGTGTATTATACTTTGCGTCAAAATAAAATAGTTCTCAACTACAATATGTTTCTTTCCCCCAAATGTAATATTATTTTCCCACAGTTTCTTTCCCATCGCCTCAATGAGTCATTCTCATTTTGTAAAATTTTGATAAAAAAACTCAAAATTCATTTTGTAAAAAAAACATTTCGCTGTTTTTGCTGTAAATCACTTTACTTGTTGTAGTTGTAAATGTTAATCCCAAAAATATAACTTCTGTGTGAATATGTTTTGTTTACTGTTCAAAGTTAAAATTGTAAATCAAATATGTTGATTAATATGAGGGAATATGTTGTCTATGTGATGAGTTAGTGTGTTGGTTAGTGTGCTGGTTAGTGTGTTGGTTAGTGTGTTGGTTAGTGTGTGTGTTAGTGTGTGTGTTAGTGTGTGTGTTAGTGTGTGTGTTAGTGTGTTGGTTAGTGTGTTGGTTAGTGTGTTGGTTAGTGTGTTGGTTAGTGTGTGTGTTAGTGTGTTGGTTAGTGTGTTGGTTAGTGTGTTGTTAGTGTGTTGGTTAGTGTGTTGGTTAGTGTGTTGGTTAGTGTGTGTGTTAGTGTGTTGGTTAGTGTGTTGTTAGTGTGTTGTTAGTGTGTTGGTTAGTGTGTGTGTTAGTGTGTTGGTTAGTGTGTTGGTTAGTGTGTTGGTTAGTGTGTTGTTAGTGTGTTGTTAGTGTGTTGGTTAGTGTGTTGGTTAGTGTGTTGTTAATGTGTTGGTTAGTGTGTTGGTTAGTGTGTTGTTAGTGTGTTGTTAGTGTGTTGGTTAGTGTGTTGGTTAGTGTGTTGGTTAGTGTGTTGGTTAGTGTGTTGGTTAGTGTGTTGGTTAGTGTGTTGTTTAGTGTGTTGGTTAGTGTGTTGGTTAGTGTGTTGGTTAGTGTGTTGGTTAGTGTGTTGGTTAGTGTGTTGGTTAGTGTGTTGGTTAGTGTGTTGGTTAGTGTGTTGGTTAGTGTGTTGGTTAGTGTGTTGGTTAGTGTGTTGGTTAGTGTGTGTGTTAGTGTGTTGGTTAGTGTGTTGTTAGTGTGTTGGTTAGTGTGTTGTTAGTGTGTTGGTTAGTGTGTTGGTTAGTGTGTTGGTTAGTGTGTTGTTAGTGTGTGTGTTAGTGTGTTGGTTAGTGTGTTGGTTAGTGTGTTGGTTAGTGTGTTGGTTAGTGTGTTGTTTAGTGTGTTGGTTAGTGTGTTGGTTAGTGTGTTGGTTAGTGTGTTGGTTAGTGTGTTGGTTAGTGTGTTGGTTAGTGTGTTGGTTAGTGTGTTGGTTAGTGTGTTGGTTAGTGTGTTGGTTAGTGTGTGTGTTAGTGTGTTGGTTAGTGTGTTGGTTAGTGTGTGGTTAGTGTGTTGTTAGTGTGTTGGTTAGTGTGTTGGTTAGTGTGTTGGTTAGTGTGTTGTTAGTGTGTTGGTTAGTGTGTTGTTAGTGTGTTGGTTAGTGTGTTGTTAGTGTGTTGGTTAGTGTGTTGGTTAGTGTGTTGGTTAGTGTGTTGGTTAGTGTGTTGTTAGTGTGTTGTTAGTGTGTTGGTTAGTGTGTTGGTTAGTGTGTTGGTTAGTGTGTTGTTAGTGTGTTGGTTAGTGTGTTGGTTAGTGTGTGTGTTAGTGTGTTGGTTAGTGTGTTGGTTAGTGTGTTGGTTAGTGTGTTGGTTAGTGTGTTGGTTAGTGTGTTGGTTAGTGTGCTGGTTAGTGTGTTGGTTAGTGTGTTGGTTAGTGTGTTGGTTAGTGTGTTGGTTAGTGTGTTGGTTAGTGTGTTGGTTAGTGTGTTGGTTAGTGTGCTGGTTAGTGTGTTGGTTAGTGTGTTGGTTAGTGTGTTGTTAGTGTGTTGGTTAGTGTGTTGGTTAGTGTGTGTGTTAGTGTGTTGGTTAGTGTGTTGGTTAGTGTGTTGGTTAGTGTGTTGGTTAGTGTGTTGGTTAGTGTGTTGGTTAGTGTGTTGGTTAGTGTGTTGTTAGTGTGTTGGTTAGTGTGTTGGTTAGTGTGTTGGTTAGTGTGTTGGTTAGTGTGCTGGTTAGTGTGTTGTTAGTGTGTTGGTTAGTGTGTTGGTTAGTGTGTTGGTTAGTGTGTTGGTTAGTGTGTTGTTAGTGTGTTGGTTAGTGTGTTGTTAGTGTGTTGGTTAGTGTGTTGGTTAGTGTGTGTGTTAGTGTGTTGGTTAGTGTGTTGTTAGTGTGTTGGTTAGTGTGTTGGTTAGTGTGTTGGTTAGTGTGTTGGTTAGTGTGTTGTTAGTGTGTTGGTTAGTGTGTTGGTTAGTGTGTTGGTTAGTGTGTTGGTTAGTGTGCTGGTTAGTGTGTTGGTTAGTGTGTTGTTAGTGTGTTGGTTAGTGTGTTGGTTAGTGTGTTGTTAGTGTGTTGGTTAGTGTGTTGTTAGTGTGTTGTTAGTGTGTTGTTAGTGTGTTGTTAGTGTGTTGGTTAGTGTGTTGGTTAGTGTGTGTGTTAGTGTGTTGGTTAGTGTGCTGGTTAGTGTGTTGTTAGTGTGTTGGTTAGTGTGTTGTTAGTGTGTTGGTTAGTGTGTTGGTTAGTGTGCTGGTTAGTGTGTTGGTTAGTGTGGTGGTTTGTGTGGTGGTTAGTGTGTTAGTGTGTTGGTTAGTGTGTTAGTTAGTGTGTTGGTTAGTGTGTTGGTTAGTGTGCTGGTTAGTGTGTTGGTTAGTGTGTTGTTAGTGTGTTGGTTAGCGTGTTGTAAGTGTGCTGGTTAGTGTGTTGGTTAGTGTGTTGGTTAGTGTGTTGGTTAGTGTGTTGGTTAGTGTGTTGGTTAGTGTGTTGGTTAGTGTGTTGGTTAGTGTGTTGGTTAGTGTGCTGGTTAGTGTGTTGGTTAGTGTGTTGGTTAGTGTGTTGGTTAGTGTGTTGGTTAGTGTGCTGGTTAGTGTGTTGGTTAGTGTGTTGGTTAGTGTGTTGGTTAGTGTGTTGGTTAGTGTGTTGTTAGTGTGTTGGTTAGTGTGTTGGTTAGTGTGTTGGTTAGTTTGTTGGTTAGTGTGTTGGTTAGTGTGTTGGCTAGTGTGTTGGTTAGTGTGTTGGTTAGTGTGTTGGTTAGTGTGTTGGTTAGTGTGTTGTTAGTGTGTTGTTAGTGTGTTGTTAGTGTGTTGGTTAGTGTGTTGGTTAGTGTGTTGGTTAGTGTGTTGTTAGTGTGTTGGTTAGTGTGTTGTTAGTGTGTTGGTTAGTGTGTTGGTTAGTGTGTTGGTTAGTGTGTTGGTTAGTGTGTTGTTAGTGTGTTGGTTAGTGTGTTGGTTAGTGTGTTGTTAGTGTGTTGGTTAGTGTGCTGGTTAGTGTGTTGGTTAGTGTGTTGGTTAGTGTGTTGGTTAGTGTGTTGGTTAGTGTGTTGGTTAGTGTGTTGGTTAGTGTGTTGGTTAGTGTGTTGGTTAGTGTGTTGGTTAGTGTGTTGGTTAGTGTGTTGTTAGTGTGTTGGTTAGTGTGTTGGTTAGTGTGTTGTTAGTGTGTTGGTTAGTGTGTTGGTTAGTGTGTTGGTTAGTGAGTTGGTTAGTGTGTTGGTTAGTGTGTTGGTTAGTGTGTTGGTTAGTGTGTTGGTTAGTGTGTTGGTTAGTGTGTTGGTTAGTGTGTTGGTTAGTGTGTTGTTAGTGTGTTGGTTAGTGTGTTGGTTAGTGTGTTGGTTAGTGTGTTGTTAGTGTGTTGGTTAGTGTGCTGGTTAGTGTGTTGTTAGTGTGTTGTTAGTGTGTTGGTTAGTGTGTTGGTTAGTGTGTTGGTTAGTGTGTTGGTTAGTGTGTTGGTTAGTGTGTTGGTTAGTGTGTTGGTTAGTGTGTTGGTTAGTGTGTTGGTTAGTGTGTTGTTAGTGTGTTGTTAGTGTGTTGTTAGTGTGTTGGTTAGTGTGTTGGTTAGTGTGCTGGTTAGTGTGTTGTTAGTGTGTTGGTTAGTGTGTTGGTTAGTGTGTTGGTTAGTGTGTTGTTAGTGTGTTGGTTAGTGTGTTGGTTAGTGTGTTGGTTAGTGTGTTGGTTAGTGTGTTGGTTAGTGTGCTGGTTAGTGTGTTGGTTAGTGTGTTGGTTAGTGTGTTGGTTAGTGTGTTGGTTAGTGTGTTGGTTAGTGTGTTGGTTAGTGTGTTGGTTAGTGTGTTGGTTAGTATGATGGTTAGTGTGTTGGTTAGTGTGTTGGTTAGTGTGTTGGTTAGTGTGTTGGTTAGTGTGTTGGTTAGTGTGTTGTTAGTGTGTTGGTTAGTGTGTTGGTTAGTGTGTTGGTTAGAGTGCTGGTTAGTGTGTTGGTTAGTGTGTTGGTTAGTGTGCTGGTTAGTGTGTTGTTAGTGTGTTGTTAGTGTGTTGGTTAGTGTGTTGGTTAGTGTGTTGGTTAGTGTGTTGGTTAGTGTGTTGGTTAGTGTGCTGGTTAGTGTGTTGTTAGTGTGTTGTTAGTGTGTTGTTAGTGTGTTGGTTAGTGTGTTGTTAGTGTGTTGGTTAGTGTGTTGGTTAGTGTGCTGGTTAGTGTGTTGGTTAGTGTGTTGTTAGTGTGTTGGTTAGTGTGTTGGTTAGTGTGTTGGTTAGTGTGTTGGTTAGTGTGTTGTTAGTGTGTTGGTTAGTGTGTTGGTTAGTGTGCTGGTTAGTGTGTTGGTTAGTGTGTTGTTAGTGTGTTGGTTAGTGTGTTGGTTAGTGTGTTGGTTAGTGTGTTGTTAGTGTGTTGGTTAGTGTGTTGGTTAGTGTGTTGGTTAGTGTGCTGGTTAGTGTGTTGGTTAGTGTGTTGTTAGTGTGTTGGTTAGTGTGTTGGTTAGTGTGTTGTTAGTGTGTTGGTTAGTGTGTTGTTAGTGTGTTGTTAGTGTGTTGGTTAGTGTGTTGTTAGTGTGTTGGTTAGTGTGTTGGTTAGTGTGTTGGTTAGTGTGTTGGTTAGTGTGTTGTTAGTGTGTTGGTTAGTGTGTTGGTTAGTGTGTTGGTTAGTGTGTTGGTTAGTGTGTTGTTAGTGTGTTGGTTAGTGTGTTGGTTAGTGTGTTGTTAGTGTGTTGGTTAGTGTGTTGGTTAGTGTGCTGGTTAGTGTGTTGGTTAGTGTGTTGTTAGTGTGTTGGTTAGTGTGTTGGTTAGTGTGTTGGTTAGTGTGTTGGTTAGTGTGTTGTTAGTGTGTTGGTTAGTGTGTTGGTTAGTGTGTTGGTTAGTGTGCTGGTTAGTGTGTTGGTTAGTGTGTTGTTAGTGTGTTGGTTAGTGTGTTGTTAGTGTGTTGTTAGTGTGTTGGTTAGTGTGTTGGTTAGTGTGTTGGTTAGTGTGTTGTTAGTGTGTTGGTTAGTGTGTTGGTTAGTGTGTTGGTTAGTGTGTTGGTTAGTGTGTTAGTGTGGTGGTTAGTGTGTAGGGGTAGTAAGCGTGTGTGGTTAGTGTGTGGGGGTAGTTAGCGTGTGTGGTTAGTGTGTGGGGGTAGTTAGCGTGTGTGGTTAGTGTGTGGGGGTAGTTAGCGTGTGTGGTTAGTGTGTGGGGGTAGTTAGCGTGTGTGGTTAGTCATCATGGCAGTGATAACTACAATTGCAAAATTAAACCTTCGCTTAGCGGGTCGATATCACAGCACCTTTGCAACCTTTGCAATAATATCGATTTTGACACTTCAATTTTGTTGCACCGGTTGGGCTCTATTGCACGAGTTGCCCAAAGTGCTTTAAGAGTGAAGTCACGCAAGGTTCGACTCCCTCGCCTCTAGCTGGATATTGGGACAATGGCCTGTTTTACGGAGCCAGTACATCCGGAGTGAGATGGTCCGATCAGCTGTCATTAGGGGTTAGTGGAGCATGCTAGCTGTGGCTCCATCACTAGCGGGTTTTCTTCCTATTGGGGAGTGTTGTACATGCTGCTATGGCGGTGTGTCCACTCACAGGATGAGTGGCGTTGCCCAATACTGTCACTATGGCGGTGTGTCCACTCACAGGATGAGTGACGCAGCCCAATACTGTCACTATGGCGGTGTGTCCACTCACAGGATGAGTGACGCAGCCCAATACTGTCACTATAGCGGTGTGTCCACTCACAGGATGAGTGACGCAGCCCAATACTGTCACTATGGCGGTGTGTCCACTCACAGGATGAGTGACGCTGCCCAATACTGTCCCTATGGCGGTGTGTCCACTCACAGGATGAGTGGCGCTGCCCAATACTGTCACTATGGCGGTGTGTCCACTCACAGGATGAGTGGCGCTGCCCAATACTGTCACTATGGCGGTGTGTCCACTCACAGGATGAGTGGCGCTGGTCAATACTGTCACTATGGCGGTGTGTCCACTCACAGGATGAGTGACGCTGCCCAATACTGTCACTATGGCGGTGTGTCCACTCACAGGATGAGTGGCGCTGCCCAATACTGTCACTATGGCGGTGTGTCCACTCACAGGATGAGTGACGCTGCCCAATACTGTCACTATGGCGGTGTGTCCACTCACAGGATGAGTGACGCTGCCCAATACTGTCACTATGGCGGTGTGTCCACTCACAGGATGAGTGGCGCTGCCCAATACTGTCACTATGGCGGTGTGTCCACTCACAGGATGAGTGGCGCTGCCCAATACTGTCACTATGGCGGTGTGTCCACTCACAGGATGAGTGACGCTGCCCAATACTGTCACTATGGCGGTGTGTCCACTCACAGGATGAGTGGCGCTGCCCAATACTGTCACTATGGCGGTGTGTCCACTCACAGGATGAGTGGCGCTGCCCAATACTGTCACTATGGCGGTGTGTCCACTCACAGGATGAGTGACGCTGCCCAATACTGTCACTATGGCGGTGTGTCCACTCACAGGATGAGTGGCGCTGCCCAATACTGTCACTATGGCGGTGTGTCCACTCACAGGATGAGTGACGCTGCCCAATACTGTCACTATGGCGGTGTGTCCACTCACAGGATGAGTGACGCTGCCCAATACTGTCACTATGGCGGTGTGTCCACTCACAGGATGAGTGACGCTGCCCAATACTGTCACTATGGCGGTGTGTCCACTCACAGGATGAGTGACGCTGCCCAATACTGTCACTATGGCGGTGTGTCCACTCACAGGATGAGCGGCGCTGCCCAATACTGTCACTATGGCGGTGTGTCCACTCACAGGATGAGTGGCGCTGCCCAATACTGTCACTATGGTGGTGTGTCCACTCACAGGATGAGTGACGCTGCCCAATACTGTCACTATGGCGGTGTGTCCACTCACAGGATGAGTGGCGCTGCCCAATACTGTCACTATGGCGGTGTGTCCACTCACAGGATGAGTGGCGCTGCCCAATACTGTCACTATGGCGGTGTGTCCACTCACAGGATGAGTGACGCTGCCCAATACTGTCACTATGGCGGTGTGTCCACTCACAGGATGAGTGACGCTGCCCAATACTGTCACTATGGCGGTGTGTCCACTCACAGGATGAGTGACGCTGCCCAATACTGTCACTATGGCGGTGTGTCCACTCACAGGATGAGCGGCGCTGCCCAATACTGTCACTATGGCGGTGTGTACACTCACAGGATGAGCGGCGCTGCCCAATACTGTCACTATGGCGGTGTGTACACTCACAGGATGAGCGGCGCTGCCCAATACTGTCACTATGGCGGTGTGTCCACTCACAGGATGAGTGACGCTGCCCAATACTGTCACTATGGCGGTGTGTCCACTCACAGGATGAGCGGCGCTGCCCAATACTGTCACTATGGCGGTGTGTACACTCACAGGATGAGCGGCGCTGCCCAATACTGTCACTATGGCGGTGTGTCCACTCACAGGATGAGTGACGCTGCCCAATACTGTCACTATGGCGGTGTGTCCACTCACAGGATGAGTGGCGCTGCCCAATACTGTCACTATGGCGGTGTGTCCACTCACAGGATGAGTGGCGCTGCCCAATACTGTCACTATGGCGGTGTGTCCACTCACAGGATGAGTGGTGCTGCCCAATACTGTCACTATGGCGGTGTGTCCACTCACAGGATGAGTGACGCTGCCCAATACTGTCACTATGGCGGTGTGTCCACTCACAGGATGAGTGGCGCTGCCCAATACTGTCACTATGGCGGTGTGTCCACTCACAGGATGAGTGGCGCTGCCCAATACTGTCACTATGGCGGTGTGTCCACTCACAAGATTAGTGGTGCTGCCCAATACTGTCACTATGGCGGTGTGTCCACTCACAGGATGAGTGACGCTGCCCAATACTGTCACTATGGCGGTGTGTACACTCACAGGATGAGTGACGCTGCCCAATACTGTCACTATGGCGGTGTGTCCACTCACAGGATGAGTGGCGCTGCCCAATACTGTCACTATGGCGGTGTGTCCACTCACAGGATGAGTGACGCTGCCCAATACTGTCACTATGGCGGTGTGTCCACTCACAGGATGAGCGGCGCTGCCCAATACTGTCACTATGGCGGTGTGTCCACTCACAGGATGAGCGGCGCTGCCCAATACTGTCACTATGGCGGTGTGTCCACTCACAGGATGAGTGACGCTGCCCAATACTGTCACTATGGCGGTGTGTCCACTCACAGGATGAGTGGCGCTGCCCAATACTGTCACTATGGCGGTGTGTCCACTCACAGGATGAGTGGCGCTGCCCATTACTGTCACTATGGCGGTGTGTCCACTCACAGGATGAGTGGTGCTGCCCAATACTGTCACTATGGCGGTGTGTCCACTCACAGGATGAGTGACGCTGCCCAATACTGTCACTATGGCGGTGTGTACACTCACAGGATGAGTGACGCTGCCCAATACTGTCACTATGGTGGTGTGTCCACTCACAGGATGAGTGGCGCTGCCCAATACTGTCACTATGGCGGTGTGTCCACTCACAGGATGAGTGACGCTGCCCAATACTGTCACTATGGCGGTGTGTCCACTCACAGGATGAGTGGCGCTGCCCAATACTGTCACTATGGCGGTGTGTCCACTCACAGGATGAGTGGCGCTGCCCAATACTGTCACTATGGCGGTGTGTCCACTCACAGGATGAGTGACGCTGCCCAATACTGTCACTATGGCTGTGTGTCCACTCACAGGATGAGTGGCGCTGCCCAATACTGTCACTATGGCGGTGTGTCCACTCACAGGATGAGTGACGCTGCCCAATACTGTCACTATGGTGGTGTGTCCACTCACAGGATGAGTGGCGCTGCCCAATACTGTCACTATGGCGGTGTGTCCACTCACAAGATGAGTGGCGCTGCCCAATACTGTCACTATGGCGGTGTGTCCACTCACAGGATGAGTGACGCTGCCCAATACTGTCACTATGGCTGTGTGTCCACTCACAGGATGAGTGGCGCTGCCCAATACTGTCACTATGGCGGTGTGTCCACTCACAGGATGAGTGACGCTGCCCAATACTGTCACTATGGTGGTGTGTCCACTCACAGGATGAGTGGCGCTGCCCAATACTGTCACTATGGCGGTGTGTCCACTCACAGGATGAGTGGCGCTGCCCAATACTGTCACTATGGCGGTGTGTCCACTCACAGGATGAGTGACGCTGCCCAATACTATCACTATGGCGGTGTGTCCACTCACAGGATGAGTGGCGCTGCCCAATACTGTCACTATGGTGGCGCTGCCCAATACTGTCACTATGGTGGCGTGTCCACTCACAGGATGAGTGGCGCTGCCCAATACTGTCACTATGGCGGTGTGTCCACTCATAGGATGAGTGGCGCTGCCCAATACTGTCACTATGGTGGCGTGTCCACTCACAGGATGTGTGACGCTGCCCAATACTGTCACTATGGCGGTGTGTCCACTCACAGGATGAGTGGCGTTGCCCAATACTGTCACTATGGCGGTGTGTTTACTCACAGGATGAGTGGCGCTGCCCAATACTGTCACTATGGCGGTGTGTCCACTCACAGGATGAGTGACGCTGCCCAATACTGTCACTATGGCGGTGTGTCCACTCACAGGATGAGTGACGCTGCCCAATACTGTCACTATGGCGGTATGTCCACTCACAGGATGAGTGGCGCTGCCCAATACTGTCACTATGATGGCGTGTCCACTCACAGGATGAGTGACGCTGCCCAATACTGTCACTATGGCGGTGTGTCCACTCACGGGATGAGTGACGCTGCCCAATACTGTCACTATGGCGGTGTGTCCACTCACAGGATGAGTGACGCTGCCCAATACTGTCACTATGGCGGTGTGTCTACTCACAGGATGAGTGGCACTGCCCAATACTGTCACTATGGCGGTGTGTCCACTCACAGGATGAGTGACGCTGCCCAATACTGTCACTATGGCGGTGTGTCCACTCACAGGACAGTTAGCAGACTTAGA
>NC_091161.1:10334062-10336562 GCF_040958095.1 Procambarus clarkii | reverse complement strand
TCGTACCTAGTAGCCAGAACGCACTTCTCAGCCTACTATGCAAGGCCCGATTTGCCTAATAAGCCAAGTTTTCATGAATTAAATGTTTTTCGACTACCTAACCTACCTAACCTAACCTAACCTAACCTAACCTATAATGATAGGTTAGATTAGGTTAGGTAGGGTTGGTTAGGTTCGGTCATATATCTACGTTAATTTTAACTCCAATAAAAAAAAATTAACCTCATACATAATGAAATGGGTAGCTTTATCATTTCATAAGAAAAAAATTTGAGAAAATATACTAATTCATGAAAACTTGGCTTATTAGGCAAATCGGGCCTTGCATAGTAGGCTGAAAAGTGCGTTCTGGCTACTAGGTACGACATATATATATATATATATATATATATATATATATATATATATATATATATATATATATATATATATATATATATATATATGTGAAGTGGGTAGAAAACATGGGTATATATAAACATGTGAACACGAAGGGAAATGAAACCAGAAATTAAACGATCCCTTTCGTGTAAAGTCTCGTTTATTTTACGAATTAATAAGTGCACATGTGGAACAGGCTGAGTCAAATATTCAATTAATAACACTGGCGTATCCATTCAAATATATACATATACACACTCATACATATACAGGAAGATGTACATAGAGATATTAACCAACGTTAATACACACACATTTATATATACCCAGCTATAGACACAAGTATATACACACACATGTACACATATATACACACGCAGCTAAATGCTCATATATACATATATATACACCCATGTATCCACGCAGGTATACTCTTATGTATACATGCACATATAAACTCTGACCTGTATAATGGTTGCAAAACTGTATATATATATATATATATATATATATATATATATATATATATATATATATATATATATATATATATATATATATATATATATATATATATATATATATATATATATATATATATATATATATATATCTGAACCGGGCCCAACCAAACACTATAGAACAATATACATTCATAACAAAATAATACACTTGACTCCCATACAGCTGGCAGGATGCAAATGCAAATTATTCCCCTCATCATTAATAACTCCCAAACACGGTTGCAATAATCTTGCCTGTGCACCATTCATGTTGCTGGTGCAGCAACTGCAGCTGCAGTGTTGTAGAATACATTAATACAACACATGTTTCAAATTTTAATATTAGCTCAATCATAAACATTGTGTTTTTAGTGTAGTTGATTGCCTGTGATGTGTTTAATGTTGCTCCCCCAGGCAGGGGAGGTGTTTGCGGGGGTTGAGCTCTGGCTCTTTGGTCCCGCCTCTCAATTGTCAGTCAACTGGTGTATAGGTTCCTTGAGCCTATTGGGCACTATCATATCTACACTTGAAACTGTGTATGGAGTCAGCCTCCACCACATCACTGCCTAATGCATTCTATTTTCTAACTAATCTGATACTAATACAAATTCTTTCTAACGTCTCTGTGGCTCATTTGGGCACTCAGTTTCCACCTGTGTCCCCTTGTGCTAAATAGACTGTCTTTATCTACCCTGTCAATTGGAGTAGATAGACGTTGCTTTTTTCAACATTCAAGGTAATACATTTTTTATCTACTAACTCTAGTAGATAACATTTTATCTACTATCCTGACAAGTAGATTTGATCTGTAGTTACCTTTTGAGTTCATCCGTTGTTAATTCAGTCTCCTGCCACTCGGGGAGCATTCAGACTCATTGATGAAAACCCACTTGGAAAATATAAAAATATATTAATATTTTAATATCGACTGGGTTCATAGCCCAGTCGATAGATCTTCGGCTTCACTCGCCTGGGGTCCAGGGTTCGAGCCCCATACAGGCCAGGTGAGTGGACCCCCATGGCAGATGGTATTTAATTCCACCCATCTGTCCCTATTTCAGCTGGCTAACAACCACTTATTGACCCCTAATCACCACAAGGGGCAGTAATGACCAATTCAGACGAATGCTAACAGCCACCAATTCACTAATCTCACAGGGATGCTGCTAGTTCAGCCCTGAGATAACTACTAACGAATAGTTAGAGGTCAAGGACCAAGTGGTTAACGATCTCACTATTAGCCTCGTTTAAGAATATCATTCTCGGAGACGTCGCTCGTTAACGGGTGATTAGAGAAACGCTGATTGGCTGATGAGTGTGAGTGAGGACAAGGGGACGAGGGAGTGGGGAATGGTGTCTGGAATGGTTCCCTGTCCCCCCTTACAAGGGGACAGGGAATATTGCTGTGGCTCAGCAACCACCTCACAGCGGGACATGAGAGGGTGAGGAGGTGTATGAGGTGGAGCGGTCTCCAGGTGGGTAGTGAGGATAATGCCTCATGTCCTCACCATCCTCATAATTAACCTGTCTTCACCATTAATGACGTGTGTATCGTTGACCTAATTAGTTGTCTGGTTCTCTGTTTCTTCCGGTAATTATCTTCACTATCTTTATCT
>NC_091161.1:10307078-10333562 GCF_040958095.1 Procambarus clarkii | reverse complement strand
ACTACACATAAGGGACATAACTGGCCGACCCCTCACAGTGTTCAAGAGAGAACTATCAACATCAGAGGCCCGAGACTGTTCAACACGCTTCCACTACACATAAGGGACATAACTGGCCGACCCCTCACAGTGTTCAAGTGAGAACTATCAACATCAGAGGCCCGAGACTGTTCAACACGCTTCCACTACACATAACTGGCCGACCCCTCACAGTGTTCAAGTGAGAACTATCAACATCAGAGGCCCGAGACTGTTCAACACGCTTCCACTACACATAACTGGCCGACCCCTCACAGTGTTCAAGTGAGAACTATCAACATCAGAGGCCCGAGACTGTTCAACACGCTTCCACTACACATAAGGGACATAACTGGCCGACCCCTCACAGTGTTCAAGAGAGAACTATCAACATCAGAGGCCCGAGACTGTTCAACACGCTTCCACTACACATAAGGGACATAACTGGCCGACCCCTCACAGTGTTCAAGAGAGAACTATCAACATCAGAGGCCCGAGACTGTTCAACACGCTTCCACTACACATAAGGGACATAACTGGCCGACCCCTCACAGTGTTCAAGAGAGAACTATCAACATCAGAGGCCCGAGACTGTTCAACACGCTTCCACTACACATAAGGGACATAACTGGCCGACCCCTCACAGTGTTCAAGAGAGAACTATCAACATCAGAGGCCCGAGACTGTTCAACACGCTTCCACTACACATAAGGGACATAACTGGCCGACCCCTCACAGTGTCCAAGAGAGAACTATCAACATCAGAGGCCCGAGACTGTTCAACACGCTTCCACTACACATAAGGGACATAACTGGCCGACCCCTCACAGTGTTCAAGAGAGAACTATCAACATCAGAGGCCCGAGACTGTTCAACACGCTTCCACTACACATAAGGGACATAACTGGCCGACCCCTCACAGTGTTCAAGAGAGAACTATCAACATCAGAGGCCCGAGACTGTTCAACACGCTTCCACTACACATAAGGGACATAACTGGCCGACCCCTCACAGTGTTCAAGTGAGAACTATCAACATCAGAGGCCCGAGACTGTTCAACACGCTTCCGCTACACATAAGGGACATAACTGGCCGACCCCTCACAGTGTTCAAGTGAGAACTATCAACATCAGAGGCCCGAGACTGTTCAACACGCTTCCGCTACACATAAGGGACATAACTGGCCGACCCTTCACAGTGTTCAAGTGAGAACTATCAACATCAGAGGCCCGAGACTGTTCAACACGCTTCCACTACACATAAGGGACATAACTGGCCGACCCCTCACAGTGTTCAAGTGAGAACTATCAACATCAGAGGCCCGAGACTGTTCAACACGCTTCCACTACACATAAGGGACATAACTGGCCGACCCCTCACAGTGTTCAAGTGAGAACTATCAACATCAGAGGCCCGAGACTGTTCAACACGCTTCCACTACACATAAGGGACATAACTGGCCGACCCCTCACAGTGTTCAAGAGAGAACTATCAACATCAGAGGCCCGAGACTG
Organism: Procambarus clarkii; assembly: GCF_040958095.1. NCBI lineage: Eukaryota > Metazoa > Arthropoda > Malacostraca > Decapoda > Cambaridae > Procambarus > Procambarus clarkii. Next base: position 10,332,030 of record NC_091161.1, on the reverse strand, counting down.
TTCAACACGCTTCCACTACACATAAGGGACATAACTGGCCGACCCCTCACAGTGTTCAAGAGAGAACTATCAACATCAGAGGCCCGAGACTGTTCAACACGCTTCCACTACACATAAGGGACATAACTGGCCGACCCCTCACAGTGTTCAAGAGAGAACTATCAACATCAGAGGCCCGAGACTGTTCAACACGCTTCCACTACACATAAGGGACATAACTGGCCGACCCCTCACAGTGTTCAAGAGAGAACTATCAACATCAGAGGCCCGAGACTGTTCAACACGCTTCCACTACACATAAGGGGCATAACTGGCCGACCCCTCACAGTGTTCAAGAGAGAACTATCAACATCAGAGGCCCGAGACTGTTCAACACGCTTCCACTACACATAAGGGACATAACTGGCCGACCCCTCACAGTGTTCAAGAGAGAACTATCAACATCAGAGGCCCGAGACTGTTCAACACGCTTCCACTACACATAAGGGACATAACTGGCCGACCCCTCACAGTGTTCAAGAGAGAACTATCAACATCAGAGGCCCGAGACTGTTCAACACGCTTCCACTACACATAAGGGACATAACTGGCCGACCCCTCACAGTGTTCAAGAGAGAACTATCAACATCAGAGGCCCGAGACTGTTCAACACGCTTCCACTACACATAAGGGACATAACTGGCCGACCCCTCACAGTGTTCAAGTGAGAACTATCAACATCAGAGGCCCGAGACTGTTCAACACGCTTCCACTACACATAAGGGACATAACTGGCCGACCCCTCACAGTGTTCAAGAGAGAACTATCAACATCAGAGGCCCGAGACTGTTCAACACGCTTCCACTACACATAAGGGACATAACTGGCCGACCCCTCACAGTGTTCAAGAGAGAACTATCAACATCAGAGGCCCGAGACTGTTCAACACGCTTCCACTACACATAAGGGACATAACTGGCCGACCCCTCACAGTGTTCAAGAGAGAACTATCAACATCAGAGGCCCGAGACTGTTCAACACGCTTCCACTACACATAAGGGACATAACTGGCCGACCCCTCACAGTGTTCAAGAGAGAACTATCAACATCAGAGGCCCGAGACTGTTCAACACGCTTCCACTACACATAAGGGACATAACTGGCCGACCCCTCACAGTGTTCAAGAGAGAACTATCAACATCAGAGGCCCGAGACTGTTCAACACGCTTCCACTACACATAAGGGACATAACTGGCCGACCCCTCACAGTGTTCAAGAGAGAACTGGACAAACACCTCCAAAGGATACCTGATCAACCAGGCTGTGACTCATACGTCAGGCTACGAGCAGCCGCCTCCAACAGCCTGGTTGACCAGTCCAACAACCAGGAGGCCTGGTCGACGACCGGGCCGCGGGGACACTAGGCCCCGGAAGCACCTCAAGGTAACCTCAAGGTAGTGAATACATTAAACGCTTATCACAGAGTAACTCATTTCAATTTCAATTTCAAAGTTTCACCTGTGTTTACCTGATCAACCAGGCTGTGACTCATACGTCAGGCTGCGAGCAGCCGCGTCTAACAGCCTGGTTGATCAGTCCAGCAACCAGGAGGCCTGGTCGACGACCGGGCCGCGGGGACACTAAGCCCCGGAAGCACCTCAAGGTGTTCAGTGCTGTCATTGGCCTCTTGGGCAGGATACACAACCCAGCTACACAATACACACACAATCTTCACTATCACCATCTCGTTTAGTTATGATGTATTATAAACTACAGCTGCCGACTACAGCTGTATTGTCCACACCCGCGGGAGCATCCACGCGAACCTGGCTTTACCTTACACTGCTCTCTAGAGTCATGCTTCAGGGACATGTTGAACCCTTATACATATATTTGTATGGCATTCTGGTAGGAGGTGCCATAGGTGCCATGTGAAGAGTAGTGGTGCCATGTGAAGAGTAGTGGTGCCATGTGAAGAGTAGTGGTGCCATGTGAAGAGTAGTGGTGCCATGTGAAGAGTAGTGGTGCCATGTGAAGAGTAGTGGTGCCATGTGAAGAGTAGTGGTGCCATGTGAAGAGTAGTGGTGCCATGTGAAGAGTAGTGGTGCCATGTGAAGAGTAGTGGTGCCATGTGAAGAGTAGTGGTGCCATGTGAAGAGTAGTGGTGCCATGTGAAGAGTAGTGGCGTGTGTGTGTTCGCGCGCGCGTGCGCTCCGCCAATAACAATTGTATCATTGTTGTATTCCCAGGACCATAATACAGCAACAGGTGTATTATACTTTGCGTCAAAATAAAATAGTTCTCAACTACAATATGTTTCTTTCCCCCAAATGTAATATTATTTTCCCACAGTTTCTTTCCCATCGCCTCAATGAGTCATTCTCATTTTGTAAAATTTTGATAAAAAAACTCAAAATTCATTTTGTAAAAAAAACATTTCGCTGTTTTTGCTGTAAATCACTTTACTTGTTGTAGTTGTAAATGTTAATCCCAAAAATATAACTTCTGTGGGAATATATTTTGTTTACTGTTCAAAGTTAAAATTGTAAATCAAATATGTTGATTAATATGAGGGAATATGTTGTCTATGTGATGAGTTAGTGTGTTGGTTAGTGTGCTGGTTAGTGTGTTGGTTAGTGTGTTGGTTAGTGTGTGTGTTAGTGTGTGTGTTAGTGTGTGTGTTAGTGTGTGTGTTAGTGTGTTGGTTAGTGTGTTGGTTAGTGTGTTGGTTAGTGTGTTGGTTAGTGTGTGTGTTAGTGTGTGTGTTAGTGTGTGTGTTAGTGTGTGTGTTAGTGTGTTGGTTAGTGTGTTGGTTAGTGTGTTGGTTAGTGTGTTGGTTAGTATGTTGTTAGTGTGCTGGTTAGTGTGTTGGTTAGTGTGTTGGTTAGTGTGTTGGTTAGTGTGTTGGTTAGTGTGTTGGTTAGTGTGTTGTTAGTGTGTTGGTTAGTGTGTTGGTTAGTGTGTTGGTTAGTGTGTTGGTTAGTGTGTTGTTAGTGTGTTGGTTAGTGTGTTGGTTAGTGTGTTGGTTAGTGTGTTGGTTAGTGTGTGTGTTAGTGTGTGTGTTAGTGTGTGTGTTAGTGTGTGTGTTAGTGTGTGTGTTAGTGTGTTGGTTAGTGTGTTGGTTAGTGTGTTGTTAGTGTGTTGTTAGTGTGTTGTTAGTGTGTTGGTTAGTGTGTGTGTTAGTGTGTTGTTAGTGTGTTGGTTAGTGTGTTGGTTAGTGTGTTGTTAGTGTGTTGGTTAGTGTGTTGGTTAGTGTGTTGGTTAGTGTGTTGTTAGTGTGCTGGTTAGTGTGTTGTTAGTGTGCTGGTTAGTGAGTTGGTTAGTGTGTTGTTAGTGTGTTGTTAGTGTGTTGGTTAGTGTGTTGGTTAGTGTGTTGTTAGTATGTTGGTTAGTGTGTTGGTTAGTGTGTTGGTTAGTGTGTTGGTTAGTGTGTTGGTTAGTGTGTTGGTTAGTGTGTTGGTTAGTGTGTTGGTTAGTGTGTTGGTTAGTGTGTTGGTTAGTGTGTTGGTTAGTGTGATGGTTAGTGTGTTGTTAGTGTGTTGTTAGTGTGTTGGTTAGTGTGTTGGTTAGTGTGTTGTTAGTGTGCTGGTTAGTGTGTTGGTTAGTGTGTTGGTTAGTGAGTTGGTTAGTGTGTTGGTTAGTGTGTTGGTTAGTGTGTTGGTTAGTGTGTTGGTTAGTGTGTGTGTTAGTGTGTTGGTTAGTGTGTTGTTAGTGTGTTGGTTAGTGTGTTGGTTAGTGTGTTGTTAGTGTGTTGGTTAGTGTGTTGGTTAGTGTGTTGTTAGTGTGTTGGTTAGTGTGTTGGTTAGTGTGTGTGTTAGTGTGTTGGTTAGTGTGTTGTTAGTGTGTTGGTTAGTGTGTTGGTTAGTGTGTTGGTTAGTGTGTTGGTTAGTGTGTTGGTTAGTGTGTTGGTTAGTGTGTTGTTAGTGTGTTGGTTAGTGTGTTGGTTAGTGTGTTGTTAGTGTGTTGGTTAGTGTGTTGTTAGTGTGTTGGTTAGTGTGTTGGTTAGTGTGTTGTTAGTGTGTTGGTTAGTGTGTTGTTAGTGTGTTGGTTAGTGTGTTGTTAGTGTGTTGGTTAGTGTGTTGGTTAGTGTGTTGGTTAGTGTGTAGGTTAGTGTGTTGGTTAGTGTGTTGGTTAGTGTGTTGGTTAGTGTGTTGTTAGTGTGTTGGTTAGTGTGTTGGTTAGTGTGTTGGTTAGTGTGTTGGTTAGTGTGTTGGTTAGTGTGTTGGTTAGTGTGTTGGTTAGTGTGTTGGTTAGTGTGTTGGTTAGTGTGTTGGTTAGTGTGTTGTTAGTGTGTTGGTTAGTGTGTTGGTTAGTGTGTTGGTTAGTGTGTGTGTTAGTGTGTTGGTTAGTGTGTTGGTTAGTGTGTTGGTTAGTGTGTTGGTTAGTGTGTTGGTTAGTGTGTTGGTTAGTGTGTTGTTAGTGTGTTGGTTAGTGTGTTGGTTAGTGTGTTGGTTAGTGTGTTGGTTAGTGTGTTGGTTAGTGTGTTGGTTAGTGTGTTGTTAGTGTGTTGGTTAGTGTGTTGGTTAGTGTGTTGGTTAGTGTGTTGGTTAGTGTGTTGGTTAGTGTGTTGTTAGTGTGTTGGTTAGTGTGTTGGTTAGTGAGTTGTTTAGTGTGTTGGTTAGTGTGTTGGTTAGTGTGTTGGTTAGTGTGTTGGTTAGTGTGTTGGTTAGTGTGTTGGTTAGTGTGTTGGTTAGTGTGTTGGTTAGTGAGTTGTTTAGTGTGTTGGTTAGTGTGTTGGTTAGTGTGTGTGTTAGTGTGTTGGTTAGTGTGTTGTTAGTGTGTTGGTTAGTGTGTTGGTTAGTGTGTTGGTTAGTGTGTTGGTTAGTGTGTTGGTTAGTGTGTTGGTTAGTGTGTTGTTAGTGTGCTGGTTAGTGTGTTGGTTAGTGTGTGTGTTAGTGTGTTGGTTAGTGTGTTGGTTAGTGTGTTGGTTAGTGTGTTGGTTAGTGTGTTGGTTAGTGTGTTGTTAGTGTGTTGGTTAGTGTGTTGTTAGTGTGTTGGTTAGTGTGTTGGTTAGTGTGTTGGTTAGTGTGTTGGTTAGTGTGTTGGTTAGTGTGTTGGTTAGTGTGTTGTTAGTGTGTTGGTTAGTGTGTTGGTTAGTGTGTGTGTTAGTGTGTTGGTTAGTGTGTTGTTAGTGTGTTGGTTAGTGTGTTGGTTAGTGTGTTGGTTAGTGTGTTGGTTAGTGTGTTGGTTAGTGTGTTGGTTAGTGTGTTGTTAGTGTGTTGGTTAGTGTTTTGGTTAGTGTGTTGTTAGTGTGTTGGTTAGTGTGTTGTTAGTGTGTTGGTTAGTGTGTTGGTTAGTGTGTTGTTAGTGTGTTGGTTAGTGTGTTGTTAGTGTGTTGGTTAGTGTGTTGTTAGTGTGTTGGTTAGTGTGTTGGTTAGTGTGTTGGTTAGTGTGTTGGTTAGTGTGTTGGTTAGTGTGTTGGTTAGTGTGTTGTTAGTGTGTTGGTTAGTGTGTTGGTTAGTGTGTTGGTTAGTGTGTTGGTTAGTGTGTTGGTTAGTGTGTTGGTTAGTGTGTTGGTTAGTGTGTTGGTTAGTGTGTTGGTTAGTGTGTTGGTTAGTGTGTTGTTAGTGTGTTGGTTAGTGTGTTGGTTAGTGTGTTGGTTAGTGTGTGTGTTAGTGTGTTGGTTAGTGTGTTGGTTAGTGTGTTGGTTAGTGTGTTGGTTAGTGTGTTGGTTAGTGTGTTGGTTAGTGTGTTGTTAGTGTGTTGGTTAGTGTGTTGGTTAGTGTGTTGGTTAGTGTGTTGGTTAGTGTGTTGGTTAGTGTGTTGGTTAGTGTGTTGGTTAGTGTGTTGGTTAGTGTGTTGGTTAGTGTGTTGTTAGTGTGTTGGTTAGTGTGTTGGTTAGTGTGTTGGTTAGTGTGTTGGTTAGTGTGTTGGTTTGTGTGTTGGTTAGTGTGTTGTTAGTGTGTTGGTTAGTGTGTTGGTTAGTGAGTTGTTTAGTGTGTTGGTTAGTGTGTTGGTTAGTGTGTTGGTTAGTGTGTTGGTTAGTGTGTTGGTTAGTGTGTTGGTTAGTGTGTTGGTTAGTGTGTTGGTTAGTGAGTTGTTTAGTGTGTTGGTTAGTGTGTTGGTTAGTGTGTTGGTTAGTGTGTTGGTTAGTGTGTTGGTTAGTGTGTTGGTTAGTGTGTTGGTTAGTGTGTTGGTTAGTGTGTTCGTTAGTGTGTTGGTTAGTGTGTTGGTTAGTGTGTTGGTTAGTGTGTTGGTTAGTGTGTTGGTTAGTGTGTTGGTTAGTTTGTTGGTTAGTGTGTTGTTAGTGTGTTGGTTAGTGTGTTGGTTAGTGTGTTGTTAGTGTGTTGGTTAGTGTGTTGGTTAGTGTGTTGGTTAGTGTGTTGGTTAGTGTGTTGGTTAGTGTGTTGGTTAGTGTGTTGTTAGTGTGTTGGTTAGTGTGTTGGTTAGTGTGTTGGTTAGTGTGTTGTTAGTGTGTTGTTAGTGTGTTGGTTAGTGTGTTGTTAGTGTGTTGTTAGTGTGTTGGTTAGTGTGTTGTTAGTGTGTTGGTTAGTGTGTTGGTTAGTGTGTTGGTTAGTGTGTTGGTTAGTGTGTTGTAAGTGTGTTGGTTAGTGTGTTGGTTAGTGTGTTGGTTAGTGTGTTGGTTAGTGTGTTGGTTAGTGTGTTGGTTAGTGTGTTGTTAGTGTGTTGGTTAGTGTGTTGGTTAGTGTGTTGGTTAGTGTGTTGTTAGTGTGTTGGTTAGTGTGTTGGTTAGTGTGTTGGTTAGTGTGTTGGTTAGTGTGTTGTTAGTGTGTTGTAAGTGTGCTGGTTAGTGTGTTGGTTAGTGTGTTGGTTAGTATGTTGGTTAGTGTGCTGGTTAGTGTGTTGGTTAGTGTGTTGGTTAGTGTGTTGGTTAGTGTGTTGTTAGTGTGTTGGTTAGTGTGTTGGTTAGTGTGTTGGTTAGTGTGCTGGTTAGTGTGTTGGTTAGTGTGTTGGTTAGTGTGTTGGTTAGTGTGTTATTAGTGTGTTGGTTAGTGTGTTGGTTAGTGTGTTGGTTAGTGTGTTGGTTAGTGTGTTGGTTAGTGTGTTGTTAGTGTGTTGGTTAGTGTGTTGGTTAGTGTGTTGGTTAGTGTGTTGGTTAGTGTGTTGGTTAGTGTGTTGGTTAGTGTGTTGGTTAGTGTGTTGGTTAGTGTGTTGTTAGTGTGTTGGTTAGTGTGTTGGTTACTGTGTTGGTTAGTGTGTTGGTTAGTGTGTTGGTTAGTGTGCTGGTTAGTGTGCTGGTTAGTGTGTTGTTAGTGTGTTGGTTAGTGTGTTGGTTAGTGTGTTGGTTAGTGTGTTGGTTAGTGTGTTGGTTAGTGTGTTGGTTAGTGTGCTGGTTAGTGTGTTGTTAGTGTGTTGGTTAGTGTGTTGGTTAGTGTGCTGGTTAGTGTGCTGGTTAGTGTGTTGGTTAGTGTGTTGGTTAGTGTGTTGGTTAGTGTGCTGGTTAGTGTGTTGTTAGTGTGTTGGTTAGTGTTTTGGTTAGTGTGTTGGTTAGTGCGTTGGTTAGTGTGTTGGTTAGTGTGTTGGTTAGTGTGTTGTTAGTGTGATGGTTAGTGTGTTGGTTAGTGTGTTAGTTAGTGTGCTGGTTAGTGTGTTGGTTAGTGTGTTGTTAGTGTGTTGGTTAGTGTGTTGGTTAGTGTGTTGGTTAGTGTGTTGGTTAGTGTGTTGTTAGTGTGTTGGTTAGTTTGTTGGTTAGGGTGTTGGTTAGTGTGTTGGTTAGTTTGTTGGTTAGTGTGTTGGTTAGTGTGTTGGTTAGTTGGTTAGTGTGGTGGTTAGTGTGTTGGTTAGTGTGTTGGTTAGTGTGTTGGTTAGTGTGTTGGTTAGTGTGCTGGTTAGTGTGTTGGTTAGTGTGTTGGTTAGTGGGTTGTTAGTGTGTTGGTTAGTGTGTTGGTTAGTGTGTTGGTTAGTGTGGTGGTTAGTGTGTTGGTTAGTGTGTTGGTTAGTGTGTTGGTTAGTGTGGTGGTTAGTGTGGTGGTTAGTGTGGTGGTTAGTGTGTTGGTTAGTTGGTTAGTGTGTTGGTTAGTGTGTTGGTTAGTGTGTTGGTTAGTGTGTTGGTTAGTGTGGTGGTTAGTGTGTTGGTTAGTGTGGTGGTTAGTGTGGTGGTTAGTGTGTTGGTTAGTGTGCTGGTTAGTGTATTGGTTAGTGTGTTGGTTAGTGTGTTGTTAGTGTGTTGGTTAGTGTGTTGGTTAGTGTGTTGGTTAGTGTGTTGGTTAGTGTGGTGGTTAGTGTGTTGGTTAGTGTGTTGGTTAGTGTGGTGGTTAGTGTGTTGGTTAGTGTGTTGGTTAGTGTGGTGGTTAGTGTGTTGGTTAGTGTGTTGGTTAGTGTGCTGGTTAGTGTGTTGGTTAGTGTGTTGGTTAGTGTGTTGTTAGTGTGTTGGTTAGTGTGTTGATTAGTGTGCTGGTTAGTGTGTTGTTAGTGTGTTGGTTAGTGTGCTGGTTAGTGTGTTGGTTAGTGTGTTAGTTAGCGTGTTGTTAGTGTGTTGGTTAGTGTGCTGGTTAATGTGTTGGTTAGTGTGTTGGTTAGTTGGTTTTTGTGTTGGTTAGTGTGCTGGTTAGTGTGTTGGTTAGTGTGTTGGTTAGTGTGTTGGTTAGTGTGTTGTTAGTGTGTTGGTTAGTGTGTTGGTTAGTGTGTTGGTTAGTGTGTTGTTAGTGTGTTGATTAGTGTGCTGGTTAGTGTGTTGTTAGTGTGTTGGTTAGTGTGCTGGTTAGTGTGTTGGTTAGTGTGTTGGTTAGTGTGTTGGTTAGTGTGTTGGTTAGTTGGTTAGTGTGTTGGTTAGTGTGTTGGTTAGTGTGTTGGTTAGTGTGTTGGTTAGTGTGTTGGTTAGTTGGTTAGTGTGTTGGTTAGTTGGTTAGTGTGTTGGTTAGTGTGTTGATTAGTGTGCTGGTTAGTGTGTTGTTAGTGTGTTGTTAGTGTGCTGGTTAGTGTGTTGGTTAGTGTGTGGGGGTAGTTAGCGTGTGTGGTTAGTGTGTGGGGGTAGTTAGCGTGTGTGGTTAGTCATCATGGCAGTGATAACTACAATTGCAGCAGGAAACCTTCGCTTAGCGGGTCGATATCATAGCACCTTTGCAACCTTTGCAATAATATCGATTTTGACACTTCAATTTTGTTGCACCGGTTGGGCTCTATTGCACGAGTTGCCCAAAGTGCTTTAGGAGTGAAGTCACGCAAGGTTCGACTCCCTCACCTCTAGCTGGATATTGGGACAATGGCCTGTTTTACGGAGCCAGTACATCCGGAGTGAGATGGTCCGATCAGCTGTCATTAGGGGCTAGTGGAGCATGCTAGCTGTGGCACCATCACTAGCGGGTTTTCTTCCTATTGGGGAGTGTTGTACATGCTGCTATGGCGGTGTGTCCACTCACAGGATGAGTGGCGCTGCCCAATACTGTCACTATGGCGGTGTGTCCACTCACAGGATGAGTGGCGCTGCCCAATACTGTCACTATGGCGGTGTGTCCACTCACAGGATGAGTGGCGCTGCCCAATACTGTCACTATGGCGGTGTGTCCACTCACAGGATGAGTGACGCTGCCCAATACTGTCACTATGGCGGTGTGTCCACTCACAGGATGAGTGACGCTGCCCAATACTGTCACTATGGCGGTGTGTCCACTCACAGGATGAGTGGCGCTGCCCAATACTGTCACTATGGCGGTGTGTCCAATCACAGGATGAGTGGCGCTGCCCAATACTGTCACTATGGCGGTGTGTCCACTCACAGGATGAGTGGCGCTGCCCAATACTGTCACTATGGCGGTGTGTTCACTCACAGGATGAGTGACGCTGCCCAATACTGTCACTATGGCGGTGTGTCCACTCACAGGATGAGTGACGCTGCCCAATACTGTCACTATGGCGGTGTGTCCACTCACAGGATGAGTGACGCTGCCCAATACTGTCACTATGGCGGTGTGTACACTCACAGGATGAGTGACGCTGCCCAATTCTGTCACTATGGCGGTGTGTCCACTCACAGGATGAGTGGCGCTGCCCAATACTGTCACTATGGCGGTGTGTCCACTCACAGGATGAGTGGCGCTGCCCAATACTGTCACTATGGCGGTGTGTACACTCACAGGATGAGTGGCGCTGCCCAATACTGTCACTATGGCGGTGTGTCCACTCACAGGATGAGTGACGCTGCCCAATACTGTCACTATGGCGGTTGTGTCCACTCACAGGATGAGTGACGCTGCCCAATACTGTCACTATGGCGGTGTGTCCACTCACAGGATGAGTGACGCTGCCCAATACTGTCACTATGGCGGTTGTGTCCACTCACAGGATGAGTGACGCTGCCCAATACTGTCACTATGGCGGTGTGTCCACTCACAGGATGAGTGACGCTGCCCAATACTGTCACTATGGCGGTGTGTCCACTCACAGGATGAGTGGCGCTGCCCAATACTGTCACTATGGCGGTGTGTCCACTCACAGGATGAGTGACGCTGCCCAATACTGTCACTATGGCGGTGTGTCCACTCACAGGATGAGTGGCGCTGCCCAATACTGTCACTATGGCGGTGTGTCCACTCACAGGATGAGTGGCGCTGCCCAATACTGTCACTATGGCGGTGTGTCCACTCACAGGATGAGTGACGCTGCCCAATACTGTCACTATGGCGGTGTGTCCACTCACAGGATGAGTGACGCTGCCCAATACTGTCACTATGGCGGTGTGACCACTCACAGGATGAGTGGCGCTGCCCAATACTGTCACTATGGCGATGTGACCACTCACAGGATGAGTGGCGCTGCCCAATTCTGTCACTATGGCGGTGTGTCCACTCACAGGATGAGTGACGCTGCCCAATACTGTCACTATGGCGGTGTGTCCACTCACAGGATGAGTGACGCTGCCCAATACTGTCACTATGGTGGTGTGTCCACTCACAGGATGAGTGGCGCTGCCCAATACTGTCACTATGGTGGTGTGTCCACTCACAGGATGAGTGGCGCTGCCCAATACTGTCACTATGGTGGTGTGTCCACTCACAGGATGAGTGACGCTGCCCAATACTGTCACTATGGCGGTGTGTCCACTCACAGGATGAGTGACGCTGCCCAATACTGTCACTATGGCGGTGTGTCCACTCACAGGATGAGTGACGCTGCCCAATACTGTCACTATGGCGGTGTGTCCACTCGCAGGATGAGTGACGCTGCCCAATACTGTCACTATGGCGGTGTGTACACTCACAGGATGAGTGGCGCTGCCCAATACTGTCACTATGGCGGTGTGTCCACTCACAGGATGAGTGACGCTGCCCAATACTGTCAGTATGGTGGTGTGTCCACTCACAGGATGAGTGGCGCTGCCCAATACTGTCACTATGGCGGTGTGTCCACTCACAGGATGAGTGACGCTGCCCAATACTGTCACTATGGTGGTGTGTCCACTCACAGGATGAGTGACGCTGCCCAATACTGTCACTATGGCGGTGTGTCCACTCACAGGATGAGTGACGCTGCCCAATACTGTCACTATGGCGGTGTGTCCACTCACAGGATGAGTGACGCTGCCCAATACTGTCACTATGGTGGTGTGTCCACTCACAGGATGAGTGGCGCTGCCCAATACTGTCACTATGGCGGTGTGTCCACTCACAGGATGAGTGACGCTGCCCAATAAACTCGCCCCTCTTGGCAAAATTTAATGTAAAAGCTCTCTCACACATATAGTGAAGTCTCTATTGATATAATGTTGCAGTAATGACTATATTGATGTTCTATAAACTCAAATTGATGCCAAGTCAACTGCCTTTATTTTTAAATGATTACTGAACACGAAGTTTGATGTTTGTGTGACTACGGACAAATTCTGACTCTTCTGTTTAAATAATTTAGTTGTGTTAGCTGGGAGTTGGGCTTCTGCTCTCTAGTCCCGCCTCTCAACTGCAGGGCAAGTGGTGTACAGGTTCTTGAATCTATTGGGCTCTGTCATAGCTCTTGTTAGCATGGCTTAGAGCTCTTGTTTGTATGGCTTTGAGCTCTTGTTAGTAGGCTTAGAGCTCTTGTTAGTAGGCTTAGACCTCTTGTTAGCAGGCTTAGAGCTCTTGTTAGCAGGCATAGAGCTCTTGCTAGCAGGCTTAGAGCTCTTGTTAGCAGGCTTAGAGCACTTGTTAGCAGGCTTAGAGCACTTGTTAGCAGGCTTAGAGCACTTGTTAGCAGGCTTAGAGCACTTGTTAGCAGGCTTAGAGCACTTGTTAGCAGGCTTAGAGCTCTTGTTAGCAGGCATAGAGCTCTTGTTAGCAGGCTTAGAGCACTTGTTAGCAGGCTTAGAGCTCTTGTTAGCAGGCATAGAGCTCTTGTTAGCAGGCTTAGAGCACTTGTTAGCAGGCTTAGAGCTCTTGTTAGCAGGCTTAGAGCACTTGTTAGCAGGCTTAGAGCACTTGTTAGCAGGCTTAGAGCACTTGTTAGCAGGCATAGAGCTCTTGTTAGCAGGCTTAGAGCTCTTGTTAGCAGGCTTAGAGCTCTTGTTAGCAGGCTTAGAGCACTTGTTAGCAGGCTTAGAGCTCTTGTTAGTATGGCTTAGAGCTCTTGTTAGCAGACTTAGAGCTCCACTTAGCAGACTTAGAGCTAAATCTTCACAGATTATCTCACTTAAGCTTTACCCAACCAGTTCCACCAACAGGCTAACAACCAATTATCAATTACAATTATTGATGTATTAATTTATCAAATTAAGCAACGCAGACTTCAAGACACTGTGTGTGTCTGGGTGATTGATGGCTGCATGAAGACACCCAGCAGAGGCTGCTGGATCAGAACGCTTCCACTCAGCCATACAGAACACATCAGGTAATTGGTAATTGCAGACTTAGCAACCACCGTCATTTCTGGCGCCAAATAACGGATCGTTAATGAGGCTATTGAACTGAGTGAGAAAATATGTACGAACTTCTTAACTTGGTCAATTCTGAAGACTAATGTTTTTCTTGTGAAGTTTATCAGAAGACATTCTGATGGACTTTGTTCTGTGTGTGTGTCTGTCTGTCTAAATTATGTTCAGTTATGCCCCCTGTGTGTCTGTCTGAATTATGCCCAGTTATGCCCCTGTCTGTCTGTCTGAACTATGCCCGGTTATGCCCCTGTCTGTCTGTCTGAGGTATGCCCAGTTATGCCCCTGTCTGTCTGTCTAAATTATGCCCAGTTATGCCCCTGTCTGTCTGTCTGAATTATGCCCAGTTATGCCCCTGTCTGTCTGTCTTAATTATGCCCAGTTATGCCCCTGTCTGTCTGTCTGAATTATGCCCAGTTATGCCCCAGTGTGTCTGAACTGTGTCCAGTTATGCCCCTGTCTGTCTGTCTAAATTATGCCCAGTTATGCCCCTATGTGTCTGTCTGAATTATGTTCAGTTATGCCCCTGTCTGTCTGTCTAAATTATGCTCAGTTATGCCCCTGTCTGTCTGTCTGTCTGAACTATGCCCAGTTATGCCCCTGTCTGTCTGTCTAATCTTTCCCAGTTACCATTTTTTGTGTGCCTGTCTAATCTTTGCCAGTTAAAAGTATGCTGTGTGTGTCTCTGTCTAAACTACAGCCCTAAGAGGCACGAGTGAGGTGCTGGGAGACAGGTGACAGGCGGTGGAAGACAGTAGGTGTGAGGGGGGGGGGGAGGGGTCGAACTAAGAGACAGAACAGGTCAGGAATACCCTTAAACTATTACCGTCAATGGTTTAACAGTTAACAACGGTTGTGGCAGAGTTGTGCTGTCACTTCGACAGTTCCCTGTCTATTTGGACGGGAACATGAGCACCGTCAAGTTGAATAGTTCACTGTCTCTCTTCACTCGTCCCATACACTTCGGGGTCAGCGATTCGAGTCTCCTAGAACCCAAGTGAAGGGAAAGCACCAAGCCATTACGACTATATAGCACTGGGAAGGGGTCAGGATAAGGATTTGGGATGGGACGGTGGGTAAGGAATGGTGCCCAACCACTTGTGTGGATGGTTTCGGGGGATTGAACGCCGACCTGCATGAAGCGAGACCGTCGCTCTACCGTCCAGCCCAAGTGGTTGGACACCTAAAGTTGAGATAATTGGTACATATCTCTCACCAGACTTGTATGAAAAAGAATTATTCTGGGTAGGTTGATATGGAGAAGCTGTTACCCATGCAGCAGGTCATGGGTACTGCTGTACTGTTTATAAACAGGTACAGCAGCAACGGCTGCCTGTCCCCACTGCCGTATGCAAAGGACAGGCTGCAAATGATGCTCTGCAAATGATTGTAAACACACGTGTTGTAAATGCATTTACAAACACGAGTGTCTGGTCAAGAACAGGCACTCTGGAGGGGGGGGGGGGTGTACCTGGTCTGATTGGTCCTAACAGAGGCACTCGCTAAGCGCCCTAGGCTGCACTTACCGTCACGAATATGTGAGTTAAATATGTGTACGCAAAGCATTACAGTGTAATTACTCAAGAGCACATACACATGCACTTACACGTGTGCGTTCATGTGATGAATGGGACGCAGAGTGCACTAGGGAACTCTAGATGAGTTCCCGTCGTTACTCATATTGTCGGCTCGCTAAGAATGAAGATATGAGAGCTGGAGGCTAGGCAGCCGAGCTGGCACCTTGGTTGTGAAGTCTCCGCGTAGAACACTAATCAGAATGCAGTTTCAACCATCCACACACAGTCACACATGGTATCTGAACTGCCAGTGAAATCACCGTTCTATAGATATCTGGCACAAGATCCTTGTGTTCGTGGATAAGGGGAATAACCAATGATTTGCACAACACTACAGTCTAATCTTGCTGTGAGAGATCACCATTCTCTCTCTTATGTGTATGTATCTCTCTCTCTCTCTCTCTCTCTCTCTCTCTCTCTCTCTCTCTCTCTCTCTCTCTCTCTCTCTCTCTCTCTCTCTCTCTCTCTCTCTCTCTCTCTCTCTCTCTCTCTCTCTCTCTCTCTCACTCTCTCTCTCACATGTCAACAATGACTCCTGCAGGCCAGTAATTTCCGCAGCAAAAGACACACAGACTTAACAGCCACTTTGGAGTCTATTGATCATAAGGGAGGAGTGAGGGGACGCAGTCAACACTTCCCCTCACGAGATATGGACACGACACCCCTCTTACCCCTCACAGCCCCGTCACAACGTTAAATATCTCTATATAAATATGTGTAAATGTAAATGTAAATATATATATATTTATATTAGTATATTTTGGTAGCAGTCTTTCTTGTAAACATATGTTGTTGAATATGACCGAAAGTGTAAGATTAATGATTCTAACACGAATTTTCTCAATATTTCTTATGTTTTTCCCTTCACTGTCGGTGGAAGTTGAAAAATTAACTCTCCAAAGTTTATTTTCCCACTATATCACTATGCGTGACGTCTAGAAATGCGTTTCGCATGGTACACCTTACATTTTCAAAGATAATTTTACCGTGTATGACATTGGATTATATTCTCTTTGAGTGAGGTGGTGAAGAACAAGTGGATGAATGGCATAACATAGGGGTATTAATTGGGTATTATATGTATCAACAGGGCCACTTATGAACAAATCCACAAGGGCCGTGACGAGGATTCGAACCTGCGTCCGGGAGCATCCCAGACACTGCCTTGATCGACTGAGCTACGACAGGGTTAAAAAGGTTGAAACCGAAGTTCTACTGAACTTACTGGATCCCGTAGCCTCTCCGAAACACAAACTACAGGATCCAGTAAGTTCAGTAGAACTTCGGTTTCGACCCTTTTAACCCTGTCGTAGTTCAGTCGATTAAGGCAGTGTCTGGGATGCTCCCGGACGCAGGTTCGAATCCTCGTCACGGTCCTTGTGGATTTGTTCATTTGATGCATCACGTTAGTGTGATCTCTGTGTGTGAGGGCCACTTATGTTCCTGAAGTAGGGTCATTGGTTTCTGTCTCTACATTGGCTCGGGGTCTTGAAGTGGGTAGAATATAATTATGTGTTAACTGGCTGTTGACTGCTAGTCTGACCTTCATAATATGTAGCGCCTCGCTGATGTCGAGTCTCCGGCTGTTGTTATATCTGACGATTATTTCAGTGTTGCTTATTAAGATTGTGTGAAGACATTACATATTCCTTGATAGAGCCCTGGTGTTTGCGCATTGTTAATCGCCTAGAAAGAGACATTGTTGTCTTGCCTATATACTGAGATCTTTGGGGCTGACAGTCCCCAAGTGGGCATGTGAAGGCATAGACGACGTTGGTCTCCTTCAAGGCGTTCTGTTTGGTGTCTGGAGAGTTCTTCATGAGTAGGTTGGCAGTCTTCTTGTTTTATAGTAAATTGTTAATTGTATCTTCTGATTTGTGTCTGTGGGGATAATGTACCTATCAATAATATCTTTCACATCTCTTTCCACTGTTTTATGAGCCGTCGAAAAGAAATTCCTGTAAATGAATCTAATAGAAACAATAATAGAAGCAATCTAATATATATATATATATAATATATATATATATATATATATATATATATATATATATATATATATATATATATATATATATATATATATATATATATATATATATGTCGTACCTAGTAGCCAGAACTCACTTCTCAGCCTACTATGCAAGGCCCGATTTGCCTAATAAGCCAAGTTTTCATGAATTAATGTTTTTTCGTCAGCCTAACCTACCTAACCTAACCTAACCTAGCTTTTTTTGGCTACCTAACCTAACCTTACCTATATATATAGGTTAGGTTAGGTTAGGTAGGGTTGGTTAGGTTCGGTCATATATCTACGTTAATTTTAACTCCAATAAAAAAAAATGACCTCATACATAGTGAAAAGGGTAGCTTTATCATTTCATAAGAAAAAAATTATAGTAAATATAATAATTCAGGAAAACTTGGCTTATTAGGCAAATCGGGCCTTGAATAGTAGGCTGAGAAGTGAGTTCTGGCTACTAGGTACGACATATATATATATATATATATATATATATATATATATATATAGGTAGGGTTGGTTAGGTTTGGTCATATATGTACGTTAATTTTAACTCCAATAAAAAAAATTGACTTCATACATAATGAAATGGGTAGCTTTATCATTTCATAAGAAAAAAATTTGAGAAAATATACTAATTCATGAAAACTTGGCTTATTAGGCAAATCGGGCCTTGCATAGTAGGCTGAAAAGTGCGTTCTGGCTACTAGGTACGACATATATATATATATATATATATATATATATATATATATATATATATATATATATATATATATATATATATATATATATATATATATATATATATATATATGTGAAGTGGGTAGAAAACATGGGTATATATAAACATGTGAACACGAAGGGAAATGAAACCAGAAATTAAACGATCCCTTTCGTGTAAAGTCTCGTTTATTTTACGAATTAATAAGTGCACATGTGGAACAGGCTGAGTCAAATATTCAATTAATAACACTGGCGTATCCATTCAAATATATACATATACACACTCATACATATACAGGAAGATGTACATAGAGATATTAACCAACGTTAATACACACACATTTATATATACCCAGCTATAGACACAAGTATATACACACACATGTACACATATATACACACGCAGCTAAATGCTCATATATACATATATACACACCCATGTATCCACGCAGGTATACACTTATGTATACATGCAGATATAAACTCTGACCTGTATAATGGTTGCAAAACTGTATATATATATATATATATATATATATATATATATATATATATATATATATATATATATATATATATATATATATATATATATACAATCTTTGGACAACACCCACCAGTGGGACTCGAACCCAGAAAGCACAACTACCTTCCAGTAGCTAATATCTGGTGCCTTCGGGAGGTAGAGATGTTTGAGATATATATATCTCGAACTATCTACTTCTTTTGTAAGGTCTGATGGCGTAGTGGGTTAAAGCATACTAGTTATGCCAGCTACTGGAAGGTAGTTGTGCTTTCTGGGTTCGAGTCCCACTGGTGGGTGTTGTCCAAAGATTGTTTATCTTCACTTGTGGTTTATGCAAGTATAGGCTTATATATATATATATATATATATATATATATCTGAACCGGGCCCAACCAAACACTATAGAACAATATACATTCATAACAAAATAATACACTTGACTCCCATACAGCTGGCAGGATGCAAATGCAAATTATTCCCCTCATCATTAATAACTCACAAACACGGTTGCAATAATCTTGCCTGTGCACCATTCATGTTGCTGGTGCAGCAACTGCAGCTGCAGTGTTGTAGAATACATTAATACAACACATGTTTCCAATTTTAATATTAGCTCATTCATAAACATTGTGTTTTTAGTGTAGTTGATTGCCTGTGATGCGTTTAATGTTGCTCCCCCAGGCAGGGGAGGTGTTTGCGGGGGTTGAGCTCTGGCTCTTTGGTCCCGCCTCTCAATTGTCAGTCAACTGGTGTATAGGTTCCTTGAGCCTATTGGGCTCTATCATATCTACACTTGAAACTGTGTATGGAGTCAGCCTCCACCACATCACTGCCTAATGCATTCTATTTTCTAACTAATCTGATACTAATACAAATTCTTTCTAACGTCTCTGTGGCTCATTTGGGCACTCAGTTTCCACCTGTGTCCCCTTGTGCTAAATAGACTGTCTTTATCTACCCTGTCAATTGGAGTAGATAGACGTTGCTTTTTTCAACATTCAAGGTAATACATTTTTTATCTACTAACTCTAGTAGATAACATTTTATCTACTATCCTGACAAGTAGATTTGATCTGTAGTTACCTTTTGAGTTCATCCGTTGTTAATTCAGTCTCCTGCCACTCGGGGAGCATTCAGACTCATTGATGAAAACCCACTTGGAAAATATAAAAATATATTAATATTTTAATATCGACTGGGTTCATAGCCCAGTCGATAGATCTTCGGCTTCACTCGCCTGGGGTCCAGGGTTCGAGCCCCATACAGGCCAGGTGAGTGGACCCCCATGGCAGATGGTATTTAATTCCACCCATCTGTCCCTATTTCAGCTGGCTAACAACCACTTATTGACCCCTAATCACCACAAGGGGCAGTAATGACCAATTCAGACGAATGCTAACAGCCACCAATTCACTAATCTCACAGGGATGCTGCTAGTTCAGCCCTGAGATAACTACTAACGAATAGTTAGAGGTCAAGGACCAAGTGGTTAACGATCTCACTATTAGCCTCGTTTAAGAATATCATTCTCGGAGACGTCGCTCGTTAACGGGTGATTAGAGAAACGCTGATTGGCTGATGAGTGTGAGTGAGGACAAGGGGACGAGGGAGTGGGGAATGGTGTCTGGAATGGTTCCCTGTCCCCCCTTACAAGGGGACAGGGAATATTGCTGTGGCTCAGCAACCACCTCACAGCGGGACATGAGAGGGTGAGGAGGTGTATGAGGTGGAGCGGTCTCCAGGTGGGTAGTGAGGATAATGCCTCATGTCCTCACCATCCTCATAATTAACCTGTCTTCACCATTAATGACGTGTGTATCGTTGACCTAATTAGTTGTCTGGTTCTCTGTTTCTTCCGGTAATTATCTTCACTATCTTTATCTTCCTCTCTTTATCTCTCACTCTCTCTCTTTATCTCTCACTCTCTCTCTTTATCTCTCACTCTCTCTCTTTATCTCTCACTCTCTCTCTTTATCTCTCACTCTCTCTCTTTATCTCTCACCCTCTCTCTTTATCTCTCACTCTCTCTCTTTATCTCTCACTCTCTCTCTTTATCTCTCACTCTCTCTCTTTATCTCTCACTCTCTCTCTTTATCTCTCACTCTCTCTCTTTATCTCTCACTCTCTCTCTTTATCTCTCACTCTCTCTCTTTATCTCTCACTCTCTCTCTTTATCTCTCACTCTCTCTCTTTATCTCTCACTCTCTCTCTCTATCTCCCACTCCCTCTCTATATCCACCACTCCCTCTCTATATCCACCACTCCCTCTCTATATCCACCACTCCCTCTCTATATCCACCACTCCCTCTCTATATCCACCACTCCCTCTCTATATCCACCACTCCCTCTCTATATCCACCACTCCCTCTCTATATCCACCACTCCCTCTCTATATCCACCACTCCCTCTCTATATCCGCCACTCCCTCTCTATATCCACCACTCCCTCTCTATATCCACCACTCCCTCTCTATATCCACCACTCCCTCTCGATATCCACCACTCCCTCTCTATATCCACCACTCCCTCTCTATATCCACCACTCCCTCTCTTTATCCACCACTCCCTCTCTATATCCACCACTCCCCCTCTATATCCGCCACTCTCTCTCTATATCCACCACTCCCTCTCTATATCCACCACTCCCTCTCTATATCCACCACTCCCTCTCTATATCCACCACTCCCTCTCTATATCCACCACTCCCTCTCTATATCCACCACTCCATCTCTATATCCACCACTCCCTCTCTATATCCACCACTCCCTCTCTATATCCACCACTCCCTCTCAATATCCACCACTCCCTCTCTTTATCCACCACTCCCTCTCTATATCCACCACTCCCTCTCTATATCCACCACTCTCTCTCTATATCCACCACTCCCTCTCTATATCCACCACTCCCTCTCTATATCCACCACTCCCTCTCTATATCCACCACTCCCTCTCTATATCCACCACTCCCTCTCTATATCCACCACTCCGTACCGTGTAAATGAAATACCTCGAGAACAGATAATTCCTTGAGATTACAGCAAGGAAAAAGAGATCTGTCAGCCAAGCCGACAGATGACCTAGACCACATAGCCTCGAAGGTCATTGAAGTTAGAGTAGCAACCTTTGCCACCAGTGAGGCATAGAGGTTAACCTGGAGCTTACCTAGAGAAGGTTTCCAGAGTCCTTCTACCTCCTCCTCGGGCCGAGGACAAGATGAGACAGGAGAATGATATATAATGGATTTGTTGTGGTATTGGGTTCATTAAAACCCGAAACGCTGCGCGTACAAGTGGCTTTACAAGAATGTAATTACTATGCTATGTAGCCTCACAATCCCAATGTACCTTCTTGTTTATATATATATATATATATATATATATATATATATATATATATATATATATATATATATATATATATATATATATATATATATATATATATATATATATAAATTTTATAAATAAATTAACGGCAGGAGGATAGGCTTAGGGTCACTAAAAATAACGTACTTGTTAGTAAAGGAGTATATATCTAAGGAGAATATACTCGTGAGTAACTGGCGTATACTTAAATTATACTTTAGTTCTGAATAGAATTGATGGTTTAAGGTGTTTCTAAGTGTGTGTATACCAGGAAGTATAGGGACTATATCGCGTCTGTGTATATATAAACATTGTTTTTATAATATATACTTTTCTGTGAGAGTCTCTAAGCCTCGATAAGTAACGTGTAGTGTAAGTGAGACGTGTTGATGGTTACTTCAAGGGTGACCAGACCACACACTAGAAGGTGAAGGGACGACGACGACGACGTTTCGGTCCGTCGTGGACCATTCTCGATCGGCTTGAGAATGGTCCAGGACGGACCGAAACGTCGTCGTCGTCCCTTCACCTTCTAGTGTGTGGTCTGGTCAACATACTTCAGCCACGTTATTGTGACTCCTCGCCTGCACTTCAATGTTATGTAAACCATTTTCAATTTCGCTTCTTCTGAGTTTTGGGTCTTGCTTATAAATGTATATATATATATATATATATATATATATATATATATATATATATATATATATATATATATATATATATATATATATATATATATATATATATACTTGATGAAAAAACGTAAAAATGACCCCTCACTTGCTCTAGTGCTCTTGGGAGGTGGTGATCTTTGGAGTGTATAAATACTCCGAAATTACCATCTCTTTTAAGGGTCTGAGCAGGTGGTCGAGTGGGTTAACGCGTACCTGTTATGCCAGTTGCTGGAAGGCTTCTGTGCTGGCTAGGGTTCGAGTCTCCTGGTGGGAAAGTGTTCTAAAGTTGTATATATATATATATATATATATATATATATATATATATATATATATATATATATATATATTTATATAAATTGATTTTTAATCTCTAATATGGTTTTTAAGTGTTTGTGTGGCAGCAGCTGTAGCAATTAGTTAGAGGAGTTACAAACATCATTTGAAAGCGTGTGGTAATTGAGAGAATTTTCACCTTTTGACCAATTTCTTGGCCTCGTTCAGTAGTGAAAAATATTCGTTAGATTAAGGTGAATGTTTGCGCCTTAATGTTGATGTAAATATGAAGTTTTTCTGATTTTTGAGACGACCTTGTACTGGCCTAGTTGTGCTTGCGGGGGTTGAGCTCTGGCTCTTTGGTCGCGCCTCTCAACTGTCAATCAACTAGTGTACAGGTTCCTGAGAGGAAACTTTACACAGTCTTCGTGTGTGTGTGTGTGTGTGTGTGTGTGTGTGATGCAGGTGGAGAGCTGCAGCTCCTGGCCTCCACCTTTGCGGTGGTCCGCCCACTTCCTCCTGTCTTACCTTATACTTTAAGCACCTTTATTCCGGGACCAGTATTGTGGCCATTAAACCTCTCCACTAAGAACAAAAAACATGTAAATCGACGATAATAATTATTAACATATATATGTAGGATGTTTGAAAGTGATATAGACAAAGGCTTTTCTATCCACATCTCTTCACTTGGGTACTTTAAATTTTTTTTCAGCTTGGGCGAACAAGAATAGAGAGAGCGGGGGGGGGGGGTGATGGGGGGTTAGGGGGAGGGATTTATTGAGGGGGGGATGGGAGAGGGGGGGGAGGGGGTGTGGGGGGAAAGGGGGGAGAGAGGTAGGACTGTGTCAAGTGGAAATCAATAAGACTTGAGAGGCGAGTGTCTTAGCGACCTGACACAGCAAAGTCTTTGAGAAAGTAACTTTCCATCTTGAAGGAGGAGCATATTTAAGCAGAGTGCCTCCACTTTTTATGCAGACACAGATATGAGGAAAGTCTTCCCCCCTGGCTACAGCTAAGACTTGACTCGCCCCCTCTCAAGTCTAACAAAACTCAAGGAAAGTCTTTTCCTGGGGGTGAAGACAGGACTGGAGACTTCCTGATACAATGTAAGACTGGAGACTTCCTGATACAATGTAAGACTTAAGACTTCCTGAGACAATATAAGACTTAAGACTTCCTAAGACAATGTAAGACTTTTCGCTTCGCTAGACGGCCTAAACGTTATCATAACAGCTTTCTCAAAAGTCGATTTATGACAACGGAAGCCGTTGGGCTCGTCTGACGGGAGATTGAGAATGACATTCACCTTTTATAGAGTCTCCACAGGTCATATCGACCATGTTGACATGCGTCTCACGTGTTGCTATGTTGCAACGTCTCTGTAGCTATGTTGCCATGTTGTTGTGGGGGTGGACAAGGAGTGGGGGTGTTGTATTGTGGGCAGGGACCGGAGGGGGGATGGTGGGGGATGTTGTAGTGATGTATAATACATCATAATCCAGGTGTTGTATTGAGTAGCGGAGGATTGCTGTATTGTGATGGCGGTGGTGGGGGTGGGTGGGGACGGTGTTGGTATGCAGCACGCCAGCACCAACAGCATAGTGGATCACTGGAGCATAAAATGAAGCACTTGGTGCGGAAAATGACGAGGAATAACAAAAAAAAAAAATAACATTCTCACATCTCGCGATTTTTTTTTGTCAGTAAATTGCGATATTTTGTTTCTCTCATTAAACGATATTTTACAAATTGTAAATGTGTAAATTTTTGTTTCAATACCATTGTAAAAAAACTGAACGAATCCAATAGGGCATTGGTAAGGATTCGAACCCTTTGCGTGTCCTTGAATCTGCGTCCCCATTAATAACCTGGGGCCAGATTCACGAAGCAGTTACGCAAGCACTTACGAACCTGTCCAACTTTTCTTAATCTTTGGCGGCTTTGTTTACAATTATTAAGATTAATAATTGTAAACAAGATTGAGAAAAGACGGACAGGTTCGTAAGTGCTTGCGCATCTGCTTCGTGAATCTGGCCCCAGGATCGTAAGTGCTTGCGTAACTACTTCGTGAATCTGGCCTCAGACTTACGTCAGGCTAATCCAGCTACGATCTTACGATATCTTCCGGCTACTGGGGTCGTTCCCCTGTACCTTAACCGGGGCCTCGTAGCCTGGTGGATAGCGCGCAGGACTCGTAATTCTGTGGCGCGGGTTCGATTCCCGCACGAGGCAGAAACAAAATGGGCAAAGTTTCTTTCACCCTGAATGCCCCTGTTACCTAGCAGTAAATAGGTACCTGGGAGTTAAGTCAGCTGTCGCGGGCTGCTTCCTGCGGGTGGAGGCCTGGTCGAGGACCGGGCCGCGGGGACACTAAAGCCCCGAAATCATCTCAAGATAACCTCAAGATAACCAAGAGCCTAACTGCCGCTCGAACGATTCCCCGTTAATCCGAACGGAAGACCATTTTCCTGTTTCCAAACAGGAAACAGGGAACACTAGTTAGTCCTACTGGCGGCCGTTGCCTGTCGCTACTTACGACGACACTTACGACCAGCAACACGAGAAACAATTACGACTTAAGGAGCGTGTTGATCAAGGCCGCTATTGTGGCCAGCACCCCGCACGGCGGACGCTATAGTTCGCTTGTATTTGTTGATGGTTCTGTAGCTGCTCCTCCACACCTGCTGTGGGTTCCTCCACACCTGCTGTGGTCTCCTATACACCTGCTAGGGCTCCTCCACACCTGCTGTGGTCTCCTATACACCTGCTGGGGCTCCTCCACACCTGCTGTGGGCTCCTATACACCTGCTAGGGCTCCTCCACACCTGCTGTGGGCACCTCCACACCTGCTGTGGATCCTCCACACCTGCTGGGGATCCTCCACACCTGCTAGGGCTCCCCACACTAGCTAGGGATGCTCCACACTTGCTGTGGGCTCCTCCACACCTGCTGGGGCTCCTCCACACCTGCTGGGGATCCTTCACACCTGCTAGGGCTCCCCTACAC
>NC_091161.1:10284578-10302078 GCF_040958095.1 Procambarus clarkii | reverse complement strand
CCCACAGCTGGTGGCCCAAGATGAGACGCCCCACTCCCACAGCTGGTGGCCCAAGATGAGACGCCCCACTCCCACAGCTGGTGGTCCAAGATGAGACGCGCCACTCCCACAGCTGGTGGTCCAAGATGAGACGCCCCACTCCCACAGCTGGTGGCCCAAGATGAGACGCCCCACTCCCACAGCTGGTGGCCCAAGATGAGACGCCCCACTCCCACAGCTGGTGGTCCAAGACGCGCCACTCCCACAGCTGGTGGCCCAAGATGAGACGCCCCACTCCCACAGCTGGTGGTCCAAGACGCGCCACTCCCACAGCTGGTAGCCCAAGATGAGACGCCCCACTCCCACAGCTGGTGTCCAAGACGCCCCACTCCCACAGCTGGTGGCCCAAGATGAGATGCCCCGCTCCCACAGCTGGTGGCCCAAGATGAGATGCCCCACTCCCACAGCTGGTGGCCCAAGATGAGACGCCCCGCTCCCACAGCTGGTGGCCCAAGATGAGACGCCCCACTCCCACAGCTGGTGGCCCAAGATGAGACGCCCCACTCCCACAGCTGGTGTCTCAAGATGAGACGCCCCACTCCCACAGCTGGTGGCTCAAGATGAGACGCCCCACTCCCACAGCTGATGGGCCAAGATGAGACGCCCCACTCCCACAGCTGGTGGTCCAAGATGAGACGCCACACTCCCACAGCTGGTGGCCCAAGATGAGACGCCCCACTCCTACAGCTGGTGGTAAAAGATGAGACGCCCCACTCCCACAGCTGGTGGCCCAAGATGAGGCTCCCCACTCCCACAGCTGGTGGGCCAAGATGAGACGCCCCACTCCCACAGCTGGTGGCCCAAGATGAGACGCCCCACTCCCACAGCTGGTGGCCCAAGATGAGACGCCCCACTCCCACAGCTGGTGGCCCAAGATGAGACGCCCCACTCCCACAGCTGGTGGCCCAAGATGAGACGCCCCACTCCCACAGCTGGTGGCCCAAGATGAGACGCCCCACTCCCACAGCTGGTGGCCCAAGATGAGACGCCCCACTCCCACAGCTGGTGGCCCAAGATGAGACGCCCCACTCCCACAGCTGGTGGCCCAAGATGAGACGCCCCACTCCCACAGCTGGTGGCCCAAGATGAGACGCCCCACTCCCACAGCTGGTGGCCCAAGATGAGAAGCCCCACTCCCACAGCTGGTGGCCCAAGATGAGACGCCCCACTCCCACAGCTGGTGGCCCAAGGGGACAGGAAGCCTGTATACATATATATTTCAAGTGTGTCTCGGAGTCCACTCGAAGGTCGAGTCACTGACCTTTCCACTGGATACAACTCCACATACCCGTAGCCTGAAGTTCACTGCTAGGTGAACAGAAGCATGAAGTGAAAGAAACTACCCCTTAGTTTCACCATATTTTCTCCCCCTTTTTTCTCCTAATTTCCATTCATGTTCGCTTCATTTCTTTCCCATTAATTTTCCCTATTTCTTCCCATATTTTCACCTTTTTTCCCCTAGTAACTTTGTCCCATTTTTTCCGTCTTTCCCCAAGGTTTTTTATTCCCGGTTTCCCTCTTTTTTTCCCCTTATTTTCCTCCCTCTCTAGTTTCCCTCTTCTCGTTTTC
This sequence comes from Procambarus clarkii, assembly GCF_040958095.1. NCBI lineage: Eukaryota > Metazoa > Arthropoda > Malacostraca > Decapoda > Cambaridae > Procambarus > Procambarus clarkii. The sequence continues at coordinate 10,300,470 of NC_091161.1, read as the reverse complement.
TTCCTCTATTTAATCCCGTTTTTTGTCTCTTATTTCCTTTATTCTCTATTATTTTATCGAATTTTCTTGCCCTTTTCCTGTTTCCTTTCTTCTATGTTCTATCTCCCGTGTTCTATCTCCCGTGTTCTCTCTCCCGTGTTCTCTCTCCCGTGTTCTCTCTCCCGTGTTCTCTCTCCCGTGTTCTCTCTCCCGTGTTCTCTCTCCCGTGTTCTCTCTCCCGTGTTCTCTCTCCCGTGTTCTATCTCCCGTGTTCACTCTCCCGTGTTCTCTCTCCCGTGTTCGCTTTCTCGTGTTCTCTCCCCCGTGTTCACTCTCCCGTGTTCTCTCTCCCGTGTTCTCTCTCCCGTGTTCTCTCTCCCGTGTTCTATCTCCCGTGTTCACTCTCCCGTGTTCTCTCTCCCGTGTTCTCTCTCCCGTGTTCTATCTCCCGTGTTCACTCTCCCGTGTTCTCTCTCCCGTGTTCGCTTTCTCGTGTTCTCTCCCCCGTGTTCACTCTCCCGTGTTCTCTCTCCCGTGTTCACTCTCCCGTGTTCTCTCTCCCGTGTTCTATCTCCCGTGTTCTCTCTCCCGTGTTCTCTCTCCAGTGTTCACTCTCCCGTGTTTTCTCTCCCGTGTTCTCTCTCCTGTGTTCTCTCCCCCGTGTTCTCTCTCTCCCGTGTTCACTCTCCCGTGTTCTCCCATGTTCTCTCTCCCGTGTTTGCTTTCTCCTGTTCTCTCTCCCGTGTTCGCTTTCTCGTGTTCTCTCTCTTGTGTTCACTCTCCCATGTTCTCTCTCCCGTGTTCTCTATCTCGTGTTTTCTCTCCCGAGTTTTCTCTCCCGTGTTCTCTCTCCCGTGTTATCTCTCCCGTGTTCTCTATCTCGTGTTCTCTCTCCCGTGTTCACTCTCTCGTGTTCTCTCTCCCATGTTCTCTCTCCCGTGTTCTCTATCTCGTGTTCTCTCTCCCGTGTTCTCTCTCCCGTGTTCTCTCTCCCGTGTTCTCTCTCCCGTGTTCTCTCTCCCGTGTTCTCTCTCCCGTGTTCTCTCTCCCGTGTTCTATCTCCCGTGTTCTCTCTCCCGTGTTCTCTCTCCCGTGTTCTATCTCCCGTGTTCTCTCTCCCGTGTTCTATCTCCCGTGTTCTCTCTCCCGTGTTCTCTCTCCCGTGTTCTCTCTCCCGTGTTCTATCTCCCGTGTTCACTCTCCCGTGTTCTCTCTCCCGTGTTCTCTCTCCCGTGTTCTATCTCCCGTGTTCACTCTCCCGTGTTCTCTCTCCCGTGTTCGCTTTCTCGTGTTCTCTCCCCCGTGTTCACTCTCCCGTGTTCTCTCTCCCGTGTTCACTCTCCCGTGTTCTCTCTCCCGTGTTCTCTCTCCCGTGTTCTATCTCCCGTGTTCTCTCTCCCGTGTTCTCTCTCCAGTGTTCACTCTCCCGTGTTTTCTCTCCTGTGTTCTCTCCCCCGTGTTCTCTCTCTCCCGTGTTCACTCTCCCGTGTTCTCCCATGTTCTCTCTCCCGTGTTTGCTTTCTCCTGTTCTCTCTCCCGTGTTCGCTTTCTCGTGTTCTCTCTCTTGTGTTCACTCTCCCATGTTCTCTCTCCCGTGTTCTCTATCTCGTGTTTTCTCTCCCGAGTTTTCTCTCCCGTGTTCTCTCTCCCGTGTTATCTCTCCCGTGTTCTCTATCTCGTGTTCTCTCTCCCGTGTTCACTCTCTCGTGTTCTCTCTCCCATGTTCTCTCTCCCGTGTTCTCTATCTCGTGTTCTCTCTCCCGTGTTCTCTCTCCCGTGTTCTCTCTCCCGTGTTCTCTCTCCCGTGTTCACTCTCCCGTGTTCTCTATCTCGTGTTCTCTCTCCCGTGTTCTCTCTCCCGTGTTCTCTCTCCCGTGTTCTCTCTCCCGTGTTCTCTATCTCGTGTTCTCTCTCCCGTGTTCACTCTCCCGTGTTCTCTCTCCCGTGTTCTCTCTCCCGTGTTCACTCTCCCGTGTTCTTTCTCCCGTGTTCACTCTCCCGTGTTCTCTCTCCCGTGTTCACTCTCCCGTGTTCACTCTCCCGTGTTCTCTCTCTCGTGTTCTCTATCTCGTGTTCTCTATCCCGTGTTCTCTCTCCCGTGTTCTCTCTCCCGTGTTCTCTCTCCCGTGTTCTCTCTCCCGTGTTCTCTCTCCCGTGTTCTCTCTCCCGTGTTCTCTCTCCCGTGTTCACTCTCCCGTGTTCTCTCTCCCCCGTTCACTCTCCCGTGTTCTCTCTCTCGTGTTCACTCTCCCGTGTTCTCTCTCTCGTGTTCTCTATCTCGTGTTCTCTATCCCGTGTTCTCTCTCCCGTGTTCTCTCTCCCGTGTTCTCTCTCCCGTGTTCTCTCTCCCGTGTTCTCTCTCCCGTGTTCACTCTCCCGTGTTCTCTCTCCCCTGTTCACTCTCCCGTGTTCTCTCTCCCGTGTTCACTCTCCCGTGTTCTCTCTCCCGTGTTCACTCTCCCGTGTTCTCTCTCTCGTGTTCTCTATCTCGTGTTCTCTCTCCCGTGTTCTCTCTCCCGTGTTCTCTCTGTTGTTCTGTCTCCCGTGTTCTCTCTCCCGTGTTCTCTCTCCCATGTTCTCTCTCCCGTGTTCTCTCTCTGTTGTTCTCTCTCCCGTGTTCTCTCTCCCGTGTTCTCTCTCCCGTGTTCTCTCTCCCGTGTCCACTGTCCCGTGTTCTCCCGTGTTCTCTCTCCCGTGTTCACTCTCCCGTGTTCTTTCTCCCGTGTTCTCTCTCCCGTGTTCACTCTCTAGTGTTCTCTTTCCCGTGTTCTCTTTCCCGTGTTCTCTATCCCGTGTTCAATCTCTAGTGTTCTCTTTCCCGTGTTCTCTCTCCCGTGTTATCTATCCCGTGTTCTCTCTCCCGTGTTCACTCTAGTGTTCTCTTTCCCGTGTTCTCTCTCCCGTGTTCTTTCTCCCGTGTTCACTCTCCCGTGTTCTCTCTCCCGTGTTCACTCTCCCGTGTTCACTCTCCCGTGTTCTCTCTCTCGTGTTCTCTATCTCGTGTTCTCTATCCCGTGTTCTCTCTCCCGTGTTCTCTCTCCCGTGTTCTCTCTCCCGTGTTCTCTCTCCCGTGTTCTCTCTCCCGTATTCTCTCTCCCGTGTTCACTCTCCCGTGTTCTCTCTCCCCCGTTCACTCTCCCGTGTTCTCTCTCTCGTGTTCACTCTCCCGTGTTCTCTGTCCCGTGTTCTCTCTCCCGTGTTCTCTCTCCCGTGTTCTCTCTCCCGTGTTCTCTCTCCCGTGTTCTCTCTCCCGTGTTCACTCTCCCGTGTTCTCTCTCCCCTGTTCACTCTCCCGTGTTCTCTCTCCCGTGTTCACTCTCCCGTGTTCTCTCTCCCGTGTTCACTCTCCCGTGTTCTCTCTCTCGTGTTCTCTATCTCGTGTTCTCTCTCCCGTGTTCTCTCTCCCGTGTTCTCTCTGTTGTTCTGTCTCCCGTGTTCTCTCTCCCGTGTTCTCTCTCCCATGTTCTCTCTCCCGTGTTCTCTCTCTGTTGTTCTCTCTCCCGTGTTCTCTCTCCCGTGTTCACTCTCCCGTGTTCTTTCTCCCGTGTTCTCTCTCCCGTGTTCACTCTCTAGTGTTCTCTTTCCCTTGTTCTCTTTCCCGTGTTCTCTACCCCGTGTTCAATCTCTAGTGTTCTCTTTCCCGTGTTCTCTCTCCCGTGTTATCTATCCCGTGTTCTCTCTCCCGTGTTCACTCTAGTGTTCTCTTTCCCGTGTTCTCTCTCCCGTGTTCTCTCTCCCGTGTTCTCTCTCCCGTGTTCTCTCTCCCGTGTTCTCTCTCCCGTTTTCTCTCTCTAGTGTTCACTCTAGTGTTCTCTCTCCCGTGTTCTCTCTCCCGTGTTCTCTCCCGTGTTCTCTCTCTAGTGTTCACTCTCTAGTGTTCTCTTTCCCGTGTTCTCTCTCCCGTGTTCTCTATCCCGTGTTCTCTCTCCCGTGTTCACTCTCCTGTGTTCTCTCTCCCTTGTTCACTCTCCCGTGTTCTCTCTCCCGTGTTCACTCTCCCGTGTTCTCTCTCCCGTGTTCACTCTCCCGTGTTCTCTCTCCCGTGTTCACTCTCCCGTGTTCTCTCTCCCGTGTTCTCTCTTCCGTGTTCACTCTCCCGTGTTCACTCTCCCGTGTTCTCTCTCCCGTGTTCTCTCTTCCGTGTTCCCTCTCCCGTGTTCTCGGCTGTTCTGGGTGGTCTGTTCTTTATGTCGTGTTTGTTATTCTATGATTTCTTACGTTTGTGTTCTCTGTGTTCTTTGCTTCACCTTGTTCATCATTGTTCTCTGTTATTTGTGCTCGTTAGTGGTTTGGTGTTTGTTCTTCATTGTCTACCTCTGTTCTTCACTGTTCTCTGTCGTTTGTTCTTGTGTATGTGTGTTCTTCACTGTTCTCTGTCGTTTGTTCTTGTCAAGTTATTTGTTCCTCGTTTTTATTCTCTCTTCTCCCTTCAACCTGTTTACAACCTGTTTACAACCTGTTTACAACCTGTTTACAACCTGTTTACATCCTGTTTACAACCTGTTTACATCCTGTTTATGAACGTTTGCGGAACAATCTGTGTTCATTGGTGAGGATCCGTGGCTGGGGTTCGAATCCTTGTGGTCTGGCGAAACAGTCGCATTTTGTTACGGAATGGTGTAGGATGAGAACTGGGAGGGCGGAGCTGGTCTTGTGGGACATGTGGTATCTGTATGGTATCTGTATGGTATCTGTATGGTACCTGTATTGTTTCTGTATGGTATATGTATGGTATCTGTATGGTATCTGTATGGTATGTGTATGGTATCTGTATGGTATCTGTATTGTTTCTGTATGGTATATGTATGGTATCTGTATGGTATCTGTATGGTATGTGTATGGTATCTATATGGTATCTGTATTGTATCTATATGGTATCTATACCACCACTACCACCTCCAAAGTAGATTTACCACCCAAAAGGGCTTGGGAGCATGAATACCTGTCTGTTAGTGATTGAAAAGGGTGAAAAGGGGGGCCGAAGAGCTGGAGCCCGACCCTTTGAACCACACAGCAAGGGGCTTTCAGAGAGCCAGAGGCTAATACCCCCATTAACAAGGACTTAACACTGTGTTGAATGACCCGATCCCCTTGAGCAGAGAAGAGCTGTCACATTATCCCAGGTTATGGTGTATAGTTGTGGGCACAGTGCCTGGCTTGGGTCAGTGCCTGGCTTGGGGCAGTGCCTGGCTTGGGGCAGTGCCTGGCTTGGGTCAGTGCCTGGCTTGGGTCAGGGCCTGGCTTGGGTCAGTGCCTGGCTTGGGTCAGTGCCTGGCTTGGGGCAGTGCCTGGCTTGGGTCAGGGCCTGGCTTGGGTCAGTGCCTGGCTTGGGTCAGTGCCTGGCTTGGGTCAGTGCCTGGCTTGGGGCAGTGCCTGGCTTGGGGCAGTGCCTGGCTTGGGGCAGTGCCTGGCTTGGGGCAGTGCCTGGCTTGGGCACAGTGCCTGGCTTGGGCACAGTGCCTGGCTTGGGCACAGTGCCTGGCTTGGGCACAGTGCCTGGCTTGGGTCAGTGCCTGGCTTGGGTCAGTGCCTGGCTTGGGTTCAGTGCCTGGCTTGGGTCAGTGCCTGGCTTGGGTCAGGGCCTGGCTAGGGTCAGGGCCTGGCTTGGGTCAGGGCCTGGCTTGGGTCAGTGCCTGGCTTGGGCACAGTGCCTGGCTTGGGTCAGTGCCTGGCTTGGGTCAGTGCCTGGCTTGGGTTCAGTGCCTGGCTTGGGTCAGTGCCTGGCTTGGGTCAGTGCTTGGCTTGGGTCAGTGCCTGGCTTGGGGCAGTGCCTGGCTTGGGTCAGTGCCTGGCTTGGGTCAGTGCCTGGCTTGGGTCAGTGCCTGGCTTGGGTCAGAGCCTGGCTTGGGTCAGTGCCTAGCTTGGGTCAGTGCCTGGCTTGGGTCAGTTCCTGGCTTGGGTCAGTTCCTGGCTTGGGTCAGTGCCTGGCTTGGGGCAGTGCCTGGCATGGGGCAGTGCCTGGCTTGGGGCAGTGCCTGGCTTGGGGCAGTGCCTGGCATGGGTCAGTGCCTGGCTTGCCTCACTCCCTGAGGTAAATGCCAAAGACACAGGTAAATTGTCTGCTCCTGAAGGTAGAGGTCTCTTGTATTCTGGTGTAAGGGTTCCCTTGACCTGAAGTAGGGGCTTGGTGCTTGGGTAACTGGTCCGCTGTGCCCATGGGGCCTGGCAATGGTGAGGGCCTGGTGTGTGGAGATATCCAACAGATATGCAAAAAAAATATTCTTAATCGTTATCTTTCCTCGTTTACCCACCTGAATGATCACACACACACACACACACACACACACACACACACACACACACCCACACACACACACACACACACACACACACACACACACACGCACACACACGTAAATCTTGCCTTACAGGCTTGATAGAATTCTATGATCAGGTGACAAAGATTAAGCAAGAAAGAGAAGGATGGGCGGACTGCATTTTTTTAGACTGTCGGAAAGCCTTTGACACAGTACCCCATAAAAGGTTGATGCATAAGCTGGAGAAACAGGCAGGAGTAACTGGTAGGGCGCTCCAGTGGATAAGGGAGTACCTAAGCAATAGAAAGCAGAGAGTTATAGTGAGGGGTGAGACCTCAGAATGGCGTGAAGTCACCAGTGGAGTCCCACAGGGCTCTGTACTTGGACCTATCCTGTTTCTGATATACGTAAATGATCTCCCAGACGGTATAGACTCATTCCTCTCAATGTTTGCTGACGACGCCAAAATTATGAGAAGGATTAAGACAGAGGAGGACAGCTTGAGGCTTCAAGAAGACCTGGACAAGCTGCAGGAATGGTCGAACAATTGGACGTTAGAGTTTAACCCAAGCAAATGTAATGTAATGAAGATAGGGGTAGGAAGCAGGAGACCAGATACAAGGTATCACTTGGGAGATGAAATACTTCAAGAGTCAGAGAGAGAGAAAGACCTGGGGGTTGATATCACGCCAGACCTGTCCCCTGAAGCTCATATCAAGAGGATAACATCAGCAGCATATGCCAGGTTGGCTAACATAAGAACGGCCTTTAGAAACTTGTGTAAGGAATCTTTCAGAACATTATATACCACATATGTCAGACCAATCCTGGAGTATGCGGCTCCAGCATGGAGTCCATATCTAGTCAAGCATAAGACTAAACTGGAAAAGGTTCAAAGGTTTGCCACCAGACTAGTACCCGAGCTGAGAGGTATGAGCTACGAGGAGAGACTACGGGAATTGAACCTCACTTCGTTGGAAGACAGAAGAGTTAGGGGGGACATGATCACCACATTCAAGATTCTCAAGGGAATCGACAGGGTTGATAAAGATAGGCTATTTAACACAAGGGGCACACGCACTAGGGGACACAGGTGGAAACTGAGTGCCCAAATGAGCCACAGAGATATTAGAAAGAACTTTTTCAGTGTCAGAGTGGTTGACAGGTGGAATGCATTAGGCAGTGATGTGGTGGAGGCTGACTCCATACACAGTTTCAAGTGTAGATATGATAGAGCCCAATAGGCTCAGGAACCTGTACACCAGTTGATTGACAGCTGAGAGGCGGGACCAAAGAGCCAGAGCTCAACCCCCGCAAGCACAAGTAGGTGAGTACACACACACACACACACACACACACACACACACACACACACACACACACACACACACACACACACACACACACACACACACAATAACCACAACCTATTTTCCAATAAACTTATTTTCTCCTTTACCCATCACCACTTCCCCCCTCCCCTACACCTCTCTCCCTCTTTCCATCCCTCTCCTCTCCCTCCCTCTCCCTTCCTCCCTTCCTCCTTCCCTCCCTCTCCCTCTCCCTCCCTCTACCTCTCCTATCTCCCCTACATATCACCTCATATCAGCGTCAACATAATTAGGTAATTTTCAACATAATATACCAAATCAATTTCCCTACAACCCCTTCCCCAGGGGAAGCATGGTATATGTGTACCTTAGGCTCTTAGAGCAAGGCTCTTAAGAGCCTAAGGGGAACATAGCAGTACCTAGAAAGGCTCTTAAGAGCCTAAGGGAAACACATAGCAGTATGTGTTTCTCTTTGACTCTAAAGAGCCTAAGGGGATCTTTAGACTCTAAAGAGCCTAAGGGGATCTAAGCAAGGCTCTAAAGAGCCTAAGGGAACATGGTACAACCTAACAAGGCTCTTAAGAGTGTAAAAGCAAGGACAAATGTGCCAAAAAGGCTTCAATCACTAAGGGTAAACAATTAAGCGAGCGGGACATTGATGACAACTAGAAACACAAATGAGTCAACGTGAATCAATGATGATTTTGTCAACCAAGAAGCAGCAGATGAGTTGACTGAGTTGATTGGGAAAGTTGTTGAAACAACATCTCAACTTCAGAGATTAATTCAGGTGGAGAGAGAGACAGAGTTCATCCAGTAGCTAAGCTGGTAAAGCGGGGCTTGGGAGCTAGAACCCAACTCTGATACCCAGTTCCTAGGTACGTCTAGATAGGTAGTTCCTAGATAGATAGTTCCTAGGTAGCTAGAACCCAACTCAGACCTCCCAGTTACCAGGTACGTCTAATTAGACACTGAATTGTCTCAAAGAAATATTAGAGACGAAGAAGAATTTAGACTCTAATTTTAGACGAAGAGAAATTTAGATTTTTTTAATTCCAAGGATTTTTTTCCCCAAAGGCCATTTTCAGACCCATCTCTCTTGCCCCCTCCCATCTTCCCCTCCCACCTGCCTCTCCCATGTTCCCCCTCCCACATCCAGCCTCCCCCACCCCCCCTAACTTCAGGGTTCGGAGTTGAGGAACCAAAATCAGAGGACACATGAGGGACTCATGTGTTAAACAAATGTGTCTCTGGCCGCTCATATCACTGGCGCTGAAGCCATTACCAACAGCGATGATCAGCCAGGCTTATCTCATCATTCATCACTCATTAATGCAGGGAAAAGTGAACCCCAGAATTTCCCTGCATTTGTTTATCTACACGAAATTTTTTCCCTGCGTAATGGGACGGATTTCTCTCTTTGTGACCCTCGTTCGATATAGACTTGAGAGTCGAGTATGTTTGTAATATGATGAGTGTATGTTTGAGTAAATATACGGTGGTATAGCTTGATCTACTCATTCATCTACCTATCTACCATCATTACTGTCATCCAACACAACTATCTACCACTACTATCTACCACCACTCTTCCCACTGTGGTCCACAGCAGACCTCCTCAGCCACTCTGCAACAGAGGCCCTCTGAACCAACCCCTCCTCTTTTGCACCGTGCAATTGCCACCCCCCCAACCCCCCCTAACCCCCCTAACCCCCCTAACCCCCCTAACCCCCCTAACCCCCCTAACCCCCCCTAACCCCCCTACCAAGCCCTCCTGACAGACAGTTCGGACGAAGTTTGGAGAGGTTCAATCATTTAGGGAGTGGAACTGGTTGGGCCCGGTTGCTACGCTGAGTATTTCAGTGGCAGACACAGACAGTATACGGTCCACAGAGACAGACAGACGCTATACACCGTCCACAGAGACAGACAGACGCTATACACCGTCCACAGAGACAGACAGACGCTATACACCGTCCACAGAGACAGACAGACGCTATACACCGTCCACAGAGACAGACAGACACTATACACCGTCCACAGAGACAGACAGACACTATATACTGAGCATCTGGAGGAGGATCTGTCTGTCTGTCTGTCTGCCTGCCTGTCTGTCTGTCAGGTGTGCTGGGAGCCCCGGGACGCGCCGGTGACCCTAGAGTAGGATATCCATCTTAGCTGACCTTATAACCGGTTCATTCTTCACCGCAGACTTAAGGCTGGCTGTTATCTTGGTGCAATATATCATTTTTATGCATATTATTATTCTCTCTCTCTCCCGCCTCTAGACCTTCCGTGGCCTTGGGTGAGAGAGAGTGAGAGAGAGAGAGAGACAGAGAGCCAGAGACAGAGAGACAGAGAGAGACAGAGAGCCAGAGACAGAGAGACAGAGACAGAGACAGAGAGAGAGAGAGAGAGAGAGAGAGAGAGAGAGAGAGAGAGAGAGAGAGAGAGAGAGAGAGAGAGAGAGAGAGAGAGAGAGAGAGAGAGAGAGAGAGAGAGAGAGAGAGAGAGAGAGAGAGAGAGAGAGAGAGAGAGAGAGAGAGAGAGAGAGAGAGACAGAGAGACAGAGAGAGAGAGACAGAGAGAGAGAGAGAGAGAGAGAGACAGAGACAGAGAGAGAGAGACAGAGAGAGAGAGAGAGAGAGAGAGACAGAGAGAGAGAGAGAGAGAGAGAGAGAGAGAGAGAGAGAGAGAGAGAGAGAGAGAGACAGAGACAGAGACAGAGACAGAGACAGAGAGAGAGAGAGAGAGAGAGAGAGAGAGAGAGAGAGAGAGACAGAGACAGAGAGAGAGACAGAGAGAGAGAAAGAGAGAGACAGAGAGACAGAGACAGAGAGAGAGAGAGAGACACACACATATAGTCCAGATTCAGCACTTTTCCCAACTTTCCCCACCTGGTCCCCCTGCTGCTGCTACCTGGTCCCCTGCTGCTGCTACCTGGTCCCCTGCTGCTGCTACCTGGTCCCCTGCTGCTGCTGCTACCTGGTCCCCTGCTGCTGCTACCTGGTCCCCCTGCTGCTGCTACCTGGTCCCCTGCTGCTGCTACCTGGTCCCCTACTGCTGCTACCTGGTCCCCCTGCTGCTGCTACCTGGTCCCCTGCTGCTGCTACCTGGTCCCCTGCTGCTGCTACCTGGTCCCCTGCTGCTGCTACCTGGTCCCCTGCTGCTGCTACCTGGTCCCCTGCTGCTGCTGCTACCTGGTCCCCTGCTGCTGCTACCTGGTCCCCCTGCTGTTGCTACCTGGTCCCCTGCTGCTGGTGCTACCTGGTCCCCTGCTGCTGCTACCTGGTCCCCTGCTGCTGCTACCTGGTCCCCTGCTGCTGCTACCTGGTCCCCTGCTGCTGCTACCTGGTCCCCTGCTGCTGCTACCTGGTCCCCTGCTGCTGCTAACTGGTCCCCCTGCTGCTGCTGCTACCTGGTCCCCCTGCTGCTGCTACCTGGTCCCCCTGCTGCTGCTACCTAGTCCCCCCTGCTGCTGCTGCTACCTGGTCCCCTGCTGCTGCTACCTGGTCCCCTGCTGCTGCTACCTGGTCCCCTGCTGCTGCTATCTGGTCCCCCCTGCTGCTGCTACCTGGTCCCTTGCTGCTGCTACCTGCTCCCCCCTGCTGCTGCTACCTGGTCCCCCTGCTGCTGCTGCTACCTGGTCCCCTGCTGCTGCTGCTACCTGGTCCCCTGCTGCTGCTGCTACCTGGTCCCCTGCTGCTGCTGCTACCTGGTCCCCTGCTGCTGCTACCTGGTCCCCTGCTGCTGCTACCTGGTCCCCCCTGCTGCTGCTACCTGGTCCCCCCTGCTGCTGCTGCTACCTGGTCCCCTGCTGCTGCTACCTGGTCCCCCTGCTGCTGCTGCTACCTGGTCCCCCTGCTGCTGCTGCTACCTGGTCCCCTGCTGCTGCTACCTGGTCCCCCTGCTGCTGCTGCTACCTGGTCCCCTGCTGCTGCTACCTGGTCCCCTGCTGCTGCTACCTGGTCCCCTGCTGCTGCTACCTGGTCCCCTGCTGCTGCTACCTGGTCCGCTGCTGCTGCTGCTACCTGGTCCCCTGCTGCTGCTACCTGGTCCCCTGCTGCTGCTACCTGGTCCCCTGCTGCTGCTACCTGGTCCCCTGCTGCTGCTACCTGGTCCCCCTGCTGCTGCTACCTGGTCCCCTGCTGCTGCTACCTGGTCCCCTGCTGCTGCTACCTGGTCCCCTGCTGCTGCTACCTGGTCCCCCTGCTGCTGCTACCTGGTCCCCTGCTGCTGCTACCTGGTCCCCCTGCTGCTGCTGCTACTTGCTCCCCTGCTGCTGCTACCTGGTCCCCTGCTGCTGCTACCTGGTCCCCCTGCTGCTGCTGCTACCTGGTCCCCTGCTGCTGCTACCTGGTCCCCCTGCTGCTGCTGCTACCTGCTCCCCCCTGCTGCTGCTACCTGGTCCCCCTGCTGCTGCTACCTGGTCCCCTGCTGCTGCTACCAGCTCCCCTGCTGCTGCTACCTGGTCCCCTGCTGCTGCTACCTGGTCCCCTGCTGCTACTACCTGGTCCCCCCTGCTGCTGCTACCTGGTCCCCTGCTGCTGCTGCTACCTGGTCCCCTGCTGCTGCTACCTGGTCCCCCTGCTGCTGCTGCTACCTGGTCCCCTGCTGCTGCTACCTGATCCCCTGCTGCTGCTACCTGCTCCCCCTGCTGCTGCTACCTGCTCCCCTGCTGCTGCTACCTGCTCCCCTGCTGCTGCTACCTGGTCCCCTGCTGCTGCTACCTGGTCCCCCTGCTGCTGCTACCTGCTCCCCCTGCTGCTGCTACCTGGTCCCCTGCTGCTGCTGCTACCTGGTCCCCTGCTGCTGCTACCTGGTCCCCTGCTGCTGCTACCTGGTCCCCTGCTGCTGCTACCTGGTCCCCCTGCTGCTGCTGCTACCTGGTCCCCTGCTGCTGCTACCTGGTCCCCCTGCTGCTGTTGCTACCTGGTCCCCCTGCTGCTGCTACCTGGTCCCCCTGCTGCTGCTGCTACCTGGTCCCCTGCTGCTGCTACCTGGTCCCCCTGCTGCTGCTGCTACCTGGTCCCCTGCTGCTGCTGCTACCTGGTCCCCCTGCTGCTGCTACCTGGTCCCCCTGCTGCTGCTGCTACCTGGTCCCCCTGCTGCTGCTGCTACCTGGTCCCCTGCTGCTGCTACCTGGTCCCCTGCTGCTGCTACCTGGTCCCCTGCTGCTGCTACCTGGTCCCCCTGCTGCTGCTGCTACCTGGTCCCCTGCTGCTGCTACCTGGTCCCCTGCTGCTGCTACCTGCTCCCCTGCTGCTGCTACCTGCTCCCCCCTGCTGCTGCTACCTGGTCCCCCTGCTGCTGCTACCTGGTCCCCTGCTGCTGCTACCTGGTCCCCTGCTGCTGCTGCTACCTGGTCCCCTGCTGCTGCTACCTGGTCCCCTGCTGCTGCTACCTGGTCCCCTGCTGCTGCTGCTACCTGGTGTCCCTGCTGCTGCTACCTGGTCCCCTGCTGCTGCTACCTGGTCCCCTGCTGCTGCTACCTGGTCCCCTGCTGCTGCTGCTACCTGGTCCCCCTGCTGCTGCTGCCTGGTCCCCTGCTGCTGCTACCTGGTCCCCTGCTGCTGCTACCTGGTCCCCTGCTGCTGCTACCTGGTCCCCTGCTGCTGCTGCTACCTGGTCCCCTGCTGCTGCTACCTGCTCCCCTGCTGCTGCTACCTGGTCCCCTGCTGCTGCTACCTGCTCCCCTGCTGCTGCTACCTGGTCCCCTGCTGCTGCTGCTACCTGCTCCCCCTGCTGCTGCTACCTGGTCCCCTGCTGCTGCTACCTGGTCCCCTGCTGCTGCTACCTGCTCCCCTGCTGCTGCTACCTGGTCCCCCTGCTGCTGCTGCCTGGTCCCCTGCTGCTGCTACCTGCTCCCCTGCTGCTGTTACCTGATCCCCCTGCTGCTGCTGCCTGGTCCCCTGCTGCTGCTACCTGCTCCCCTGCTGCTGCTACCTGGTCCCCCTGCTGCTGCTGCCTGGTCCCCTGCTGCTGCTACCTGGTCCCCTGCTGCTGCTACCTGGTCCCCTGCTGCTGCTACCTGCTCCCCCTGCTGCTGCTACCTGCTCCCCCCTGCTCCTGCTACCTGGTCCCCTGCTGCTGCTACCTGGTCCCCTGCTGCTGCTACCTGCTCCCCCCCTGCTGCTGCCACCTGGTCCCCTGCTGCTGCTACCTGGTCCCCTGCTCCTGCTACCTGGTCCCCTGCTGCTGCTACCTGCTCCCCCCTGCTGCTGCTACCTGATCCCCCCTGCTCCTGCTACTTGCTCCCCCTGCTTCTGCTACCTGCTCCCCCCTGCTCCTGCTACCTGGTCCCCTGCTGCTGCTACCTGGTCCCCCCTGCTGCTGCTACCTGGTCCCCTGCTGCTGCTACCTGCACCCCCTGCTGCTGCTACCTGCTCCCCTGCTGCTGCTACCTGCTTCCCCCTGCTGCTGCTACCTGGTCCCCTGCTGCTGCTACCTGGTCCCCTGCTGCTGCTACCTGGTCCCCTGCTGCTGCTACCTGCTCCCCCTGCTGCTGCTACTTGCTCCCCCTGTTTCTGCTACCTGCTCCCCCCTGCTCCTGCTACTTGCTCCCCTGTTCCTTGCCGTGCTACCTGCGGTATTCATCCCGTGCTCCCTGAGTGTGTTGGAGTAATTCATTGAGCCGCTCCGTAGCCCAAAAGGAATATCTAACTAGCAACCGCGTTGGTCCTCTCTCTCTCACACCTCTCTGTGATGCTGGTTGTGGTGGTAATTGTGGTTGTGGGTGTAGTTGTGGTGGTAGGGGTGGTTGTGGTGGTAGGGTTGGTTGTGGTGGTAGGGATATTTGTGGTGGTAATTGTGGTTGTGGGTGTAGTTGTGTTGGTAGGGGTGGTTGTGTGTGTAGTTGTGGTGGTAGGGGTTGTTGTGTGTGTAGTTGTGGTGGTAGGGTTGGTTGTGTGTGTAGTTGTGGTGGTAGGGGTGGTTGTGTGTGTAGTTGTGGTGGTAGGGGTGGTTGTGTGTGTAGTTGTGGTGGTAGGGTTGGTTGTGTGTGTAGTTGTGGTGGTAGGGGTGGTTGTGTGTGTAGTTGTGGTGGTAGGGGTGGTTGTGTGTGTAGTTGTGGTGGTAGGGTTGGTTGTGTGTGTAGTTGTGGTGGTAGGGGTGGTTGTGGGTGTAGTTGTGGTGGTAGGGTTGGTTGTGGGTGTAGTTGTGGTGGTAGGGGTGGTTGTGGTGGTAGCGATATTTGTGGTGGTAATTGTGGTTGTGGGTGTAGTTGTGGTGGTAGGGGTGGTTGTGGTGGTAGGGGTATTTGTGGTGGTAATTGTGGTTGTGGGTGTAGTTGTGGTGGTAGGGGTGGTTGTGGTGGTAGGGGTATTTGTGGTGGTAATTGTGGTTGTGGGTGTAGTTGTGGTGGTAGGGGTGGTTGTGGGTGTAGTTGTGGTGGTAGGGGTGGTTGTGGGTGTAGTTGTGGTGGTAGGGGTGGTTGTGGTGGTAGGGGTGGTTGTGGGTGTAGTTGTGGTGGTAGGGGTGGTTGTGGTGGTAGGGGTGGTTGTGGTGGTAGGGATATTTGTGGTGGTAATTGTGGTTGTGGGTGTAGTTGTGGTGGTAATGGTGGTTGTGGTGGTAATTGTGGTTGTGGGTGTAGTTGTGGGTGGTAGTTGTGGTGGTAGGGGTGGTTGTGGTGGTGGTTTGACATCACAGCTTCGTTACTGACTCGTGTGTAGCAATTTCTCCCTCTCTTTAGTGGCTCAATTGTTCATTTCTCTAAGTTATCTTCACTTTTGTGATGATTATTTGGGCCTTGATTTCTGTTCTTCGAACTGTGTAGAGAACAGCACACCGGGGGAGACTTGTTCATTCTTGAGGGAGATGAACTGTTCTGTTACATTTGAACAGTTCAGGGTCACATTTGAACAGTTTAGGGACAGTTTGAACAATTCAGGGTCACATTTGAACAATTCATGGTCACATGTGAACAATTTAGGGACACATTTGAACAATTCAGGTCACATTTGAACAATTCAGGGACACATTTGAACAATTCAGGGTCACATTTGAACAATTCAGGATCACATTTGAATAATTTAGGGACAGTTTGAACAATTTAGGGTCACATTTGAACAATTTAGGGACAGTTTGAACAATTTAGGGTCACATTGGAACAATTCAGGGTCACATTTGAACAATTCAGGGTCACATTTGAACAATTCAGGGTCACATATGAACAATTCAGGGTCACATTTGAACAATTCTGGGTCACATATGAACAATTCTGGGTCACATTTGGACAGTTTAAGGTCACATTTGAACAATTCAGGTGTTCAACACCTGCCTGAACACCTACCTAAACACCTGCCTCATACTGGGTCATCACCA
>NC_091161.1:10274554-10284078 GCF_040958095.1 Procambarus clarkii | reverse complement strand
ACTCCCACAGCTGGTGGCCCAAGACGCCCCACTCCCACAGCTGGTGGCCCAAGATGAGACGCCCCACTCTCACAGCTGGTGGCCCAAGATGAGACGCCCCACTCCCACAGCTGGTGGCAAAAGATGAGACGCCCCACTCCCACAGCTGGTGTCCCAAGATGAGACGCCCCACTCCCACAGCTGGTGGCACAAGATGAGACGCCCCACTCCCACAGCTGGTGGCCCAAGATGAGACGCCCCACTCCCACAGCTGGTGGCACAAGATGAGACGCCCCACTCCCACAGCTGGTGGCCCAAGATGAGACGCCCCACTCCCACAGCTGGTGGCCCAAGATGAGACGCCCCACTCCCACAGCTGGTGGCCCAAGATGAGACGCCCCACTCCCACAGCTGGTGGCCCAAGATGAGACGCCCCACTCCCACAGCTGGTGGCACAAGATGAGACGCCCCGCTCCCACAGCTGGTGGCCCAAGATGAGGCGCCCCACTCCCACAGCTGGTGGCCCAAGATGAGACGCCCCACTCCCACAGCTGGTGGCCCAAGATGAGACGCCCCACTCCCACAGCTGGTGGCCCAAGACGCGCCACTCCCACAGCTGGTGGCCCAAGATGAGACGCCCCACTCCCACAGCTGGTGGCCCAAGATGAGACGCGCCACTCCCACAGCTGGTGGCCCAAGATGAGACGCCCCACTCCCACAGCTGGTGGCCCAAGATGAGACGCCCCACTCCCACAGCTGGTGGTCCAAGACGCGCCACTCCCACAGCTGGTGGCCCAAGATGAGACGCCCCACTCCCACAGCTGGTGGTCCAAGACGCGCCACTCCCACAGCTGGTAGCCCAAGATGAGACGCCCCACTCCCACAGCTGGTGGCCCAAGGTGAGACGCCCCACTCCCACAGCTGGTGGTCCAAGACGCCCCACTCCCACAGCTGGTGGCCCAAGATGAGATGCCCCACTCCCACAGCTGGTGGCCCAAGATGAGATGCCCCACTCCCACAGCTGGTGGCCCAAGATGAGACGCCCCGCTCCCACAGCTGGTGGCCCAAGATGAGACGCCCCACTCCCACAGCTGGTGGCCCAAGATGAGACGCCCCACTCCCACAGCTGGTGGCTCAAGATGAGACGCCCCACTCCCACAGCTGGTGGCCCAAGATGAGACGCCCCACTCCCACAGCTGGTGGCTCAAGATGAGACGCCCCACTCCCACAGCTGGTGGCTCAAGATGAGACGCCCCACTCCCACAGCTGGTGGGCCAAGATGAGACGCCCCACTCCCACAGCTGGTGGCCCAAGATGAGACGCCCCACTCCTACAGCTGGTGGTAAAAGATGAGACGCCCCACTCCCACAGCTGGTGGCCCAAGATGAGGCTCCCCACTCCCACAGCTGGTGGCCCAAGATGAGACGCCCCACTCCCACAGCTGGTGGCCCAAGATGAGACGCCCCACTCCCACAGCTGGTGGCCCAAGATGAGACGCCCCACTCCCACACCTGGTGGCCCAAGATGAGACGCCCCACTCCCACAGCTGGTGGCCCAAGATGAGACGCCCCTCTCCCACAGCTGGTGGCCCAAGATGAGACGCCCCACTCCCACAGCTGGTGGCCCAAGATGAGAAGCCCCACTCCCACAGCTGGTGGCCCAAGATGAGACGCCCCACTCCCACAGCTGGTGGCCCAAGGGGACAGGAAGCCTGTATACATATATATTTCAAGTGTGTCTCGGAGTCCACTCGAAGGTCGAGTCACTGACCTTTCCACTGGATACAACTCCACATACCCGTAGCCTAAGTTCACTGCTAGGTGAACAGAAGCATGAAGTGAAAGAAACTACCCCTTAGTTTCACCTTATTTTCTCCCCCTTTTTTCCCCTAATTTCCTTTCATGTTCGCTTCATTTCTTTCCCATTAATTTTCCCTATTTCTTCCCATATTTTCACCTTTTTTCCCCTAGTAACTTTGTCCCATTTTTTCCGTCTTTCCCCAAGGTTTTTTATTCCCGGTTTCCCTCTTTTTTTCCCCTTATTTTCCTCCCTCTCTAGTTTCCCTCTTCTCGTTTTCTTCCTCTATTTAATCCCGTTTTTTGTCTCTGTTATTTCCTCTATTCTCTATTATTGTATCGAATTTTCTTGCCCTTTTCCTGTTTCCTTTCTTCTATGTTCTATCTCCCGTGTTCTCTCTCCCGTGTTCACTCTCCCGTGTTCACTCTCCCGTGTTCTCTCTCCCGTGTTCACTCTCCCGTGTTCTCTCTCCCGTGTTCTCTCTCCCGTGTTCACTCTCCCGTGTTCTCTCTCCTGTGTTCTCTCTCCAGTGTTCTCTCTCCCGTGTTCACTCTCCCGTGTTCTCTCTCCTGTGTTCTCTCTCCCGTGTTCTCTCTCCCGTGTTCACTCTCCCGTGTTCTCTCTCCCGTGTTCTCTCTCCCGTGTTCTCTCTCCCGTGTTCACTCTCCCGTGTTCTCTCTCCCGTGTTCTCTCTCCCGTGTTCACTCTCCCGTGTTCTCTCTCCTGTGTTCTCTCTCCAGTGTTCTCTCTCCCGTGTTCACTCTCCCGTGTTCTCTCTCCCATGTTCTCTCTCTCGTGTTCTCTCTCCCGTGTTCACTCTCCCGTGTTCTCTCTCCCGTGTTCTCTCTCCAGTGTTCACTCTCCCGTGTTCTCTCTCCCGTGTTCTCTCTCCTGTGTTCTCTCCCCCGTGTTCTCTCTCTCCCGTGTTCACTCTCCCGTGTTCACTCTCCCGTGTTCTCCCATGTTCTCTCTCCCGTGTTTGCTTTCTCCTGTTCTCTCTCCCGTGTTCGCTTTCTCGTGTTCTCTCTCTTGTGTTCACTCTCCCATGTTCTCTCTCCCGTGTTCTCTATCTCGTGTTTTCTCTCCCGTGTTTTCTCTCCCGTGTTCTCTCTCCCGTGTTCTCTCTCCCGTGTTCTCTATCTCGTGTTCTCTCTCCCGTGTTCACTCTCCCGTGTTCTCTCTCCCATGTTCTCTCTCCCGTGTTCTCTATCTCGTGTTCTCTCTCCCGTGTTCTCTCTATCTCGTGTTCTCTCTCCCGTGTTCTCTCTCCCGTGTTCTCTCTCCCGTGTTCTCTCTCCCGTGTTCTCTCTCCCGTGTTCACTCTCCCGTGTTCTCTCTCCCGTGTTCTCTATCTCGTGTTCTCTCTCCCGTGTTCACTCTCCCGTGTTCTCTCTCCCGTGTTCTCTCTCCCGTGTTCACTCTCCCGTGTTCTTTCTCCCGTGTTCACTCTCCCGTGGTCTCTCTCTCGTGTTCACTCTCCCGTGTTCTCTCTCGTGTTCTCTATCTCGTGTTCTCTCTCCCGTGTTTTCTCTCCCGTGTTCTCTCTCCCGTGTTCTCTCTCCCGTGTTCTCTATCTCGTGTTCTCTCTCCCGTGTTCACTCTCCCGTGTTCTCTCTCCCATGTTCACTCTCCCGTGTTCTCTCTCCCGTGTTCTCTCTCCCGTGTTCTCTCTCCCGTGTTCTCTCTCCCGTGTTCACTCTCCCGTGTTCTCTCTCCCCTGTTCACTCTCCCGTGTTCTCTCTCCCGTGTTCACTCTCCCGTGTTCTCTCTCCCGTGTTCTCTCTCTCGTGTTCTCTATCTCGTGTTCTCTCTCCCGTGTTCTCTCTCCCGTGTTCTCTCTCTCGTGTTCTCTATCTCGTGTTCTCTCTCCCGTGTTCTCTCTCCCGTGTTCTCTCTGTTGTTCTGTCTCCCGTGTTCTCTCTCCCGTGTTCTCTCTCCCATGTTCTCTCTCCCGTGTTCTCTCTATGTTGTTCTCTCTCCCGTGTTCTCTCTCCCGTGTTCTCTCTCCCGTGTTCTCTCTCCCGTGTCCACTCTCCCGTGTTCTCCCGTGTTCTCTCTCCCGTGTCCACTCTCCCGTGTTCTCCCGTGTTCTCTCTCCCGTGTTCACTCTCCCGTGTTCTTTCTCCCGTGTTCTCTCTCCCGTGTTCTCTTTCCCGTGTTCTCTTTCCCGTGTTCTCTCTCCCGTGTTCACTCTCCCGTGTTCTTTCTCCCGTGTTCTCTCTCCCGTGTTCACTCTCTAGTGTTCTCTTTCCCGTGTTCTCTATCCCGTGTTCAATCTCTAGTGTTCTCTTTCCCGTGTTCTCTCTCCCGTGTTCTCTATCCCGTGTTCTCTCTCCCGTGTTCACTCTCTAGTGTTCTCTTTCCCGTGTTCTCTCTCCCGTGTTCTCTCTCCCGTGTTCTCTCTCCCGTGTTCTCTCTCCCGTGTTCTCTCTCCCGTGTTCTCTCCCGTGTTCTCTCTCTAGTGTTCACTCTCTAGTGTTCTCTCTCCCGTGTTCTCTCTCTAGTGTTCACTCTCTAGTGTTCTCTTTCCCGTGTTCTCTCTCCCGTGTTCACTCTCTAGTGTTCTCTCCCCCGTGTTCTCTCCCCCGTGTTCACTTTCCCGTGTTCTCTCTCCCGTGTTCACTCTCCCGTGTTCTCTCCCCCGTGTTCACTCTCCCGTGTTCTCTCTCCCGTGTTCACTCTCCCGTGTTCTCTCTCCCGTGTTCACTCTCCCGTGTTCTCTCTCCCGTGTTCTCTCTCCCGTGTTCACTCTCCCGTGTTCTCGGCTGTTCTGGGTGGTCTGTTCTTTATGCCGTGTTTGTTATTCTATGATTTCTTACGTTTGTGTTCTCTGTGTTCTTTGCTTCGCCTTGTTCATCATTGTTATCTGTTATTTGTGCTCGTTAGTGGTTTGGTGTTTGTTCTTCATTGTCTACCTCTGTTCTTCACTGTTCTCTGTCGTTTGTTCTTGTCAAGTTATTTGTTCCTCGTTTTTATTCTGTCTTCTCCCTTCAACCTGTTTACAACCTGTTTACAACCTGTTTACATCCTGTTTACAACCTGTTTACATCCTGTTTACAACCTGTTTACAACCTGTTTACAACCTGTTTACATCCTGTTTACAACCTGTTTACAACCTGTTTACAACCTGTTTACATCCTGTTTACAACCTGTTTACAACCTGTTTACAACCTGTCCACAACCTGTTTATGAACGTTTGCGGAACAATTTGTGTTCATTGGTGAGGATCCGTGGCTGGGGTTCGAATCCTTGTGGTCTGGCGAAACAGTCGCATTTTGTTACGGAATGGTGTAGGATGAGAACTGGGAGGGCGGAGCTGGTCTTGTGGGACATGTGGTATCTGTATGGTATCTGTATGGTATCTATATGGTATATGTATGGTATCTGTATGGTATCTATATGGTATCTATACCACCACTACCGCCTCCAAAGTAGATTTACCACCCAAAAGGGCTTGGGAGCACGAACACCTGTCTGTTAGTGATTGAAAAGGGTGAAAAGGGGGGGGGGGCCTAAGAGCTGGAGCCCGACCCTTTGAACCACACAGCAAGGGGCTTTCAGAGACCCAGAGGCTATATACCCCCATTAACAAGGACTTAACACTGTGTTGAATGTCCCGATCCCCTTGAGCAGAGAAGAGCTGTCACATTATCCCAGGTTATGGTGTATAGTTGTGGGCACAGTGCCTGGCTTGGGTCAGTGCCTGGCTTGGGTCAGTGCCTGGCTTGGGGCAGTGCCTGGCTTGGGGCAGTGCCTGGCTTGGGTCAGTGCCTGGCTTGGGTCAGGGCCTGGCTTGGGTCAGTGCCTGGCTTGGGTCAGTGCCTGGCTTGGGGCAGTGCCTGGCTTGGGTCAGGGCCTGGCTTGGGTCAGTGCCTGGCTTGGGTCAGTGCCTGGCTTGGGTCAGTGCCTGGCTTGGGGCAGTGCCTGGCTTGGGGCAGTGCCTGGCTTGGGGCAGTGCCTGGCTTGGGGCAGTGCCTGGCTTGGGCACAGTGCCTGGCTTGGGCACAGTGCCTGGCTTGGGCACAGTGCCTGGCTTGGGCACAGTGCCTGGCTTGGGTCAGTGCCTGGCTTGGGTCAGTGCCTGGCTTGGGTTCAGTGCCTGGCTTGGGTCAGTGCCTGGCTTGGGTCAGGGCCTGGCTAGGGTCAGGGCCTGGCTTGGGTCAGGGCCTGGCTTGGGTCAGTGCCTGGCTTGGGCACAGTGCCTGGCTTGGGTCAGTGCCTGGCTTGGGTCAGTGCCTGGCTTGGGTCAGTGCCTGGCTTGGGTCAGTGCCTGGCTTGGGTCAGTGCTTGGCTTGGGTCAGTGCCTGGCTTGGGGCAGTGCCTGGCTTGGGTCAGTGCCTGGCTTGGGTCAGTGCCTGGCTTGGGTCAGTGCCTGGCTTGGGTCAGAGCCTGGCTTGGGTCAGTGCCTAGCTTGGGTCAGTGCCTGGCTTGGGTCAGTTCCTGGCTTGGGTCAGTTCCTGGCTTGGGTCAGTGCCTGGCTTGGGGCAGTGCCTGGCATGGGTCAGTGCCTGGCTTGGGGCAGTGCCTGGCTTGGGGCAGTGCCTGGCATGGGTCAGTGCCTGGCTTGCCTCACTCCCTGAGGTAAATGCCAAAGACACAGGTAAATTGTCTGCTCCTGAAGGTAGAGGTCTCTTGTATTCTGGTGTAAGGGTTACCTTGACCTGAAGTAGGGGCTTGGTGCTTGGGTAACTGGTCCGCTGTGCCCATGGGGCCTGGCAATGGTGAGGGCCTTGTGTGTGGAGATATCCAACAGATATGCAAAAAAAATATTCTTAATCGTTATCTTTCCTCGTTTACCCACCTGAATGATCACACACACACACACACACACACACACACACACACACACACACACACACACACACACACACACACACACACACACACACACACACACACACGCACGCACACACACACACACACACACACACACACACACACACACACACACACACACACACACACACACACGCACACACACACACACACACACACACACGCACGCACACACACACACACACACACACACACACACACACACACACACACACACACACACACACACACACACACACGCACACACACACACACACACACACACACACACACACACGCACTCACACGTAAATCTTGCCTTGCAGGCTTGATAGAATTCTACGATCAGGTGACAAAGATTAAGCAAGAAAGAGAAGGATGGGCGGACTGCATTTTTTTGGACTGTCGGAAAGCCTTTGACACAGTACCCCATAAAAGGTTGATGCATAAGCTGGAGAAACAGGCAGGAGTAACTGGTAAGGCGCTCCAGTGGATAAGGGAGTACCTAAACAATAGAAAGCAGAGAGTTACAGTGAGGGGTGAGACCTCAGAATGGCGTGAAGTCCCCAGTGGAGTCCCACAGGGCTCTGTACTCGGTCCTATCCTGTTTCTGATATACGTAAATGATCTCCCAGACGGTATAGACTCATTCCTCTCAATGTTTGCTGACGACGCCAAAATTATGAGAAGGATTAAGACAGAGGAGGACAGCTTGAGGCTTCAAGAAGACCTGGACAAGCTGCAGGAATGGTCGAACAATTGGACGTTAGAGTTTAACCCAAGCAAATGTAATGTAATGAAGATAGGAGTAGGAAGCAGGAGACCAGATACAAGGTATCACTTGGGAGATGAAATACTTCAAGAGTCAGAGAGAGAGAAAGACCTGGGGGTTGATATCACGCCAGACCTGTCCCCTGAAGCTCATATCAAGAGGATAACATCAGCAGCATATGCCAGGTTGGCTAACATAAGAACGGCCTTTAGAAACTTGTGTAAGGAATCTTTCAGAACATTATATACCACATATGTCAGACCAATCCTGGAGTATGCGGCTCCAGCATGGAGTCCATATCTAGTCAAGCATAAGACTAAACTGGAAAAGGTTCAAAGGTTTGCCACCAGACTAGTACCCGAGCTGAGAGGTATGAGCTACGAGGAGAGACTACGGGAATTGAACCTCACTTCGTTGGAAGACAGAAGAGTTAGGGGGGACATGATCACCACATTCAAGATTCTCAAGGGAATCGACAGGGTTGATAAAGATAGGCTATTTAACACAAGGGGCACACGCACTAGGGGACACAGGTGGAAACTGAGTGCCCAAATGAGCCACAGAGATATTAGAAAGAACTTTTTTAGTGTCAGAGTGGTTGACAAATGGAATGCATTAGGAAGTGATGTGGTGGAGGCTGACTCCATACACAGTTTCAAGTGTAGATATGATAGAGCCCAGTAGGCTCAGGAACCTGTACACCAGTTGATTGACAGCTGAGAGGCGGGACCAAAGAGCCAGAGCTCAACCCCCGCAAGCACAAGTAGGTGAGTACACACACACACACACACACACACACACACACACACACACACACACACACACACACACACACACACACACACACACACACACACACACACACACACACACACACACACACACACACACACACACAATAACCACAACCTATTTTCCAATAAACTTATTTTCTCCTTTACCCATCACCACTTCCCCCCTCCCCTACACCTCTCTCCCTCTTTCCATCCCTCTCCTCTCCCTCCCTCTCCCTTCCTCCCTTCCTCCTTCCCTCCCTCTCCCTCTCCCTCCCTCTACCTCTCCTATCTCCCCTACATATCACCTCATATCAGCGTCAACATAATTAGGTAATTTTCAACATAATATACCAAATCAATTTCCCTACAACCCCCCCCCCCCAGGGGAAGCATGGTATATGTGTACCTTAGGCTCTTAGAGCAAGGCTCTTAAGAGCCTAAGGGGAACATAGCAGTACCTAGAAAGGCTCTTAAGAGCCTAAGGGAAACACATAGCAGTATGTGTTTCTCTTTGACTCTAAAGAGCCTAAGGGGATCTTTAGACTCTAAAGAGCCTAAGGGGATCTAAGCAAGGCTCTAAAGAGCCTAAGGGAACATGGTACAACCTAACAAGGCTCTTAAGAGTGTAAAAGCAAGGACAAATGGGCCAAAAAGGCTTCAATCACTAAGGGGAAACAATTAAGCGAGCGGGACATTGATGACAACTAGAAACACAAATGAGTCAACGTGAATCAATGATGATTTTGTCAACCAAGAAGCAGCAGATGAGTTGACTGAGTTGATTGGGAAAGTTGTTGAAACAACATCTCAACTTCAGAGATTAATTCAGGTGGAGAGAGAGACAGAGTTCATCCAGTAGCTAAGCTGGTAAAGCGGCGCTTGGGAGCTAGAACCCAACTCTGATACCCAGTTCCTAGGTACGTCTAGATAGGTAGTTCCTAGATAGATAGTTCCTAGGTAGCTAGAGCCCAACTCAGACCTCCCAGTTACCAGGTACGTCTAATTAGACTCTGAATTGTCTCAAAGAAATATTAGAGACGAAGAAGAATTCAGACTCTAATTTTAGACGAAGGGAAATCTAATTTTTTTTAATTCCAAGGATTTTTTTCCCCAAAGGCCATTTTCAGACCCATCTCTCTTGCCCCCTCCCATCTTCCCCTCCCACCTGCCTCTCCCATGTTCCCCCTCCCACCTCCCTCTCCCACATCCAGCCTCCCCCACCCCCCCTAACTTCAGGGTTCGGAGTTGAGGAACCAAAATCAGAGGACACATGAGGGACTCATGTGTTAAACAAATGTGTCTCTGGCCGCTCATATCACTGGCGCTGAAGCCATTACCAACAGCGATGATCAGCCAGGCTTATCTCATCATTCATCACTCATTAA